>NC_079200.1:79079843-79403593 GCF_029499605.1 Hyla sarda | reverse complement strand
AGGTTCACAATGAGCACATGTGACAGAATTGACAGAGTCTGGAGACGCTGTGGAGTACATTCTGCTGCCTGCAACATCCTCCAGCATGACCGGCTTGGCGGAAAGTCAGTAATGGTGTGGGATTGGCATTTCTTTGAGGTGGCGCACAGCCCTCCATGTGCTTGCCAGAGGTAGCCTGACTGCCATTAGGTACCAAGATGAGAACCTTAGACCCCTTGTGAGACCATATGCCGGTGCTGTTGGCCCTGGGTTCCTCCTTATGCAAGACAATGCTAGACCTCATGTGGCTGGAGTGTGTCAGCAGTTCATTGAAGCTATGGACTGGCCCGCCTGTTCCCCAGACCTGAATCCAATTGAGCACATCTGGGACATCATGTCTCGCTCCATCCACCAATGCCACGTTGCACCACAGACTGTCCAGGAGTTGGCGGATGCTTTAGTCCAGGTTTGGGAGGACATCCCTCAGGAGACCATCTGCCACCTCATCAGGAGCATGCCCAGGCGTTGTAGGGAGGTCATACGGACACGTGGAGGCCACACACACTACTGAGCCTCATTTTGACTTGTTTTAAGGACATTAAATCAAAGTTGGATCAGCCTGTAGTGTGATTTTCCACTTTGATTTTGAGTGTGACTCCATAGTCAGACCTCCATGGGTTGATAAATTGGATGTCCATTGATAATTTTTGTGTGATTTTGTTGTCAGCACATTCAACTATGTAAAGACGGAAGTATTTCATACGATTAGTTCATTCATTCAGATCTAGGATATGTTATCTTAGTGTTCCCTTTATTTTTTGGAGCAGTGTATATAGCTGCCTCTCATATGCTGAGGGCTTAAAAACTGCTTTATACTTTGTGCAAACAGTGACCTATCATCACCCTGGATCCAGCTCACACCTGTCTGCAGTGAGGATGGGACAACTCTCTCCAGATGACAATAATACTCCTGTTCGCCCAAGCATTCAAACACTTGTTTACTCTCAAAGACGTAACAAGCAAGGAAAAAAGCCAGGTAGGCTGGAGCAAGGTCTCCAGTGATATGGCCATAACAAAGACAGACAATTGTATAGCTGCAATGTACACTATGGACAGGTTGTGCCTGGGATAAGATAAAGTAATGACACACCTTCTCCATTAATGCACTTTGATCCTGGGAAGGACAGATCCTTTCACAGATAAGAACTCAACATAGTGCACTTGGCCTTAGCATTTCTGCTACACATGAGCTGAACAAGCCTTGGATTTATTTGGGAACAGCAATGATTTTAAGTTGGATATTAAAGCAGCTAAAGCTGATCACAGTCAGATATACAAGATATGAACAAAAAGAACTTACCAAAACTCTGTTGCTCTGCCAGAAAATATGAAATGTCAATGGCCACCATAAGCCATCGCCAAATCAGTCTGTTACGGCTTACCCCCCTCTTCTGTAGACAACACATGAACGTACGGTCGTGCCAAATGTTTATGCGCATGGGAAAGGAGGCCCACATTTATTAAAAAGATTTGCCCACCTTACAGGGGTTCTCCCTTGCTTATACTGTTTTTTGTTATTATGTTTGTGTGTTATGTGTGTATAAGTATGTATTTTTTTATGTGTGTTGTGATTAGGTATATATGTATTTTCTTACCTTTTGTGAAGATCCGGAAGCTGGCCCCTTTTTCTTCCAGTGGGTTGCTGTGCACCTCGGCCTCCGCCATGTTGTGTTCGGTAAGTGGGATCTTCTGACGTCCGAGGCAAATCTTTTCTTCCTGTTTCTTCCGTGGCTCAGCGACGAATCTACGGCCTCTTCCGGCGCATGCGCAGGTAGTTTTTTTTTTTTTACCAATAAAGTTTTTTTTGTCTAACTGACAAACTGTCTGCGCTTGCACGAAGCTACGCTATTAGCGTAGACCTAACATACGCTACGCTGTTAGCGTAGCACTTGCGTACTCGCGCATGTGCAGACAGTTTGTCAATTAGACAAAAAAACTTTATTGGTAAAAAAAAACCCAAAAAACTACCTGCGCATGCGCCGGAAGAGGCCGCAGATTCGTCGCTGAGCCACGGAAGAAACAGGAAGAAAAGATTCGCCTCGGACGTCAGAAGATAGGAAGGACAGAAGCAAGAACACACCCCCCGACATCCCACTTACCGAACACAACATGGCAGAGGCCGAGGTGCACAGCAACCCACTGGAAGAAAAAGGGGCCTGCTTCCGGATCTTCACAAAAGGTAAGAAAATACATATACATAATCACAACACACATAAAAAAACACATACTTATACACACATAACACACAAACATAATAACAAAAAAACTGTATGAACAAGGGAGAACCCCTTTAAGACTAGATAAAGAAAGCAAACTGCCTGGATCTCTGGTTTCAACACTTTCCTTGTATTTGATCATGTAGATGATCATATATATATATATATATATATATATATATATATATATATATATGTGTTTGTATATCTTCAATGATCAGTTGCATGATTTCATGATTTCTGGGAGGCTATTGCCAGTCTTATAGCTGCTGAGATTACTGAATTGCCGCAGTGGTCACATGCCAGTTAAACATGGCAGCCTGTAAACAAAGACCAGAAGATAGCATCTGTCTGCACAGATGGATGAACTAGAGAGTATGCAGAGAAGGGCGACAAAGATAATAAATAATGGTAATTAAGTTTGGAGAAAGGACGTCTTAGGGGCGATCTGATCACAATGTACAAATGCATGAAAGGACAGTATAGAGATCTTTCTAGTGATCTTTTTATATCTAGGCCGATAACCATGATAAGTGGGTATCCTCTACTTCTTGAGGAAAGAAGGTTTTGCCATCATCACAGATGGGGATTCTTTACTGTAAGAGCAGTGGGATTATGGAACTCTCTGCCCCATGATTTTGTGATGTATAACTCAATAAATAAGTTCTAGGGAGGCCTGGATGCTTTTCTGGAAAAATATATTATTACACGTTATAGATACTAGATTTATGGGGATAGAACGTTGATCCAGGGGTTAATTCTGATTGCCCTATTGCAATCTGGAAGGAATTTTTTCTCTGTTCTGGGGCAATTGGCGTCAACCTTATGGGTTTTTTTCTTTCCTCTGTATCAACACACTAAGGTTTTATATTAATGGGGTATTCAGGCCTTAGACATCTGATCGTGGGGGTCCCGATGCTGGGACCCCCTGCGATCTCTGGGCAGCTCCCATTCTTTGCCGGGTGCTGCTTCGGAGATGTCACGTCCCCTAGTGACACCACGCCCCCTCCAGAATGCCGGGAGCTGCCTGGAGATCGCGGGGGGTCCCAGCGTTGGGTCCCCCTTGATCAGACATCTCATCCTTTGGATAGGGGATAAGATGTCTTAGGTCGGAATACCCCTTTAAAGTTGAAGGACTCTTTTTTTTTCAACAATAGAAACTATGTAACTATGTAGGATCTGTGCTGAGGCAGTGTGGCATTAGTACATTTGCAAGTACTCTTTTTTTCCCAACTACTGCATGGCCTTGTTCCATATATGACCCACAACAATGCATCTTGTCATTTATTCTCAATGTTAAAGTACTAGAAAACCTTGGGGGAAAGGTTATAGTAATATAGAAAGAAATTACATATAATTACAGTATGTGTTTCTCAGTTCTTTCAAAGCATTAGGCTGACGACCTACACATGCCATTGAAGTTTTAGGGTTCAAATACAGATTTCTTTGTTAACTCTATACCTGGCTCCAGAGTTTTGGCCAGCCTGTCCTATATCTAAGTGCAGAAAGCATCTACAGTGGGGCAAAAAAGTATTTAGTCAGCCACCAATTCTGCAAGTTATCCCACTTAAAAAGAGAGAGGCCTGTAAATGTCATCATAGGTATACCTCAACTATGAAAGACATAAAAAAAAATCCATAAAATCACATTGTCTGATTTTTAAATAATTTATTCACAAATTATGGTGGAAAATAAGTATTTGGTCACCTACAAAAAAGCAAGATTTCTGGCTTTCACAGACCTGTAAATTCTTCTTTAAAGGGGTACTCCGGTGGAAAACTTTTTTTTTTTTTTAAATCAACTGGTGACAGAAAGTTAAACAGATTTGTAAATGACTTCTATTAAAAAAAATCTTCATCCTTCCAGTACCTATTAGCTGCTGAATACTACAGAGGAAATTATTTTCTTTTTGGAACACAGTGCTCTCTGTTGACATCACGAACACAGTGCTCTCTGCTGACATCTCTGTCCATTTTAGGAATTGTCCAGAGCAGCATATGTTTGCTATGAGGAATTTCTCCTACTCTGGACAGTTCTTAAAATGGACAGATATGTCAGCAGAGAGCACTGTGCTCGTGATGTCAGTAGAGAGCTCTGTGTTCCAAAAAGAAAAAAATCTCCCCTGTAGTATTCAGCAACTAATAAGTACTGGAAGGATTTAGATTTTTAATAGAAGTATTTTACAAATCTGTTTAACTTTCTTGCACCAGTTGATTTAAAAAAAAAAAAAAAAGAAGTTTTTCACCAGAGTACCCCTTTAAGAGTCTCCTCTGTCCTCCACTTGTTACCTGTATTAATGACACCTATTTGAACTTGTTATTAGTATAAAATACACCTGTCCACAACCTCAAACAGTCACACTCCAAACTCCACTATGGCCAAGACCAAAGAGCTGTCAAGGGACACCAGAAACAAAATTGTTGACCTGTTCCTGGCTGGGAAGACTGAATCTGCAATAGGCAAGCAGCTTGGTGTGACGAAATGAACTGTGGGAGCAATTATTAGAAAATGAAAGACATACAAGACCACTGATAATCTACCTCGATCTGGGGCTCCACACAAGATCTCACCCTGTGGTGTCAAAATGATCACAATAACGGTGAGCAAAAATCCCAGAACCACATGGGGGGGGGGACCAAGTGAATGACCTGCAGAGAGCTGGGACCAAAGTAACAAAGGCTACCATCAGTAACCCACTACGCTGCTAGGGACTCAAATCATGCAGTGCCAGACGTGTCCCCCTGCTTGAGCCAGTACATGTCCGGGCCCGTCTGAAGTTTGCTAGAGAGCATTTGGATGATCCAGAAGAGGACTGGGAGAATGTCATATGGTCAGGTGAAACCAAAGTGGAACTTTTTGGTAAAAACTCAAATCGTTGTGTTTGGAGGAGAAAGAATGCTGAGTTGCATCCAAAGAACACCATACCTACTGTGAAGCATGGGGGTGTAAACATCACGCTTTGGGGCTATTTTTCTGCTAAGGGACCAGGATGACTGATCCGTGTAAAGGAAAGAATGAATGGGGCCATGTATCGTGAGATTTTGAGAAAACTTCCTTCCATCAGCAAGGGCATTGAAGATGAAATGAGTCTTTCAGCATGACAAGGATCCCAAACACACCGCCTGGACAATGAAGGAGTGGATTTGTAAGAAGCCTTTGAAGGTCCTGGAGTGGCCTAGCCAGTCTCCAGATCTCAAACCAATAGAAAACCTTTGGAGGGAGTTGAAAGTCTGTGTTGCCCAGCGACAGCCCCAAAACATCACTGCTCTAGAGGAGATCTGCATGGAGGAATGGGCCAAAATACCAGCAACAGTGTGTGAAAACCTTGTGAACACTTACAGAAAACATTTGACCTCTGTCATTGCCAACTAAGGTTATATAACAAAGTATTGAGATGAACTTTTGTTATTGACCAAATAATTATATTCCACCATAATTTGCAAATAAATTCTTAAAAAATCAGACAATGTGATTTTATGTCTTTTTTTCTCATTATGTTTCTCATAGGTGAGGTATACCTATGATGAAAATTACAGGCCTCTCATCTTTTTAAATGGGAGAACTTGCACAATTGGTGGCTGACTAAATACTTTTTTGTCCACTGTAAATGATGAACCAAAGAAGTAACTTTGAAGTGCCTTATTCGGTTCATCTAAAATTAAAATTTTAAAATTAAAATGTACTCTTTTTTAAAGAATTCTTCTGAATAATAAATGAGAAGAATAAAATAATCTGGACCTTGAAAAAAAAAATATTGTCAGGACAATTTTCCATTGTCTATGATACTAAATGATTCGACCTTACCTGAATTACAGGGTGTCCTCCGGTGGTGGCTTTTACTGCTCCGCGGCTTCCCTCAGTTTCGTAGTGGGCACGATGGTGTGGTTTAGGCTGCACTTCAATCTGGAGTTCATATGAGCCCGCCTGACTTGTCAGGGGCCACTCAAGAGGAGGTAGTGAAGCAACAGGGATACTGTAAAGAAAAAGCGACAGGATCAATGAGGACAAAAATAATGTATCCCAGATTTCCTTATCTGAAATCTGCATTGTTGCCATCTTACTATCTTAATATTTGTGTAAGGCCCCATTCACACAGTGGAATTTGCAAGCAGAATCCGGCAAAATAATTCAGCTTGGAAATTCCATTTGCAGCTTTGTTTTCAAAGGGATTCTACTGCACTGTGCACATGGCAGAATTTCCGCGGAGAAAACATCTGAGGCAGAAATAAAAAATTCGGACTGACCAATTCAATTCTTTCTGCCGAATCAGCTTGGAAATGCATCATCATCTATGGAGATGGCACATTACCTAATGATCCTAGTGCTGGTTGTTTTGCTTGTGCCTGTCATGTAAATGGGGCCTAATGGTAAGGCAAGTCACCTCAGTCCTAACTTCAAAAGAATCTTCTTACTGAAGAAATCTGTTTTCATGTTCAGAAAGTTCATATATACACGTGTGAAAATGTTTAAATTAACATTTAATACCTCTGGTATATTGTTTACCAGCTGAGAATCTGCAGGAAGAAATCATATCTGCAGCTATGCTAGAAGTTATCTTAAAGGAAAATGGCCATCCTGTTCACCCACACTAAACCCAATACACCGGAGGAGACCGATGCGAGGACTCTGACTAATATAAATACCTTCTGTCTGGTGCCCGATCCCATTAAAGATCCTCTTCTATCTTCGCAGAATTGTGCGCTGGAGGCAGGCCGGCCGGCTGGATTTGAATATTCGTGGTCGCTGGTCACGTGAGTGCTCAGTAGACACAAGTGCTCACATGACCAGCGACCATGAATATTCAAACTCAGCAAAAATAGAAGAGGATTTTCAGAGGGATTGGGTGCCGGACAGAAGGTATTTATATTAGTCAGAGACTCCGCATCAGTCTCCTGTTCACCTGCACTATAACTCGATGTATCGGGTTTAGTGTGAACAGAATGACCATTTCTGTCTTGTCAGGTAGGACTATTCAGGATGAGCATCTAAATTAGTAGACTCCAAACTGTGTAACTCCAGCTGTTGCAAAACTACAACTCCCAGCATGGTAGTTTTGCAATTGCTGGGGGTCCACAGTTTGGAGACCACTTATCTAATGAAAAGCATTGGAACACTTGCTAAGAAGCATGTACCATCAAGGCTTCTGAAATAATCGACTTATCTACTATTGTACTCAATAGGAAGTACTTACAGTCAGTAATGGAGTTTCCTATATTATTGAATACACTCATCTGCTTTAACACATTTTTCTAAATTACTTTGCAGAAGCATTCAGGATCCAGAGGAAGACGTGCCTCTAAAGGGCCCTTCAGTCTGGCTGCATGATTAAAGATCAGATCAAGGATTGTGTGCATTATTCAGTCACTTGTTTAAGACTGGTAGGAGTAATTTAGTACTGGGAGATCTTTTATGATAAAGACTCTTGGGAGAAAATGAATGTGTACATGTTTCAGCCATCTGCTGTCATATTGGCTAATGTGATTAGTGTATTGCATGGCTGTGTGCCATTACAGAATGTAGAAGACACCAGGGATATGCCTATAGGTCTAGGTTAACAGACATATGCACATGATCATGCAGAGCTGGGTGATAGATACCAATGATGATTAATGATAATAATGATAAGAAAATAGGTTATCCAGGATTAGAAAAAACATATCTGCTTTGTTTTAAAAACAGTGACACCCCTGTCCTCAGGTTGTGTGTGGTATTACAACTCCATTCACTTAAACGGAATTCAGCTGCAGTACCACACACAAAATGAGAACAAGAGAGTCACAATTTCTAGAAGAAAGCAGCTATGTTTTTCTAACCCTGGATAACCCCTTCAGGATTTACACTAATGGAATACCTCCACAAAGATTCATTTAGGGCACAGTCCCATGTAACACTTATACAGCGTATTTCACACTGCACAAAATCTGCTGCGCAGCGGTAAATGTGCTGCATGTTCTCTGATGAGCATACACACAGAGCTACTGGCGGCAGCCCTGTGTGTTAAGTGAGGTTTGTAGGCAAGTCCATGCACCGGCGTGACTGTGCCGCCTCCAAAGCTCACTGCACACAGGGCTTACTGCGAGGGGAGCCCTGTGTGTCTGCTCATCTGGGAATATGCAGCGTGAAATACGCTGCATAAGCGCTACATGGGACAGTACCCTATATATTGTGAATGTCTTTTTAGATCTTCTGTTTACCTGAAAAGGCAAGAATGAGACCCTTGACTGTCTTATTCCAGACTTCTCTTGAAAATTGGAACACTAAGGGTGCGTTCACACGGCCGTCTGTCCCCGTTTTTTTTATCCCCATTTTGGTTCCGTTTTTGCAGGCTGTAAACGGATTAAAAACGGTTTTTAAAAAATCCCATTCATGTCAATGGGATTTTTTTTACAATCCATTTAAATCCGTTTGCACCCGTCTGCACTCATTACCGTTTTTTTTTCACAGCAGAAAAACCGGCACATGCAGTATTTTTTCTTCCGTGAAAAAAACGGAAGAAAAAACGGACATCATAATTTTAACATTGAAGTCTATGGCAAACGGATGAACCTTTAATGTCATCCGTTTGCCCCAGTTTATACTAACCGTTATTTCTTCTGAGCATGCTCAGAAGAGGTGAGATCAGCAGACCAATGGATAGGGGATAAGATGTCAGATCGCCGGGGTCCCGCTGCTGGGGACTCCCGGGATCGCCGCTGCGGCACCGCGCTATCATTACTGCACAGAGCGAGTTTGCTCTGCGCGTAATGACGGGCAATACAGGGGCCGGAGCATCGTTACGTCACGGCTCCGCCCCTCGTGATGTCCCGGCCCGCCCCCTCAATACAAGTCTATGAGAGGGGGCGTGACGGTTGTCACGTCCCCTGCCATAGACTTGCATTAAGGGGGGGCGTGATGTCACGAAGGGCGGAGCTGCTTCGGCCCCTGTATCGCCCGTCATTACGCACACAGCGGGACCCCGGCGATCTGACATCTTATTCCCTATCCTTTGGATAGGGGATAAGATGTCTAGGGGCGGAGTACCCCTTTAAACTTTAAACATGACTATGGGATTCTACTAGGGAAATTATGTTTTATAATAAATGCCCCTTCCTGGATCCTCCCACTGCCCTATCTTCAGCAGCAGATCAGCACACAAACTGTTCAATACATTAGACTGTTGGCTTCCCAGCCAGTAGTCCTGTGGTAAGGACATGTATGTTGCCTTTCTTTCCTTCAAGGAATGTATAAAATACATTCGCATATTAATACAGAGGAGTCGGAGTTGGGGAGTCGGAGTCGGAAGTACAAAAAACTGCAGAGTTGGAACATTTATCGACCGACTCCACAGCCCTACCTTTGACTGCTGATATCCTTCCATATTGTACCTTGAACTATAACCCACAATACACAGCTCCAGTGATGATCTATCATACGCTGAAGAGCCCCCTGATATGTAATGCCCCACCTCATTCCATTATCAGAAATTTCTACACTAAAGTCCAAAAATTCTTGATGGTGATAGCTTCTTGCATTCCCTGAATAGTTTAACAGTGACTTTTCCAAATGCTTACAAAATAATAATAAAGCCGCATTGTAGAGAATTAGGTGATCACCAAATCTACAGGATCAGCATTCCTTACAATTTGTACTTGGCCCCACACATCATTTAAAACAACTTAAAGGGTTGTGACACTTATCCTCTATCTACAGGAAAGGGGATAAGTATATAATTATGAGGGGTCCTATTGGTGGGACCCCCTGCAGTTTTATGAACAGATGGGGGCATTTATCATTGTTTTCATTTTTTTATAGTGTTGTTTTGTCCCTATTTAGGTACAGCACTGTGCCTCAGGCTATTTTTTGCGCCTTTTCGATTTACACCTCTTTTTAAAAACAGGGTACAGGCCAGATGTTAAGGGTTAGTCTAGTGCAGTGGTAATGAATTTATCAACTGCGACTGTCGCAAAACCCACCACTAAGGTTCAATTCTACACCAGCCCAGACCTAGCGTAGCTCTTTGGTGTATGTGAAGAGTGAAATTGCCCTGCAATCTTCGGAAAAATAAAAATAATTAACTAAATCACACACATCTTAGTAAATGCCCCTCAGGGTTCATGAAGCTTCTGTCAGAATTGAATAGCAGTTGGGCATGCGTAGTTCAGCTCCATTCACTTGTTAAGCGACTGCCGATTGAGTCCGCAATCACTCTTCTGTTTTCAGAAGTCTCATAGCAAGTGAATGGTTTGGCAGGACTTGCACACTACTGCTCCATCCCAATGGGAGCTTCAGGAACCTGGCTCCTGAGATTGCACTTAAGGTATGATAAAGGTCAATGGTGGTAGGACTTCTTTAAACCTAATAGGTAAACAAGTGTAAACTATTATTTTGCTTTTAAACAATTATTGTAACCAATAAATATCAATAAATGTTATTATATTAAATCAAACAAGAAAAACTATACCTGTAGTACGGCATTGCTGGTAAAATTTGCTTTGGCCAGGTGGGTGGCACAAGCAGGATTGATCCCGGATCCGAATTCTTCCTCTCTTCATGATCGTAAGGCCCATATTCTGAAGGCTGATAAACCTGACATGACATACTCTTATGAGCAGCCAATGGGGAACGATCCGAGCTGTTTTTCCACATTTTGGTTGGTACACCACATGAAGGATCGGTAGATAGACTCAGGTCTTCCATAAGATGTGCAGATGAAGAAGGGTTAATGTAACTCAGTGAAGAGTTATCGTCCCTCAGATGAACACAGGGCGATGTCTGGGGAGAAGGTGTTCTTGACTGTCGTGGAGAAATGTTGGTTTGGTGGCTATTGCTGAGCTCAGGACAAGGGTACCTTCTTTTGAAGCCTGGGGATGAAGACCGGGAGTTGGGTCGAGGAGATGGAGAACGTGGTCCTGGGCAGGTGTCCTCTGTGATGCTGGCCCGTGGAGACATTATTGGAGAAGCTCTAGGAGAATAACGAGGGAAGTTTTGTATCTGTGGACACAGGTCATCATTAGGACCATTATTTGGTGAAACGCAAGGTGAAGTGTAAGGAGAAAAATTAGTCTCTGAAATATAACTTGTTGATGACCCACTACTAGCAGGGCTCAAGCAAAGCGGTTCTCTGTAGCCATCATAAGTATAGACTTGCAAGGTAGCAGCCAAGTTTGGCTGATGTTCTACCAAAGTATCTGAATCTCTGTTGCGAAATGAACCTGTATGAAACAGTTCAGATGGAGTGATCTCAATCCTTGGACTCAGAGCTGGAGCCCCAGTAGCATTTTTAGGGTCTAAGTGGTACCTGGACCCTACACTATTGTGCTGTTCATATATGCTCGTGGGATCTGAGGATAACCTATGATAAGCCAGAGATCTGGACCGATAATCGGAGACATCGTCATGAGAATACGCAACTCCAGAAGATGATTGGCTGATGATTTTATGTGGAGGAGTCGATTCTTCTGGAAAAAGAAGGGTCTTTTTAAAACTATATATTTACTTATGGTAATAATCATGGACAATTGAATGTTGATTAGAGAAGAAACTAAATAGAACCTGTCATAAGTTTTCAGGCTGGGCAAACCACAGGCAGCATGAAAGAGAGACGAACTCCCTTATCACTGTCATGTATGATCAGGGGTATGTCCACGTGTAGTATATATGCTGCAGATTTCATGCAAGAAAATCAGTGAGAGCTTTGATACGCTGTTTATTCTTCTCACAATCATTGGACACAGCATAAAATCTGCAATGATATATTCTCAGCATCAAATCCTCAGCAATGGATGCAGACTTTATGCAGATAAAACAGAATTTTTGCACCCTGTAGATCCCCTTGCACAAAATCTACAGGGCATATGCCATGTGTGAATATAATCTAAGTCTGAAAGGCTGTGATATTTCAGAGACATCAGCAGATTTAAGTAACCAGGATGGTCCCAGTTGTCTTCTTCCAGTCAGGGCTGATTGATATGTCTCTACCTATTGGTATATAGGAAGAGATGTATCAATAAAGTCTGGTGTGGCAAATCCATCTGATACCATGGTGACTTGGAGCCCATACTCGTTTCAGGACATTTATTAAACTGTGATTACTCTGAAAAACTGCAGCGTTTCATACCCTAAGTTTCCCATAGTTCAGGCAGCATGAGGGGTATGACAGGATCCCTTTAAGGATAATAATTAAACTTAAACTAAAATATTTTATTAAAAACGGGAGAATTCATAGGGCTCTGCTCTCCAACCAAACTTCTGAAATCCAGATTTCTAACCTGTATATTAGGTCTGAAGATATGGCCACAAACAATATAAAATATCTTTGTCAATTTGCATATACTGTTGTAAGAACAGTCTTTCCCTAGGTTAAATACAGAAGCGTTGTAAATGTTTGGTTCTGACACACACTGAACTGTGGAGATCTAAAGAAGTAAATCACTATTGTGTTTTTCTGCAGAATTACGGTAAGCCAAATAGAAAATGAGATGCAATGCCCTCAGGTCATTCTGCAAAAGAAAACATATTTGTGCTTTATGTATATCAGCTTTATTATTATGTTATGTCAGTAGTATGTGGTACATTCCACATATACTGTTTATATAAAACACTATAAATAACCTACTATGTATAGAATGGTATGACCCTGTAATCCTGTATCATGTTGGCTAGAAAGAACAAATCCACACATCCTACCAAGCTAAATGATGCATATGAAAACATTTATCATAAAATAATTTCTTGGTTTATCTAGCATGCTAAACAAAATATATCCAATACAGTTCTAAAAGAGGAAATGTAAGGAAAAACTTAACATAGATATTAGCTGGTGAATTAGTGATTGAACAAGCAACAAGCTACATCATTGCTCCAGCTCAGCCATGCTATTTGAATGGATAAGGAAGGTGATGAGAGAAAAACATAGGAAGCACACACAGATTCTATCCAGTTCAGTCCATGCATTTCATAACAGATGTCCACACAATGCCTGCCTGTCCACAGAATATGTTACTCGGATCTGCCCATGAACATCTAATGTCTATGACCATTAGGTGATTGTTGCTGAGAGTTCTGCTATCAGCAAGTGTATGGGAACCTTTATAACCTTAAAATGGAACTGTCATGAAAGAAAAGAAAAAATCTTTTAACATATAGTAGAGTCTTATCAAAAGTCTTCATCAGTCAGGGTCGGAGTATTTAGACCACCAGGCATTCACGAGAGCGGGCTCTGTCATGCAACCAGCAGGGAGTTGTCCTGGTCTTAGGCTGGGTTCACATCACGTTTTCTCCCATACGGGAGCGCATACGGCAGGGGGGAGCTGAAACCTCGCGCTCCCGTATGCCTTTCTATATGCCCCCGTATGTAATTCATTTCAATGAGCAGGCCGGAGTGAAACGTTTGGTCCGTTCGGCTCATTTTTGCGCTGTATGCGCTTTTTCCCCATACCTAAAACTGTGATCAACCACGGTTTTAGGTCCAGTTGTAAAAGCGCATACGGCGCAAAAATGAGCCGACCGGACCGAACGTTTCACTCCGGTCGGCTCATTGAAATGAATTACATACGGGGGCACATAGAAGGGCATACCAGAGTGCAAGGTTTCAGCTCCCCCCTGCCGTATGAGCTCCCGTATGGGAGAAAACGTGATGTGAACCCAGCCTTACCTGTCGTGGTTGACCACATTTTTGACTCCGGTTTAAAAACCATACTGCAACAGCATACTTTTTTTTAACAACCGTATACAGTTTTTACTTTACACATGCGCATTTGCATCCTAAAGTCCCCACCCAACACCCCTCCCATTAAAAATGGACAAAATTATCAAAAACATGTTTTTTTTTAATAAAAACGGACAGAAATGTATGCACTTTTAAAAACAGTATACAGTTTAAAAACGCATACGGTTTACTTTTTCCCATACTGTTCCATCCGTTTTTTTGGTATACGGTTTTCTTTAGAAAAACGGACTGAAAACAGTATAGCAAAATGTGATGTGAACCCAGCCTTTGCTAGCCGTTCTCTTTCAAGTACATCAGTGACATCGGGAAGAAAGCCAAAGTTTAAAAAAGAATATATATATATATATATATATATATATATATATATGTATATATATATAATTATTTTTTTTTTTGCAGTCAGTAAACCCATTTTAAGATTGGAGGGTGAACAGAGAAGCAGTGCCAAATGAGTGCTAGGGGAGGAGAGTATAATGTTTTGTCTCAATACTTTGTTCAATTTACTTTTAACATTTGGATATTGGACCCCCAGTAATCCGTGATACATTGTTTTTGTTGCAGGTGGAAAACAAGTGGAAAACAATCTGCAGCAAGTCCACAAAATAAAGGAACACACTGCTGAGTTTAAAATCTGCCCCTAAAGTCAGTTTTCCCTATGCTGAAAATACAGGAAGGACATTAAGGTATTTCTGCTGGGAACTTCATAGTGGCAGAGGTCCTGGAGCGAGAGTGAATAGAGGGGTTAGTATTTTGTTGTTTTATATTTTCCTTAATTTACCCTCCCAATCCCTGTCCCTAATTTTGTGTCGTCAGAAAACTCCCTTAACATTTGTTGTGTATCTCCAGAGAAGACTGCAGCACTCAGCTACATGACATTCCATATGGGATGAAAACATCAAGCAATATGGCATTCACCAATTGATGAACCTACTAGCAATATAGTGGTTAGGGTGAAAACACACAAGTTGCATTGCAGTAGAAAAACTTAATTGCAGTATTAAAACCGTAATGCAACTGCAATGCGACCTGATCATCATGTTTTTACCCTTAGGCCATGTTCACATGATGGAATTTCCATGCAGAATTACGCATGGACATTCTGCAGCAGCAGAGGCCCATTGATTTCAATGGGATTCTGCTGTACTGTGCACACAGTGGAATTTCCGTGGCAGATGTATCTGCTGTGGAAATCCCGATTCCAGAGTTCGCAGAAAGAAAATGCATATCTATTCTTTCTAGCCGGCTTCTTACATGACAGTGGGCTCAGCCTATCACTGGCCAGGGCGGGGTATCGCTCCGCCCGGTGATAGGCTGACGGCTGTCTGACGTTCCAGTCCCCAGCGTAAGGCCGACGTAGGTAAGTTGAAGTTTAATTTCTTTATCTTTTGCAACCCGGGCATAGGAATACAGCGTACAGCAGTGGTCTCAAACCTGCAGACCTCCAACTGTTGCAAAACTACAACTCCCAGCATGCCCGGACAGCCGTTGGTCGAATATGGGCAATGCTGCTCATCACTACTTCAGATGTTGCAAAACTACAATTCCTAGCATACCCTTACAACCAACTGCTGTCCGGGCATGCTGAGAGTTGCAGTTTTGTATCAGTCAACAGTTTAAAGACCACTATTTTAGATCCACCTTCTTACCCCACTATCCTAACTTCAGTGTATAACACACTTCACCACATTACAGTTTGTCATAGAAGCCTCACAAACATAAACAATAGAGTGTTGCAATATACAATTGAGTGTTGAGTCAGCCTTATTTTATCAGGAAAACATACTTTTGCACATTAAAGGAAATATTGACTGGATGGCTCTAAATCAATCACCTAAAAGCAAAGTGCACTAGGGGCTGTGGCGTTAGGAATTTACCGGAAACAGTGTATGGATAAGAAAACAGCATAACATTTTTATTAATGTGCAAAAAAAATAAAATAAAAAAAAAGGGACTCGACATGCAATCCATATCCACGTGATAAAATTTAATTCTATTTTCTCCATTACTGCATCACTTGCATTAAGAGGGGTTTTACTGTGTCTTGTTGTTTAGCATATTGTTAGGATAGGACATCACTCTACGATAGTGGGGGTCCGACTAATTGTAAGAATGAAGGTCCGACCCCATGATCATAAAGCAGTGGCAACTGTCTGTCTCAGAGTTTACTACTCATACTCCATATGCTTTTGATTTCTTGTTGTATTGTTTCTTCCTAGATTCATCCCTCAGTACATGTCACTTGCCTACTGCATTTGGTCTGAACATTCCAAAATCATCCCTAGCAACCTGAATCACTCCCACACTGTGCCATGTCCTCCGGACCTGTTCCAATGTGAGAGGAGTTTAACTTCAGTCTTAGAACTAGGACTTCCCCAATATAAAATATCCTAGTAAAACAGAAGGAAAGAAATCACAGCACTCACCCTTTCACTGTGGCTCCTTTGTTTATTGAAGTATGACAGCATGGCAGATAATAAAGGCTTCCAGGGGTATGTAAAGCAACAGACCATTTTGTGCTATGATCAGTACTTCTGACCTCAAGATGAGGCTAGAAGAAGTGCTGATCATAGCATGAAAGGGTCCACCGCTTCAAATGCCCCTGCAAGTCTGTATTACCTGCCATGCTGTCATACTTCAATAAACAAAGGAGCCACAGTGAAAGGGTGAGTGCCGTGTTTTTTTTTCTTGTTTTACTGGACTATGACTTCAGTATAATTTATGAGTTAGCCCAAGATTAAAAGATATCCCCAATCCACAAGATATGGAACAAGTAGCTGATCAAAAGGGATCTGACCGCTGGGACCTCAAAGATCACAAGAATGAAGGTCAGTTGTCTCCCAAATTAATGGAGCTGCAGCACGCATGCTCAATGCTTGCTGTATATGTGACTACTGAAAATGGCCAATGGGACAATATGGGACTTATGGAAATGGAAAGCCCCATAGAGAATGACTGGAGCAGCAGTTGAGCCTGCACACCACCACTCCATTTAATCGAGGGATAACTGACCTTCATTCTTGTGGGGGTCTCAGCGGTCACTCAGTTAGTTACACCCTATCCTGTGGAGAGGGGAAAACTTTTAATCTTGGGACAACTCCTTTCAATTCCTGCAAGCTTTAGGCTCAGGGGTCTAACAGAAAAAAACTGACTCTGATAAGACGGGACTCCTAAGCCCCAAATGAGCCCCAAATATTCCAAGGGGTATTCCAGGATTTTATTTATTTGACTATGCTACAGGGGCTGTAAAGTTAGTGTAGTTCATAATATAGTGTCTGTACCTGTGTGTGATTGTTTTCTCACAATTCTTCTGTGATTTTCACCCCAATATTTATTTTTAACAGCATACAAAATGACTGTTGTCTCAGATTTTTCCCGAGTTGCAATGCGGCCGAGACCTGACTCACTAGTCAGCTGATGACAGGGAGCCTGTCTGCTTCAATGGGTGGAGCGATCGCTTGGTGGGAAAGAGATCAATCTGCACCTAATGCAACAGCTGTAGACACCCTGATTAAAAACCACAGGTCTTTTGAATGGATGCAGCTCATTTATGTTTGAATTGGTGGGGTGGCTGATGTGTGGGAGGGAGGAAAATGGAATTATGGGATTTGTAGGCAAAGAAGAAAACTCAAAAAGGAAATACCAGTTCTCAAAAAGCTAGCCACAGTATAATGGTAATCTCACAACATAGCCATTAAGCCCCAAGACAAGTGCAGATCCTTCCTAAGCATGTCCATTACTGCCTGGCAGGTATGTACTAAAATCACCTTATGGTGGATAACCCCTTTAAATTAATATACAAGTGCATGCTCACATAAGTAAATCCTGCATGGTTTTTGATGTAAAAACTTGAGACACTTTGTGTCACGCTCTGTGCTCCGGCCGTGAGCGCAGTGTCCCAGGGTCCCTGTCTGCTGGCGGGGCTGGGATCTGCATTGCGGGTGAAATTTAAAGGGCCAGTGCGCCCATAGTGTGTGTTTGCACTTGACACCACATTAAAAGTCCCTGCACCTCCCACACTTCCGTGCTGGATCTTCAGTGTCCCTAGCCTGAGATTACCGTATTTTTCGCCGTATAAGACGCACTTTTTCTTCCCCAAAACTCGGGGGGAAAAGTTGGTGCGTCTTATATGGCAAATACACATTAAAACCTGTCCTATCGCGGCGGTCCCTGCGGCCATCAATGGCCGGGACCCGCGGCTAATACAGGACATCACCGATCGCGGTGATGCCCTATATTAACCCTTCAGACGCGGTGATCAAAGCTGACCGCCGCGTCTGAAGCAAAAGTGACACTAACCCAGCTGCTCAGTCAGGCTGTTTGGGACCGCCGCGGTGTAATCGTGGCATTCCGAACAGCTTACAGGACACCAGGAGGGACCTTACCTGCCTCCTCGGTGTCTGCTCCGTGCCAGGATCCCCTGCATGGCGGCGCTCTCCTTCATCGCCATCACGTCGTTGCGCACGCCATCCCTTCATCCAATGGGAGTGGCGTGCGTAGCGACGTGATGGCTGCAACGGAGAGCGAGGATACCCGGCAGCAGAGACGTTCTGGAGCGATGAGGACACCCGGGGATGCGGAGACAGCGATGAAGGTTCAGAATCTTTTTTTTCTAGATTTTCACCCTTTAAAATTGGGTGCATCTTATATGCCAGAGCATCTTATATGGCGAAAAATACGGTAAGCGTTCCATTTTGCCTGTTGCCTTATCCGTGTATACAGACCTTCCCACTACGTTATTTGACTCTGCACCTTTGCCGCCTGCCTTGACTTTCGGCTACATTTGACTACGCTACTGCTTTATCCTCTGGTACCTCGCCTTGCCCTGCTACCTGTGTGGGCAAGCCGTGTCGGGGGGTGGCAACCTGGGTGTCGCCTGCTGCAGCAAGCCCATCCTACCTTGCGGCGGGCTCTGGTGAAGACCAGCGGCACCTTAGATTTCGCTCCCCGATATGGTCCGTGTCATCAGCCACACAGGTTAGAGGATCCCCATCCGACTCCGTTACACTTTGCAAGTTTAAAAAAAGAAATATTTGTATATATTCCCAATTGATTTCAGTAGGAGGAATGGTAACACTTGGAATAAGAAGGTACAAATATCAAGCTTCAATTGAAATTAACAGGAGCTTTGACAAGAGCTTGCAGCACAGGCTGTGGTTCAAATATGGCTGTGCAGCAGCTAAGTAAGGTTTATGCCTGAAGTTATATACACACACACACACACACACACACACACACACACATATATATACATATATGTATGTGTGTGTTTGTGTGTATATATATATATATATATACACACACACATATATGTATGTATGTGTGTGTGACAATGTGACAGGTTTCCTTTTAGATGTTTAACACGGGGCAATTGGTTAAACGCTTGGCACTTTGCAAAAAAAAAAGATGACAAGTCCCTTTCCAACAGAGTGAAAAGTAACACAGCAGTGAAAGCTGGCAGCATTTCCATCCATTGTGCATAATGGCAAAGACAAAGGAACAGCGCCAGCAAGTTACCCTTGTACGTCTTTGGTGAATGTTAAAAGAAGCCCTTGTCTTTAATCATGCTTCATTAGAGACTACAGATGCTGCAGCGGTTACATTCAGGCACTACAAAGCCATGTAACATTGTCTATTATGAGGCCTTGGTATGTTACAGCCTTTTGTCCTAATTAATTCCAGGCTGTTAACAAGAACAAATTATTTCAATTATGGTTTTCAGCGCTTTGAAGATGAGAAAGGCCTAAAAAATTTAAGTATAAAAAAAAAAAAAGTATAACAAACGTAATTAGAAAAAAGAATGCAGGTTCAGTATGTTGGCAATGAATAAATAAGACAATATAGACTTTAAAGAGCATCGGTCATCAAAATGCTGTTTTGTTATTTTTTTCCTACACTTTACAGAGTTATGCTGTAAAAACAATAATTATATCTGGTGACATTCAGCGCATAATAAATACTATGAACTGAACTTCATCTTTGTTTCTTTATAAAAATAGTGGTTTATATATGTATTCATTAGGGGCTCTGTAGCTGCCTACCATTCTTCATGAAAATATCGCTCTGTGTTGTATGAAAATGAAATAGGGCGCCAACAGAGATTTCCAGGTCTTAATGTGCTAGGGTTTCATAGAGTGTTTCTGTCAGATACCGTACAATTCTGTAAAAAATTTATTGTGACTTGAGCAATCAGCACCAAGGCTAAGTATACGCAGTTACGCATACCGCAGTAATTTATTAAAAAGGACCTGTGGTCACGATACCTTTTTGTAGGATGTCAATGCCCCTTTCCTCCATTATATCACGCCATGTTAAAGTGACGGTACACAGCTCATACCTTAATCATCAGAGGGGCTACAAAGCGCTATAAGGCTATGTTCACACATTGAAATGTCCACATGGACAAATCTCTGTGGGGACATTCTGCAGACTAACGGTGACCTGCCGGCACTAGTAACACAGGAATGTGCTGTCTCATAGACAGAAATGCATTCCGTGCAGAGGCTCCAGAAAGAATGGACAGGTTTATTCTTTCTGTGGACTGGTGCGGAAATTCCACCGCGTGCACAGCTCAGCAGAATCCCATTGAATACAATGGGACTCTGCTGCTCTGGGATCTCCGACGTCTGCTGAATGAAAATTCTGACAAGTGAACATAGCAGCAGGTTCAGGTTGATCAACATGCTACAAAAAGGTGATCAGTCCTCTCTAAGCTATAGAATATACTGACTAATTCCTTTAAGTTCAAAGGAAAATGACAATGGTGCAACTAAAGTTTTTATATATAGTTTTAATGTACTAGTTTTAATACAGGCTAGGCCTTGTTGACATTGTGATTTGGTGCATTTTCTATGCATCTTTCTAACCAAAACCAAAAATGTTTTCAAAGAACTGAAAAGTATAAATTTTTCATTCAAACTTTGATTGGATCCAATCCCTAGTTTTGTTCTAAAGGGTTCCAAAAATTGTACTATATGAACGCAGCAGGTGACCATTAAAAAAGTCACATAGCATGCCCTTAAAAGGGTCAGGTCATGTGTGGCTTTACCACAAAATATTGAGATTTAGGAAAATGTTTTGGCTGTACATTTTTATAGGGTTTAAGCATACTTTTTTCTACAGGTAAAATATCACAGCCTACGTGTGGCCTCAGCCTGTCACTTCCTGTTGTCACTTTTGGACTACACCACCACACAGGGCCTGTTTACTACTGATTCGTATTCACAGGCAATGTTCTGTGAAAGGATATTCCCAAGTTTGGACGGAAAACTTTAAAGGCTGCAGGGACAGCAGTAAAATATTAATCCTACATCCTAAACGTATATAATTACCTTTTATGTCACACTGTTGCTCTCCATGTGCTACTTATCAGTTTAGCGAGAGTAGACATGGCTTCAAAAGCAGCCCATGTGGGTAGCAGACTACTATTCCCATCATTTATTACTACACATCTGCTCCAGGCTGTCCTCTTCCACTCATATTCCACCAACTGCGTAAGAGTCTCCACACTACTGTGCAGTTCATACTGTGCTCCTCACTTCTGAGCCACTCATACTAGTTCCTAGTTCTTCTCCTAATCCCAGAGCAGCAACTGAGTATGCTCAACCAGAAATATAAAGCTGAACTACAGGTTGTAATGTAGTGTACTCATATGTACTAATATACAGTAAAATGTAGTGGATTGAAATGTACTAACATATATATACTTCTATTTTCTTAAGCTGCATACAGAGATCCTCCTCCAGCTAAACTACTCCCTCCTCCTTCACCTAAAATGCTCCTTACCCCTCCCATCGTGTATCGAAGATGGTGGCTAGCAGTGGAATGTCACAAAGATAAAGAAGAAAATGTATCTAATGAAGAATAAGTAGGAGTTTTAACGAATTGGCTGTTTTTCACACCCAATTCACGTAACTTCCTGCACACAGCATTGTATTGTATAACCTATAACCCCCCCTGTAGTCGCTCCCTCTGTAAAAAAGAATCATCTCAGCTGACAGGTGTCTGAGTGGTCTTTCTTAGCGCATGCACCACTTCTGATGAAATTAATCATGAAGGGGCAGATCTTCACTGGGTACAACCAGGATCTATTTCAGTAACCCTAGGCAACAAGTTTTAACACCTTAAGGATTTAAACTTTTTTATACATATTTTTTGGCCCCCCTAGGTGCCTATCATAAGCCATCATCAGATGGCTTACATAAATCAATGTAATGCTATTGCATAATCTGTGCTTGATTGCTAAGGGCTGCCTAAGTGAGCCCTAAGCAATCACAGAGCCAGGGAAGACTCCAAGGAACAGGTAAGACCTCGGGCTTCCCTAGCAACCCATAGACAAAGGGACCACTAGACACCAGGGAATAGCAGCATTTAGTGTTTAAATGCTGTGATCTGTATAGATGGTATTTAACCAATTAAATGACGGACCTCGGCGCAATCGCCGAAGTCCGTCATTACTGGCAGATGCCTGCTGCTGATAGCAACGGACATCTCCCGGTCATGACGCAGACCCAACCGATGGACCTCCGTCATGTCCGCCCACCTGACCCATGACGTACATGTATGTCACGGGTCGGGAACAGGTTAAGGCATGGTGCAGTTGCTTATCGCAACCAATTAGATCGCTTCTTTCATTTTCAAAAATGCCTCTGAAACATAAAAGAAGCAATGTAATTGGTTGCCATGCAACTGAACCACCCTTCCTCTCTACTGGTTTTGATAAATCTCCACCTTTGGGTCCAATAATGGATTGGAGCAGCCACATATGCCAAACACCTTTTGCACACTTCTTTCTGCTGTTTTTTGGATGCCTGGTTTTGTGATCTGGCCTAATTTTCTGGATCTCATTCACCTTCTGAGCATGTTCAGATTGATAGACACAAAGACACAAATGGTCATAAAAAATGGTGGACACAAACAGAACACTTTTCCGTCTGCATAAATCACCACAGACTTTAACCACTTAAAGGGGTATTCCAGGCCAAAACTTTTTTTTATATATCAACTGGCTCCGGAAAGTTAAACAGATTTGTAAATTACTTCTATTAAAAAATCTTAATTCTTCCAATAGTTATTAGCTTCTGAAGTTGAGTTGTTGTTTTCTATCTAACTGCTCTCTGATGACTCACGTCCCAGGAGCTGTGCAGTTCCTATGGGGATATTCTCCCATCATGCACAGCTCCCGGGACGTGACATCATCATTGAGCAGTTAGACAGAAAACTTCAGAAGCTAATAACTATTGGAAGGATTAAGATTTTTTAATAGAAGTAATTTTCAAATCTGCTAAACTTTCCGGAGCCA
The DNA here is from genome assembly GCF_029499605.1 of Hyla sarda. Lineage (NCBI taxonomy): Eukaryota > Metazoa > Chordata > Amphibia > Anura > Hylidae > Hyla > Hyla sarda. The sequence goes on along the minus strand of NC_079200.1, from coordinate 79,380,333 downwards.
TTTGATATATATAAATTTTGTTTTGCCTAGAATACCCCTTTAAGGGCGCTGTCTGTTTTTACGGCAATGACCAAGCTCCAATTTTCAAATCTGGTATGTGTCTCTTTAAGTGGTAAAAACTTTATATTTTTTGTGGCATATTGTACTTTATATTAGAGGTAAATTATTGTTGAATTTGTGAAAGACTAAAAAAATTGGAAAATTTCTGGCTTTTTTTTAATGATTTTTTTATGGCGTTTACTATGTCGTAAAAATTATGTTATCTTTATTTTGTGTTCGGTATGATTATGGCGGTAGCCAATTTATATAGCTTTTTAGGTTCTTTTTTCTTTTCACAAAAAAATCCTTTTGTTCCCCTTTTGTGTGTTGCGACAGTCACAACTTTTTTTTTTTTTTATCCGACCGCATTGTGTGAGGGCTTATTTTTAGCTGGATGAGATGCACTATTTTACATCTATTGCGATACATGATCATTTTAATTCCACATTTTGAACCAAAATTGTGATTCTTGTGCTTTTTTTTTTTTATAGCTTTCACCATGTGGGATAAGTAACATTATTGTTTTAATATATAAGTCATTACAAAAGTGGCCATACCTAAATAGTATAGGTTTTGTGATAATAGATGGCTTTATTGGGAAAGGGGCATTTATTTATTTATTATTTTCTTTAACTTTATTTATTGATAAACGTTTTATTTTATAATTTTTTATCTGTTATACTATGCTGCAGGACATCTGTACTGAAGGACAGCATTACTGTCATTATTACACTGACACTCAGCCTGCATTATACAGCCTATGGCTGGACCTCACAGGCTGCCGTACTTGGCAGACAGGAGGCCATCAGCTGGCATTCTGCTGCCATAGCAACCATCAGGACACCGTGATGGGGACAGGGGGAGCCCCCTTCCCCTGTCAATCCTATAGATGCTTTGGTCAGTACTGACCATGGAATTTATGAGGGTAATGCTGCTGCTGAGACCAGCACCACCTTGGTCTCGGCAGCTGTGGTGGGATCCTGTCTGTGATTGACAGCCCGGTTCAGCCGCTGATATTCTGCAGCACAGGGAAGGATATCCGTTAGAAGTATGCATTGCTATGCAATCATGTTAGCAGCAGGAACGTGTGCATATGTGCAATAGTGGGAAGGTGTTAACATAAAATTTGGAATAGACAATTGAGTTCGGTTTGTTGTAATTTTTTTCGTTAATGTATGCACTATTTTTCAGTCGGTTTAAAACACAGACTGAACTTATGTAAACTGAGATGAACTGGTGATAAAAATGACCCACTGAAATCAAAGGTATCAGTTCATTTTCATTTTTCTTACTCCTCAATGCTGCAGACAAACAAAAATGAAGCAGAAAACACAAATGCAGATGTGAACCTCGCCTTACTATGATGCTGGGGTGTTTGGGTTAGTAGGTCTGTGGTTCGACCGTAATACAGATTTAAAAAAAGTGCATTTGTGTAATGCTCATCTATGTGCGCAGGGACTCAGTGCCTTACACTTCTGTACTTTCCCCAACAATTCCAGGAGAACACACAGTAAGTATGTCAGAAACCACATTTTACATCAAGTTTAAATAGAAGCAGGAAGACTAAACTGTAAAAAGCACATGGCAGAGACACAGCTAAAAAATGTTGTACATAAACAATATATCTATCTATCTATGTATGTAGAAGACAATATTGCAGCACTCCAGATGAAAGTGAAAAATTATGAAATTTATTCCATCCAAAAAGATGCAACATTTCGGTCGCCCAATGTGGCCATTTTCAAGCATGCCCATGCTTGGGTGACCGAAACGTTGCATCTTGTTGATTGGAATAAATTTCATAATTTTTCACTTTCATCTGGAGAGCTGCAATATTGTGTTCTACATAGCTTTAAGTGCCTGGGACTGCTTGCACCCGCCAACCTTCTCACTGGGAGTGCTGCTCAACACTGTTTGGATATCTATCTATGTATCCACATATATATATATATATATATATATATATATATATATATATATATAAAAGAATTATATATAGCGCCTGGTACACTTCATGGCTGAACTTGAAAGTGTATATGGAGATCAAGGACAGACATGCACTAGCCTTAGGAATGCATATACTATCCAGAGCTGGACTCTGTCCAAGAGAAACTCACTACTGACATGTATTTAATATGGTGAATGCTAAAAGCAACACATACACTGTGAATTGCAATAGATTGTGATGTATTTCACAAATTCTTCATTATGTTGAATATCTATATGAGCATGTCTTTGCAACAAAATCCCATTCTTTAGCTATCAGCATGGCAACAACTATCCCAAACTCATTCACAGGATTCTTAGTGTGGTCTGGTACAAACATATTAGTAATGTCTCTACTGCAGAGATCATTCGGGGGGGGGAAACGAAACCACTTCCTCAGTGAACTTCCTCCCATTAACTTTTCTAATGAAAATATTCTATATCCATCTTCTGTATTATGTTGCTATTTGCAGTGAAATTTTTTTTTTTTACATACAGTTCTACAAATGGAAAAGAGACATATTTTACTTTAAAGAGGAATGGCCTGCATTTAAGACATATCCCCTATATACATAAGGGATACGTATATAATAGCTGGGGGGGGGGGGGGGGAGGGACAGCTGCAACCTCAATAATAGGATCCCAAATCTACCATCAGCATGGAGCGCTGGTCCAATAGAGCGCCCAAGCGCTGGAGTTAAAATTGCTGCCTATATATTCACATGACAATCACTTTATAAATCCACATGTAATGCTGACATAGCTTTCCTCATTTTTTTTTTTTTTTTAAATGGTGAAATCTGAAAAAAATTTGGCAGACAATCCACAGAATTTTCTGCAAAAAGGCACAATACATCAATTGTGTTTGTTTGTGATATCTGAATTTCCTAAACCTGCCTGCTATGCGTTGTTTTTTGGTATTAGAAGACTATAATTTTTGCCCTTTCTCTTATTGAGCAACTGGTAGTGAACATGTATAACCACGCTTTCAGCCCTTTGCATTTGTGTTTTTAGGTACTTGTAAACCACTTGTTTGGCTCTGTTTCACATTGTCCATTCGGATCCCAACCCTCTGCATATATGATGACAACCAAGAGCGTGTGAGCCTGAATCGGATCACCATTATCCCGCACCAGTGCATTGTACCTGACATCTGAAGGGTCAACACGTCAGTTCCATTTTGGAATGCTGGTGGGTGTACCTGAAATGGGGTCTCTGCCATATGTGCTTGTGTATTTAAACCCCTCAGTCGGGTGGTATCATTGCCATGACTAAGAGCTTATGCTCGAAACCCATCTTTTATGAGTGACATGTCACTTTCCTTCAATGGAATGCTTTTTTAACTTTGCATTATATTAAACATTAAGTTTTAATTGGACTTCCTGGGAGCAGGACACTTTCTTTTCTCCATTGATTAAAGGGGTATTCCAGGCCAAAACTTTTTTTTTTATATATCAACTGGCTCCGGAAAGTTAAACAGATTTGTAAATTACTTCTATAAAAAAATCTTAATCCTTCCAATAGTTATTAGCTTCTGAAGTTGAGTTGTTGTTTTCTGTCCAACTGCTCTCTGATGACTCACGTCCAGGGAGCTGTGCAGTTCCTATGGGGATATTCTCCCATCATGCACAGCTCCCGGGATGTGACATCATCATTGACGAACCTAACAAGCAGTTAGACAGAAAACTTCAGAAGCTAATAACTATTGGAAGGATTAAGATTTTTTAATAGAAGTAATTTACAAATCTGTTTAACTTTCTGGAGCCAGTTGATATATATAAAAAAGGTTTTGCCTGGAATACCCCTTTAACAATGCATCAATACCTAAGGCATGCAGCCAAAGGATTGCATTGAAATACTATGGATCCATTAGTTCCTGTTGCAGTATCTGTTGTTCTTTTCCCCTCTAAATTATAAAGAAGAAAAAAACTATTATTTAGAGGAATAAAAGAAATCAAACATGTGACTTGGATTTTAGGTTACAGTAAAAGGAGGAAGCAACTTGTGCAATATCACAAATAGCTGACTCACCAATGTTAAGTCACAGACACATCAGATAAATATTTGAATGTTCACTTTTTTAAAAACTTTGCATGAATCAATAGTACAAGAAAATATAATAAGACACTTTGTAACAATTCTTATTGCCAAAATTGCCTATTTATCCACTTATCAGGCCTCTCAATTATTCTCTATGAAAATCTAGTAAAAATACATCTCCAGATGGACTGAATCACTGAAGGATCAAATTATGTGCTGCCCAAAGAAGTCTACAGAGAGCTGTAGAAAGCTTTAGTGTTATATCTGCTCTCCGATACTGGATTCACAGCTTACACAGCTTGCTGTTTCTAGGGGTGTGCTATGGAGATAAAGGGGAACAGGAACTCTTTGTGTGTACAGTGTATAGAGACATCATGGCAGCTAGTCTTTGTCCACTAGCTCAGAGACAACTGAAAAGGAAAAGATGAAGCCTGCAGAAAGGCAAACTTATATAAATTACATATTCCCCAGACGTAGTGCTATTCTTCATGTACACACAAGACAGCTTAGCCTGAAAGGTTTGTTGAAAGGTTACTGACCACTCAAATATAATTTTTTGTAAACCTTCCATACTACTACAGGAAAAGCTGTCTTTGGGCAGATCTAGGCAGCTATTAATGCATGTATATATGAATAGATGTAAAAAACAGTTAATCGCAGCGGTGTCCCACCTAGGTCAATAATTGGCTGGGCGGCAATATTACAGTTTGGGCACGGGCACCGGTCTTCCCTCTAATGCCCGGTCCCAATCTGGCATAAAGTGGGACAATGCTGCAGCAGGGATTAGTTGAGCTTCAGCATTGCGTGTTGGACCCCAGAAGCAGGAAGAGGATCACAGCAAAGACCAGAATGGAGATATCGGGGGAGTGGCAGGAGGTACTTCCTGGTTTATATTTTTAATGCCAGCATTCTGGGCAAAACAAAAGGGTTTCTTCTACCAAACCTGAAAAACACATCAGTCTTTCAGGACAGGGTTACTGCTTTCACACTATGAGCATTCATCCATTATTAAATGTCCGTTTTCTGTGTAAAAACGGACATTTAATAACGGATGAAATAAAGGGTGCTAACGGCTGAATAAATATTCATCTGTTACCTTTATCACTCATGTATGGCCAAACACCTCTGCCTACAGACTCCCACAGCTGGGACTACTACTGCTCCCATCATGGAACAGACTTGTTTCCATGATGGGAGTAGAAATTCCCTGGCTGCAGGATCTGCAGACAGCTGGGGAGGCTACATTGGTGCTTGCACTACTACCCCCATCATGGAACAGAGTCTGTTCCATGATGGGGGTTGTAGTACAGGGGCTGAGGGATTGATCGCATCGGGTTTCACTTCTGAGACCCGATGCTATCAAAAGTTATTAAGCAGGGGAGCGGGCGGCATGCTCCGCAACCCTGCGATGTATTAGTGTATTTTACTTTCATTTTTGAATCCCCCGCGGGGAGCCCTGAATGGCCGATCAGGGCTCTCAGAGAGAGATTGAAAAATGAACTTTGAGAGTAGCTGGGGCCAAAGAGCACTGTGGGGGGAAAGATATATAGCGCTGCAGAGGGGGGGGGGGGCAGACATATAGCCTATATATCTAGCCCCCCAGCAGCGCATTAGATATGACCCCCGCAGCGAATGTATATGTGCCCTCGCAGCCCTTCTATATACACATGCCCCTACCGCCATATGAATGAAAAGTATTTCTATTAGCAGTGCATAGAGCCGGCTCCCGGCACTATGCGCTGCTAATAGAAATACCTTTCATTCATATGGCAGCAGAGGTATATGTATATCGAAGCACTGGGGGGGCAGATAACGCTATTTGTCTGCCCCCCACAGCTCTTCTATATACATATGCCCCTGCCGCCGTATGAATGAAAAGTATTTCTATTAGCAGCGCATAGTGCCGGCTCTCGGCACTATGCGCTGCTAATAGAAATACTTTTCATTCATGAAATTGCGTTACAAATTTTGTTTTGTTTTTTCCCTTTTACCGCTTGTGAAAATTAAAAGTATGGGTCAACACCAGCATGTTGTTACGCCGAGCGCTCCGGGTCCCTGCTCCTCCCCGGAGCGCTCACGGCGTCTCTCTCCCTGCAGCGCCCCGGTCAGTCCCGCTGACCGGGAGCGCTGCACTGACATGGCCGTCGGGGATGCGATTCGCACAGCGGGACGCGCCCGCTCGCGCATCGTATCCCAAGTCACTTACCCGTCCCGGTCCCCTGCTGTCATGTGCTGGCGCGCGCGGCTCCGCTCTCTAGGGCGCGCGCGCGCCAGCTCTCTGAGACTTAAAGGGCCAGTGCACCAATGATTGGTGCCTGGCCCAATTAGCCTAATTGGCTTCCATTTGCTCCCTGGCTATATCACATCACTTCCCCTGCACTCCCTTGCCGGATCTTGTTGCCTTGTGCCAGTGAAAGCGTTTAGTGTTGTCCAAGCCTGTGTTTCCTGATCTCCTGCTATCCATATTGACTACGAACCTTGCCGCCTGCCCCGACCTTCTGCTACGTCTGACCTTGCCTCTGCCTAGTCCTTCTGTCCCACGCCTTCTCAGCAGTCAGCGAGGTTGAGCCGTTGCTAGTGGATACGACCTGGTTGCTACTGCCGCAGCAAGACCATCCCGCTTTGCGGCGGGCTCTGGTGAACACCAGTAGCCTCTTAGAACCGGTCCACCAGCACGGTCCACGCCAATCCCTCGCTGACACAGAGGATCCACTACCTGTAAGCCGAATCGTGACAGTAGATCCGGCCATGGATCCCGCTGAGGTGCCGCTGCCAAGTCTCGCTGACCTTCCCACGGTGGTCGCTCAGCAATCTCAGCAGATTGCCCAACAAGGACAGCAGCTGTCACAGTTGACCGCCATGTTACAGCAACTTCTGCCTCTGCTACAGCAGCAACCATCTCCTCCACCAGCTCCTGCACCTCCTCCGCAGCGAGTGGCCGCTCCTAGCCTCCGCTTGTCCCTGCCGGACAAATTTGATGGGGACTCTAGACTCTGCTGTGGATTTTTGTCTCAATGTTCCCTGCATATGGAGATGTTGTCGGACTTGTTTCCTACAGAACGGTCTAAGGTGGCGTTCGTAGTGAGCCTTCTTTCAGGAAAGGCCTTGTCTTGGGCCACACTGCTCTGGGACCGCAATGATCCTGCCACAGCCACAGTCCAGTCCTTCTTCGCTGAGGTCCGTAGTGTCTTCGAGGAACCAGCCCGAGCTTCTTCTGCCGAGACTGCCCTGCTGAACCTGGTCCAGGGTAATTCTTCAGTGGGCGAGTACGCCATCCAATTTCGTACTCTTGCTTCCGAATTATCATGGAATAACGAGGCTCTCTGCGCGACCTTTAAAAAAGGCCTATCCAGTAGCATCAAGGATGTGCTGGCCGCACGAGAGATTCCTGCCAACCTGCAAGAACTTATCCATTTGGCCACACGCATTGACATGCGTTTTTCTGAGAGACATCAGGAGCTCCGCCAGGAAAAAGACTTAGATCTCTGGGCACCTCTCCCACAGTATCCTTTGCAATCTACGCCTGGGCCTCCCGCCGAGGAGGCCATGCAAGTGGATCGGTCTCGCCTGACCCAGGAAGAGAGGAATCGGCGTAGGGAAGAAAATCTTTGTCTGTACTGTGCCAGTACCGAGCATTTCTTGGTGGATTGCCCTATTCGTCCTCCACGTCTAGGAAACGCACGCACGCACCCAGCTCACGTGGGTGTGGCGTCTCTTGGTTCAAAATCTGCTTCTCCACGTCTCACGGTGCCCATGCGGATCTCCCCTTCTGCCAACTCCTCCCTCTCAGCCGTGGCCTGCTTGGACTCTGGTGCCTCTGGGAATTGTATTTTGGAGTCTTTGGTGAATAAATTCTGCATCCCGGTGACCCGTCTCGTCAAGCCGCTCTACATTTCCGCGGTCAACGGAGTCAGATTGGATTGCACCGTGCTTTACCGCACAAAACCCCTCTTAATGTGTATTGGACCCCATCACGAAATGATTGAATTCTTCGTCCTTCCCAACTGTACCTCTGAGGTCCTCCTCGGTCTGCCATGGCTCCGGCTTCATTCTCCCACCCTTGACTGGACCACCGGGGAGATCAAGAACTGGGACTCTGCTTGCCATAAGAAATGCCTCTCCCCCCCTCCCAGTCCCGTCAGACAAGCCTCAGTGCCTCCTCATGGCCCCCGTCCTGGTGACACACTGCCCCGTACCAAGCTTCACCCTCTGCCCTCCCTCCCCATTCCCACTCCTGCTGTACTGCCTGCCTGTGAGGAAACCCTCCATTCACTCCCGGTGTCCTCGTCCCAGGTAAAGCAGTTGTCGGACAAAAAAAGGGGGAGACCTAAGGGGGGGGGGGGTACTGTTACGCCGAGCGCTCCGGGTCCCTGCTCCTCCCCGGAGCGCTCACGGCGTCTCTCTCCCTGCAGCGCCCCGGTCAGTCCCGCTGACCGGGAGCGCTGCACTGACAAGGCCGTCGGGGATGCGATTCGCACAGCGGGACGCGCCCGCTCGCGCATCGCATCCCAAGTCACTTACCCGTCCCGGTCCCCTGCTGTCATGTGCTGGCGCGCGCGGCTCCGCTCTCTAGGGCGCGCGCACGCCAGCTCTCTGAGACTTAAAGGGCCAGTGCACCAATGATTGGTGCCTTGCCCAATTAGCCTAATTGGCTTCCACCTGCTCCCTGGCTATATCACATCACTTCTCCTGCACTCCCTTGCCGGATCTTGTTGCCTTGTGCCAGTGAAAGCGTTTAGTGTTGTCCAAGTCTGTGTTTCCTGATCTCCTGCTATCCATATTGACTACGAACCTTGCCGCCTGCCCCGACCTTCTGCTACGTCTGACCTTGCCTCTGCCTAGTCCTTCTGTCCCACGCCTTCTCAGCAGTCAGCGAGATTGAGCCATTGCTAGTGGATACGACCTGGTTGCTACTGCCGCAGCAAGACCATCCCGCTTTGCGGCGGGCTCTGGTGAACACCAGTAGCCTCTTAGAACCGGTCCACCAGCACGGTCCACGCCAATCCCTCGCTGACACAGAGGATCCACTACCTGTAAGCCGAATCGTGACACATGTTAGTGTAAACATTTTTTTTTTTTACACTAACATGCAGGTGTAGACCCCAACTTTACCTTTTCATAATGTGTAAAAGGAGAAAAAGCCCCCCAAAATTTGTAACGCAATTTCTCCCGAGTACGGAGATACCCCATATGTGGCCCTAAACTGTTTCCTTGAAATACGACAGGGCTCCAAAGTGAGAGAGCGCCATGCGCATTTGAGGACTAAATTGGGGATTTGAATCCACCACAAAAATACCCTACGGCAGTGTTTCCCAAACAGGGTGTCTCCAGCTGTTGCAGAGACCCGATTGACCCGGTATAACCACAAATCGCACGTCTGAATTGACGCGCGATTTGCAGCGATCGCCGATATGGGGGGACCTCAGGACCTCCCTGGGCGATATGCCAGGATGCCGGCTGAAGGATATCAGCAGGCATCCCGATCCGGTCCCTGCCCGGTGAGCGGCAGGGGCCGGAAGAACGCAGGGCGTATCCATACGCCCTGAGTCCTTAAGGACTCGTAAACGGGGGCGTATGCATACGCCCTGCGTCCTTAAGGGGTTAAACAGGTTTCCTGCTGCCAGACCATCAGAGCTATGCTTTAATAAAGATGTTATTTTAATAAAGTTATTTTAGAGTCAGTGGTTTTGTACGTTATACTGTTATATGTTGGCACTCCCCATTGGAATCTTATTTTAATTTTGATCTACATTGGTTTGTGTAAAATCTGCAATGGGCATAATCCACGAATAAAACAATCATCTTTCAGTATGAGTAGAGTGCTTCGGTGACTCTTACTTGCATGCGCTATTTTAAATGGAGATTTGTGGAATAAATATTGTACACAAAAGTCCACATCTAATCGACTGCGTACAAAAGGGTAGCTTAAATTAGTTCTCCAAATCAGACATACCCTTTGTGCTTCCATGCTGCTTTTCTATGAAGCAGATTATCTTCATACATAAATCATGTATTACATTCCTTTCTATCTAAGGTTTTCTTTGCAAAGACAACAAACTGCATTCTAACCTAGGAGGGTGTGCACGCAGAAAGAAGCTGTTTTAGGCCAAGCCGACTGCCAGTTGTTCTGTAAGTCATATCACTAACTAATATAGTAATATGTATGTTTTAAAAAATATAAATTTTTGTGATCTTGTAGCATCATGGTAAAAAGACCTATCTTCGTGGAAGAGCGACCACAAAGGTGTTACCACAATTAGGACAAATGTCATACTACCTGTAAAGTGTAACCACAACCATCAACTGCAGTGTACATGCTTAAAGGAATACATAAGCATGACACAATGCAGAAAAACAAGATTGCTTCGTATTTTCACAGACGTTGGAAGAATTCAGGCAAAATATTTTTCCATAACATCTTTGAATTCCCTGTTCCAGGTGACTGACAGATCGATCAGTCAGAAAGGTATAACAAGTTATGGCAATTTTGTGAAGCTTGCTTTGCAGAAATACAATAAAATCTACCGGAAATCAAGTGGATAATTTACCATTTGACTTGTGTATCAAAACTTTTTTGATAGAAAGCTTTATACTTTTTTATTTTATCGTAAAGTGCCATTCTCTGTTGCTCCTACTCTGCTTACTAAAGTGTGGAACGACCATGTGGATGCCTGGAAAAAGCCAAACAAAGCCATTAGAAGTTTCTTGAGCTGCTGCCGCTACGTTTTAGCACTCACATCGGTGGGACCCTGCTGATCGGACATTGTCAGCTTTTCCTAGTGAAATGCGACCATCATCTGTCATAAGACAACCACTTTAAGTGTTCCATCCGCACAGCGGATTGGGTATGAACCAAAAGGACCTCAGCCCCTTAGGGCTAGTTCCCATTAAGGAAATTCAGGAGGTATCTGCAAGGAATTTGACAGGTTCCATGTTAGATTTTTTCCTTGCTCAGCGGCATTCCCAGCCACCTGGCTATGCAGGGATAAGCAGCTGGCTTTATTCACCCGAATGAGTCGGTGCTAAAGTTCCCTGCAAAGTGGGAGGCTGGGGTGGGTGCCACTGCACTGAAAAAACTGTGAAAAGCATGTAAAGCTAAATTGATGCTGGTGCCCTTTCATTCTGGGGATAGGTGACATAGCCACTACCCAAAGGGTTAAAGCAGTCAGCCAGCTGCAGTTTTGCTGCATCACACAGCGCTTTGACCTCCCTAAATAAATCATCGTATTATCTTGTAAAGCATGTAAATATTTGTTTAGCATACAAACTAGATGCATGCAAAATGACTAATGTAAACACATATGCTGTGCGCTCCATGCAAATTGTGACTTTAGTGACTCCTCTGCTTAACCCCGACATAACCAAGTTACTCAGAAAACAAACCAGGTGTAATTTGCTTCTAACAACAAGGGGCTCAGGCACCTTTCAGCTAGATATTCAAATACAAGGTAAGAATCTTCATTAAGACATTTTTTTAAATGAAAATGTCGGATTCTGACACACAAACAACAGTAAAATGAACATAATAAATATGCAGAACAGAGGAATGGACAAAAATATTCTCCCTAAGATTTACTTTATAGCAACAAAGTGAAATGCAATGCAAACCTGCAAGCAGCGGATGGCAGATAAATGTATGTACACAATGGTGAGTAAACTGCAAAGCGCTGAAAAGCATAAAGTAAATATTATGTGTGCTTTTAACCCTTCACTGCAGTAGTTTTATCAAACCAAAGAACATCAAATAAGTCTAATTTTACAAAACCTTTCTACATTCTGATCAAGCTTTGCACAAAATATCAATCCCTACGTCTGTCCTGAATATTTACAAACCTTCTTCAAACAGGATGTTGAAATCTAATTCATCTTCAAGGCTGTACTTAGGGTCACAACCGACCATCAGGTCGGGATCTGGAGCTCGATCGTTGTAGCTCATCTTTATATTTTCTTTACAGCACAGAACAAATCCTCACACAAGACGAGGATCCAAGGATTTCCCCTCCTAAAACCTATATCCACTAGAAAACTTTTAATCCTTGGAAAAACAGAGCTTTGATGTTCTTGGAGGTCATTGGGAGAACCCTTGAAATGTGCCACTGGTACAGGCGATGGAGTAGGATAGGTGAGGTCCAGGCAAGGTATCCAAAAGTGATGGCTGGCTGGAAGACAGGCACGGTTCAAATCAGCTCGGTGACAAGAGATCACAAGTGTGTGAAATTGGCAGAAGTACAAAAATAGCTAGTACTGAACTTCCTGCTCAATACAGACACCTGCTATAGAGGAGGCGTGTTCTCCAGCCACAACTGGGGAAGCAAGCGTGTCAGCAGCCAGTGTCACTGTGACACTGCCCCTCGGCACAGAACAGGAACAACGCTTGTAATCTGCTAACTCTAATACAAACACACAGCAAACCATCATACAAAGAGCAGTCATATGGTGTCTGCTGCTGCAAAAAAGGAAGATCACTATACTAGCTGGCACATCAAGCTGACACAGTGTAGTTGATATACAGCAGTTTGTAAAGTACCAGGCCCAAAAAGTGGGAGTCTGAATGCTCGATAACACATTCCTGTGACACTTGGAAGGTTGTGACACAGGGACACTTTAATACATTTGTTTTAAATGGATTTTAAAGGGGTATTCCGGGAATTTTTTTTATTTGACTATGCTACAGGGGCTGTAAAGTTTGTGTAGTTCATAATATAGTGTCTTTACCTGTGTGTGACGGTTTACTCACAATTCTTATGTGATTTTCACCCCAATATTTATTTTTAACAGCATACAAAATGACTGTTGTCTCGGATTTTTCCCAGCTTGCAATGCGGTCGAGACCTGACTCGCTAGTCAGCTGATGACAGGGAGCCTGTCTGCTTTAATGCGTGGAGAGATCAATCTGCAACTAATGTAACAGCTGTAGGCACCCTGATTGAAGACCACAGGTCTGCAGCTCATTTATGTTTCAATGGGTGGGGTTGCTGATGTGTAGGAAGGAGGAAAATGGTATCATGGGATTTGTAGGCAAACAAGAAAACTGAAAACAGGAAATACAAGTTCACAGAAAGCTAGCCACAGTGTTATGGTAAACTCATAACATAGCCATTTAGCCCAAGACAAGCAAAGATCCTTCCTAAGCATGTCCATTACTGCCTGCCAGGTACGTACTAAAATCACCTTATGGTGGATAATCTCTTTAAGTTTTAAATCACTTGTCTCACCAACAACACTTATCCCCTCCATATCCACAGGATCTTCAGGACAGGGTCATTAGTCTGCCATTGGAATGGTGAAGACAATTAAATACAGCAGTCCCATAGACAATAGGTGGAGAGGCAGTGTGCCCTCAAGGAGAATCAAGCCCCCAGTACCCAGGCTGTCATAAACCTCTCAAACATACACTTATCCTGTGGGATCAAGTGTTGTAAGTGGTCAAATCCCTCACAGCATGCGTAGATTCCATATTGTGACTTTTAATAAATATGGTGTATTTTATGTTAACAAATGAAAACACAAGTTTTAATAAATCCCACGAAAGTGCACTCTGGTGATGATATAAAAACTTGTTCCCTGTATGTCTTTATCTGCTCACATATTGGGATAAGGATGTTTAACAGGTCATCCATATTGCAAAAAAAATTTTAAAAATTAAAATAAAACATCTGACAAGGTCATTCGCAGGCCACAGGATTATAAAGTTATGCCCGGTTATCTGCTGCAGTTAGTTATCACAAACATTACTGTGATCTTACATTGCAAAATTAAGATTAATACTAAAAAAATCCATTTATCCTAATGATCTGAAGACAAACTATCCTGAAGTATTTGTGATGACAGACAAGTCAAAGTCGTGTTATCTTCCTAAATGCATATGTAAAGATAATAGGACAAGACAGGATCTGGCTCAAGTCTCATTGAAATAATTCATTTTACTGAATAATGAGGCTCTAGGTGTATCTAGGAATTACATGTCTGGCCTACTTGTCAGACAACATTTTTTTGTACGTATATACATAACCTTTATGGAGAGTTCAGATGTGGCGATTTGAAGGCACAAAAAACACATGCAATGTCAATGCCTTGAAAGGGAATATGTGCCATAGTTAACACAGTCCAGTAACAAAAAACATATCCCCTATCCGAAAGTATTCTAGGTCCCCTTGTGTTCTCCAGAACTAGGCCCTAACTCTTGCAACTGAATGTAGTGGTGGGTTGGTACTCGTACACAGACGCTCCATTCATTGTCTATGAATGACCATGCCAGAGGAGTGTACAAAATATAAGAAGCTCCCATCATGCACTGCGTAAAAAGGGATCTTTCCATTAAAGCAACAGGATGAGTATCCCTGCTCTGGAGAACCTGGCACATTTACAGACAACCGATTCCAGTAGGGGACAGTATATAGCTGAAGGCTGTAAAGGCATAATAGGAGTAAAAAATATAATGTATTTCCTCTAGAATTCCACCACAAAAAAATAAATGTACAACGTTTACTTTTAATTGGATGTTATATTTCTTACCACCTTCAGCAGATCAGGTGTAAATGTCCGTTGTATGAAGCCACTACCCACGGCTAATCCTGAATATTGCCAATCAGGCTGAAGTCTGGCATAAACCTTTTAGGTGCCACAATCATAGTTGATTGAGGTGTCTAAAACGGGAAAATAATATTGCCGGTTAGGTCAAGGAGCTGATCTAGACCACAGCGACAAAATTGCGGGGTCGTGAACCAGTGGAGTATTGCTACCTGCCTCCGGCTCATCTGATCAGTGCTTCTAAACTGTAGACAGCCTCAAGTAATGAAGCGCCAATAAAAATTATCAATGCTGTGCTGTGCTGTATGGCACAGCATTGTTTATTGTACACAATTGAAAGATTGCATGTTATTACCTATGGGGAATAAAAAACTGTAAATTAAATGTATATAAAAAAAATATTAATAAATATGAATAAGCCCCTTCCCTTATAAAGTTTAGAATCAATTGCCATTATTTAAATTAAATAATAAAAAAATAACATACAAGGTATCACCGTGTGTGTAAATGTCCAAACTATTAAAATACAATGTTAATAAAACTGCACAGTCAATAGCGTAAGCAAAATAGAAATACCAAAGTCCAAAATTGCTCATTTTTGGCCAATTTATATACTACAAAAAAAAAAATTATCAAATGCAATTAAAAAGTCTCATCAAAACAAAAATGGTACTGATAAAAACTATAGAGAATAGTGGAAATAATGAGCCTGTCAGGATTCGGCAGGCTGGAGGTGGATCCTCTGTGTCAGAGAGAGATTGGCGTGGACCGTGTCGGTGGACCGGTTCTAAGTTGCTACTGGTATTCACCAGAGCCCGCCGCAAAGCGGGATGGACTTGCAGCGGCGGTAGCAACCAGGTCGTATCCACCGGCAACGGCTCAACCTCTCTGACTGCTGAGATAGGCGCGGTACAAGGGATAAGGCAAGAGCAGTGTCGGACGTAGCAGAAGGTCAGGGCAGGCAGCAAGGATCGTAGTCAGGGGCAACGGCAAGAGGTCTGGAACACAGGCTAGGAACACACAAGGAACGCTTTCACTGGCACAATGGGAACAAGATCTGGCAAGGAAGTGCAGGGGAAGTGAGGTAATATAGGGAAGTGCACAGGTGAAGACACTAATTAAAACCCATGCGCCAATCAGTGGCGCACCGGCCCTTTAAATCGCAAAGACCCGGCGCGCGCGCGCGCCCTAGGGAGCGGGGCCGCGCACGCCGTAGCAGCACAGACGGGGAGCGAGTCTGGTAAGCGGGTCGGGATGCGCACCGCGAGCGGGCGCGTCCCGCAACGCGAATCGCATCCCGGCTGGGGACATTATCGTAGCGCACCCGGTCAGCGAGTCTGACCGGGGCGCTGCGAACAGGAGAACTCTGTGAGCGCTCCGGGGAGGAGCGGGGACCCGGAGCGCTCGGCGTAACAGAGCCCTCATACATCCCTGTATGCGGAAAAATAAGAGTTATAGTTAGGAGGACAATTTTACGCATACTAGTTTTTGGACAAAAAGTTAAAACTTTTTAATCCCATAAGGACTAGGCCAAATTTTCGTTTTTTCCCTTTATTTTTTTCCTCATCCACTTCTAAAAATCATAACGCTTTCAATTTTGCACCTAGAGACCCATATAAGGGCTTGTTTTTTGTGTCACCAATTGTACTTTTCAATGACATTACTTATTTTATAACACAATCTGCGGCTAAACAAAAAAAAAACTTATTTGTGGTGTGAAATAAAAAAAAAACAATGCCATTTTGTAACTTTTGGAGGCTTCAGTTTCTACACAGTGCACTTTTCAGTAAAAATTACACCTTATCTTTATTATGTAGGTCAATACGGTTACAAAGATACCCAATTTATGTAGGTTTTAAAATGAGTGTTTTAAATTGTCATCTTCTTTTTTGCACCGTGGTCCGTCGTTTTTATCCGTACCACTTTTGTTTTGATGGAATTTTTGGTTGTTTTTTACATTTTTTATGGTATATGAAGTGACCAAAAATGCCCGATTAGGCATGCAGCGGTACCACATATGTTTATTTATATTTTTTATTTTATTTAAAAAATGGGAAAAAGGGGGGGATATTCAAACTTTTATTAGGAAGGGGCTAATTCACTTCCCCCATAGGGGGCTATAACACGCAATTTTCTGATTGCCATAGCATAGCATTGATCAGTATTATCCTGCAGAGCCTGACTGGACCATCAAGGGACTGATCGGACGGCGAGGAGGCAGGTAAGAGCCCTCCCGCCATCCTCTCAGCTGACAGGGACATCGCGGTTTCACCGTCATGGTCCCGATCAGCTCCGCTGAGCTGCCGGGATACTTTTACTTTCATTTTAGATGCCACAATCAACTTTGATTGCGGCGTCTAAATGGCTAATGCCGGGCATCAGCCTGATCGGTGGTGCCGGCATTAACCCTGGGTCCTGGCTGCTGATACCGTTAGCAAGCTTCAAACCCCGGTAACAGGACCAGGGCATACAGGTAAGCCTTTGGTCCCCAATAGGTTAAAAGTAAGTAAAATAAAACCTATATAAATTGGGTATCTTTGTAATTGTATGGACCTACAGAATAAAGATAATATTTCAGTTTTACCAAAAAGTGCACTGCATAGGAACAGTAGCCCCAAAAGTTACAAAATTATTATTTTTTTTTTGTTATTTTGCCCAACAAATAATTTTTTTTGGGGGGGGGGGGGGGGTTACTGTAGATTTTGTGGTAAAATAATTGAGGTCATTGCAAAGAAGAATTGGTTACTTGAAAAATAAGCCCTTATATGAGTTTGTAAGTGGAAAATGTAAATGTTGAGCTTAAGGTGAGAGGAAAAACATGACAAAAAAACATGCAAATAAAAAATAAATCATGTCCATTACATTCATGATCTATTAGTCCCCCAGCTGCCAGAGTAATTATAATAGACCAGTTCCTGTTGTAAACCACTACACGTTCACATGTGCCCATGTAGTCAGGTAGTAATATCCAGGCTGGGGCC
This sequence comes from Hyla sarda, assembly GCF_029499605.1. NCBI lineage: Eukaryota > Metazoa > Chordata > Amphibia > Anura > Hylidae > Hyla > Hyla sarda. The sequence continues at coordinate 79,362,757 of NC_079200.1, read as the reverse complement.
CTTGTGTGGCCCTCACCTCACCGTTTCCTTCTCTCCGGAAGAAAAAATCAACTGACGATTAAGGCGCGGAACCTTTTGGGTGTGTGACAGAATCTACGACGATGATTGGCCGCCCCCTGTCACATGACCCGCGCGGAGGCTGTGGGGGATGTAGTTTTAGCTATTTTATAAGTATATTGAGCGATGGGGGTGCGGGATGTAAACTTCACTACGAGTCCCAGAATGCTCCGCGGTACGTGTAAGAGTTTCGCTCGGTCTCCTCAGGTGCAAGTGGCGCGGTAGATGAAGGGAAGCTGGAGGACGTGTCAGGTGAAAAGTAAAATGAATTCTCAGACTATATCATGCATGTCTATTATTTGGTATTACTGTCGCTAACAAGCCGCAGTTTATGAATAAGGCTTTGAATATTGAGGTGTTTAACCCCATAAAATTCTATATCCCCTCTCTGCCCCTTTTGTCTAATGACAAGAACACAGCATTTTACTTATCTCAATGCATTGTAATGTCATGTGACCTCATCCTCATATGGATAAAACGTTTCGGTGTCCCGCAGCCATATCGTGGCATGGTTGGCACATAGTTGCCAAACTGTTTTCAACCAATCACAGCGCAGCAGTTTATAAAATTAAAGCTTGTTGCTATGGGCAACACATTCAGGTTTTATTTTAGTCAGGTTCATAGATTACTGCACCGAAGGCAATAGGGCCAGGGGCCACAGTGATGTCCTGTGTATACAGCAGTGATTCTCAACCAGGGTGCCTTCAGCTGTTGCAAAACTACAACTCCCAGCATGCCCGGACAGCCAATGGCTGTCCGGGCATGCTGGGGGTTGTAATTTTGCAACAGCTGGAGGCATCCTGGTTGTGAAACATTAGTATTGTGTCATTCATAGGTCTCTGATGGAGGTTCTACTCCAGGTACGGCGCCATACTTACAATGGTGGCTGTGCCTGGTACTGCAGCTCATTTTACTGCACTCAGGAGTCAGACCCCAAAGATCAAACACAGATGACGTATTAACCCCTTAAGGGAGTAGTCCAGTGGTGACTCAGTGGTGAGCAACTTATCCCCTATCCTATGGATAGGGTATAAGTTGCAGATCGTGGGGGGTCCGACCGCTGGGGCCCCCTGCGATCTCCTGTACGGAGCCCCGACAGCCCGCGGGAATGGGGCGTGTCGACCTCCGCACGAGGCGGCGGCCGACACGCCCCCTCAATACAACTCTATGGCAGAGTCGAAGCGCTGCCTTCGGCAATCTCCGGCTCTGCCATTGAGATGTATTGAGGGGGCGTGTCGGCCGCCGCTTCGTGTGGGGGTCGACACCCGCTATCTCGGCGGAGAGCCGGGGCCCTGTACAGAGAGATCGCAGGGGGCCCCAGCGGTCGGACCCCCCGCGATCTCAAACTTATCCCCTATCCTTAGGATAGGGGATGAGTTTTTCACCACTGGACTACCCCTTTAAGGACTCAGGGTTTTTCAGTTTTTGCACTTTTTCGTTTTTTCCTCCTTACCTTTTAAAAATCATAACCCTTATCCATATTATGGCTTATTTTTTGCGTCACCAATTCTACTTTGCAGTGACATTAGTCATTTTACCCCAAAATTCACGGCAAAACGGAAAAAAAAATCATTGTCTGACAAAATCGAAGAAAAAATGCCATTTTGTAAATTTTGGGGGCTTCCGTTTCTACGCAGGGAATATTTCGGTAAAAATGACACCTTATCATTATTCTGTAGGTCTATATGGTTAAAATGATACCCTACTTATATAGGTTTGATTTTTTCGCACTTCTGGAAAAAATCATAACTACATGCAGGAAGATTTTTACGTTTATTTATACGAATATCGCGGGAGGTGGCAGAGGACGTAAATATACGTCCTTCGTCATTGAGGGGTTAAAGACATGAGAAACCCCTTCATGGTCAATTCACTCGTACAGTATTTTGTGCAGATTTGATGCACAGGATTTTCTGCTGCAGATTTCGATGTAAACTGTATGACTGAATACTGCTTCATATCCAGCGCATCAAATCTGCACAGAAAACTGTACGTGTGAATAGACTCTTAGGGTATATTCCCATGTACAGTAACCTGCACATATTTGTAAACGAAATGACTAAACACAGCTTTAAATCTGCAGCTTCAAATCCTGTGCATCAAATATGCGCAGGATACTGTACGTATAAATACACCCTTATAGGGGTACTGGTGGCAGAAAGTTAAACATATTTGTAAATTACTTCTATTAAAAAATCTTAATCCTTCCAGTACTTATTAGCTGCTGAATGCTACAGAGGAAATTCCTTTCTTTTTGGAACACTGATGACATCACGAACACAGTGCTCTCTGCTGACATCTCTGTCCATTTTAGCAACCATGCATAGCAGATAGAAAAACAATATGGATATGCCTGATGAAGCGCTTATGCGCGAAACGCGTTGCATACTGCTCACTGGGAATAAATGTTTTGCCTGGTCCTTCAGCGCCTGAGTTCCACCCTTCCTTGGAGGTGATTGTTTTTTTTGTGCCATACCTGTGGAGCGGCAGCAGTGGACCACCATTACATACCCTTATCCATGTTGTGCTGGCCCTTGCACAACCAACTTTGGTAAGTGCGAATTTACATTGAGCGTCTTGCATGAATTGGCGGTATTACACTATGGAGCGCTCCTTTTGTGTCTTTTTTTATGCATAGCAGATGTATGCTAAGGGCAGCATGGTGGCTCAGTGGTTAGCACTGCTGCCTTGCAGTGCTGGGGACTTGGGTTCAAATCCCACTAAGGACAACAATAAATAAAGCATTATTATTATTATAATAACGTCAGCAGAGAGAACTGTGGTCGTGATGTCATCAGAGAGCATTCCAAAAAGAAAAGAATTTCCTCTGTAGTATTCAGCAGCTAATAAGTACAGGAAGGATTAAGATTTTTTAATAGAAGTAATTTACAAATATGTTTAACTTTCTGCCACCAGTTGATTTAAAAGAAAAAAGGTTTTCACCGGAGTACCCCTTTAAGGAAATTTACTTACCTCTTCATTGAAGTCTAGGGGGAACTTCCATATTGCAGTGGATCCCCTCCCTGCCTGGCTTGGTTGATAAATCTTTTCCTATACACATATATAAAAAGAGATCTGTCAATCAAGTTTGGTGGGGCAGAGAGAAGAAAAAAGAAAGTCACCACCTTGACTTTATACCCTGTTCCTGCCTCCTCTTCAGACTAAGGCCCCTTTCACACTGCAGATACTCTCTGTCGAGAACGGACATTATAGTCTCTCTCCCTTTTTTTAATCATTTTTTTAATCATTTTTAAATGATATAAAAAGTGACCAAAAATGCACTATTTTGGACTTTGGAATTTTTTTGCGCGCACGCCATTGACCGAGCGGTTTAATTAATGATATATTTTTATAATTTGGACATTTCCGCACGTGGTGATACCATATATGTGTATTTTTATTTACACTGTTTTTTTTTTTTTATTGGAAAAGGGGGGTGATTCAAACTTTTAACAGGGTAGGAGTTAAATGATCTTTATTCACTTTTTTTTTTCACTTTTTTTTTGCAGTGTTATAGGTCCCATAGGGACCTATAACACTGCACACACTGATCTTCATCATTGATCACTGGTTTCTCATAAGAAACCAGTGATCAACGATTCTGCCGCATGACTGCTCATGCCTGGATCTCAGGCACTGAGCAGTCATTTGGTGATCGGACATCGAGGAGGCAGGTAGGGGCCCTCCCGCTGTCCTGTCAGCTGTTCGGGATGCTGCGATTAGCCGCGGCTATCCCGAACAGCCTGACTGAGCTAGCCGGCCACTATCGGTTTCGCTTTTAGCCGCACGGCTCAGCTCTGAGCGCGCGGCTAAAGGGTTAATAGCACGCAGCGCCGCGATCGGCGCTGCACGATATTAGAGGCGGGTCCCGGCTTCACTATGACGCCGGGCCCGCCATGATATGACGCGGGGTTACTGTGTAACCCCGCGTTATATCAGGAGAGCAGGACCAAGGACGTACCGGTACGTCCTTGGTCCTTAAGGGGTTAAAGACATGAGACGTCTAAAATATCCACACCGATTGCAAGTGAAAGGGCACTGTCAATGGACATTAAAGGCCCTCTTTCAAATGGTAAAACAGCATCAAGACATAATGACTATACTTTCCTTCCTCACGCTCTCGCCCCAGCTGTCCCAATGTCAGTCCCTGCTGCGCTGCACTTCCTGTGTCAGTATAGGCACAAAGATCTTCCCTTCTAACCAATTAGTGGCTGAGGTGGGACACCACTGAAAACACTGATTGGCTGAGAGGGAAGGTCCTTGTTCCGACAAAGACAAAAGAAAGGAAAGCGAGGAGGATACATATTCTCTGAAATACCCCTTTAATTTCCTAAACTCTTGGACAATTAAAGGGGTTATCCCAAGATTAAAAGTTATCATTATTCACAGGATATGGGGTAACCAGCTGATTGCTGGGGGGGTCCAACCTCTGTGAACTCCATCAGTCACAAGAACAGAGGTCAGTTATCAAAAGTAAATTAAGCCTCAGAAGGCGTGCTTGACTGCCACTTTATTCTCTCTTCGTGTGACTTCTGAAAATACCCAAGATTAACTCTCATTTATCTTTAGAAATCCCATAGAAAGTGAAAGGGGCAGAACTACTGAAAGATAGGATTGTGTTGAACTTGCCTATGGTTGTAAGTCCAATAGATTGGAGCTACCACTCCATTCACTCAGAGGACAAATGACTGTCTGTCTTGTGATCGGTAGAGGTCCCAGTGGTTGGATCCCACTGATCAGCAGTTTTCATGTGGCCAGAGGATGACATAAAATTTTTGGGATAACCCCTTTAACCCCTTAAGGACTCAGCCCATTTGGACCTTAAGGACTCAGACAATTTTATTTTTACGTTTTCGTTTTTTCCTCCTCCCCTTCAAAAAATCATAACTCTTTTATATTTTCATCCACAGACTAGTATGAGGGCTTGTTTTTTGCGCGACCAGGTGTCCGTTGTAATGCCATCACTCACTTTACCATAAAATGTATGACGCAACCCAAAAAATACTATTTGTGTGGGGAAATGAAAAAGAAAACCGCAATTTTGATAATTTTGGAAGGTTTTGTTTTCACGCCGTACAATTTATGGTAAAAATGACGTGTTTTTTATTCTCTGGGTCAATTCGATTAAAATGATACCCATGATTATACACTTTTCTATTACTGTTGCGCTTAAAAAAAATCGCAAACTTTTTAACCAAATTAGTACGTTTAAAATCCCCCTATTTTGAAGACCTATAACCTTTTAATTTTTCCGTATAAGCGGCAGTATGAGAGCTAATTTTTTGCGCCGTGATCTGTACTTTTTATTAATACCATATTTGCTTATACAAAACTTTTATTACATTTTTTATTAATTTTATTTGGAATAAAATGTTATAAAAAAGCAGCTATTTTGGACTTTTTTTTTTTTACATTCACGCCGTTCACCGTACGGGATCATTTACATGTTATTTTAATAGTTCGGATATTTAAGCACGCGGAGATACCAAATATGTTTATAAAATAATTTTTTTTACACTTTTTGGGGGTAAAATAGGGAAAATGGGACAATTTACGTTTTTATTGGGGGAGGGGGTTTTTCACATTTTTTTTTACTTTTACTTTTATTTTTACACTCTAATAGTCCCCATAGGGGACTATTTAAAGCAATCACTCAATTGCTAATCCTGTTCAGTGCTATGTATAGGACATAGCACTGATCAGGGTTATCGGTGATCTTCTGCTCTGGTCTGCAGGAAGGCAGATCAAAGCGGTAGACAGCGGAGGCAGGTGAGGGGACCTCCGTCTGCCGTGCAGGATGATCGGATCGCCGTGGCAGCGCTGCGGGCGATCTGATCATCCTGTTAAGTGACCGCGATGCTGCAGATGCCGTGATCGGTATTGATCACGGCATCTGAGGGGTTAATGGCGGACATACGGGGGATCGCGGGTGTCCACCATTACCGGCGGGTCCCTGGCTGCGATCCACAGCCGAGACCTGCAGCGCATGATGCCGGCATCGCTCCGATGCCCGCGTTTATGCTCAGGGCGTAAATGTACGTCCTTGTGCGTTAAGTACCACGTCACCAGGACGTACATTTACGTCCTGTGTCGTTAAGGGGTTAATAAGCAGCCTGGCTTGTGATCTTCAAAAGCTAAGGGACCTCTGGTTAATAACATTTAGGAACCTTAGGAAAGTCCATTTCTTTAATAGACTGAATTGCAGCCTGGACAGATAAAGTTACTAATTAATTCACCGGTAACTTGTATACCTACCTCATCCACCAAAAAAAGGTAAAAGAGATCTCTTAGTGACTGCTGCAATGATGCCTGTAGTAATAGTTTCTATTGGAGTTGTAAAGGCCTCCAAAAACAGCAGCAGCCTGGTATTTAAATGCTTCTTTCATCTCCCTTGTTTGGTTAAGCATTGAATAAGCACAGTGTTTCAACCGAAACCCACAACATGGGCTGGAAAAGTAGTGTAGCTGTCAGTGAAAAACGCAGGCTCTATTTTCGCTGGGCACAATAATTCATTTCACTGGACGTAAAGGAAAATGAAATCTTGAGAATGAAATGACTCACTTATAGGGTCTTGGCAACGGGCAGAGAATTCCATAGCAGTTGCCTAATCTGCTGATAGCTAGCAATTGGTTCATCGCATATACATCACATATCTGCTAAATATGCTGAATTGGGCATTGTACAATTATGTAAGGGGAAGGCGTTCCAGAATGTGCTAAGTATGCCCTTCTGAAAGTGACCTCAGCAGAGGATGACCACAGCTACACATAAAGCATTGACGTAACCCACCCAGCTTGGTAAATATTTGCTCGTAATGAACAGTTAAAATAATTCATGATATAATCCTGTTCTAGTATCTGTTTAAAATGCACTTTGCATTTTTTACATTTCCACCTAAAATAACATACTTAAATTTTACGTCTATATTCCCTTTTCACAAGCAGGAATGTATCCCAGTAGACCTCTTATGTGATCTGGTGACGTTTTTATATTAACTAAAGGAAAATGAGTATGGGCCACCTCTATTATGGTGCAGTCATATGTCAGAGACTCCAGTATAACTGCATTATCTATTGGAGTCTAAAGCTGACCATAATCATCAGAAAGGTGGAAGCCCAACACACCGGAGCACAAGATCACCATAGAGTCAGTGAATGTGAAAATGATTTCCATCATTAGACATCTAAGGGTATATTCACATTTAGTCATTTGAGGCAGATTCCACACAGGTTTCTACACAGAGTCCATCTAGAAATTTACATGGAATATAAGCCCCATTGATTTTAATGAGAAGTCTGAGATTATGTGCAATCCCAATTCAATTCCCATTATTTTTTTAACAGGTTTTATTGAGTTTTATCAAAAGCAACAAATATATTGAAAACAAAAATATGAGTGCAAGCATATACATTTTGATTATTATGTAACTCCTGCATATTAGTAAAGAGAATGCACCTTACAATGGCACATGGAAAGCTATAGAGCCATAGGGACTTCTTGCACATGGATTACTGTTTGTGGTAGACCTAAAATATACATAATATTGGCCCAGATTTATCATTCTGTCTGAAAAAAAATGTCTAATTTTTGTCTGACAGATAGCAATCAATCACAACTCGGCATACATTTTTCAAAATTAGCTATTTGTCCAGGTAAAAATGAAACGTTTTGTCTCCATTAAAGTGTACCTGTCATTAGCAAAAACTTTTTATATAATGTAGAAAATAACATTATATGTATATTTGTAATATACATTTGTTAAAAAAATGTGTACGGTATATTTTTGTCCCTGCATCTACTGCCTCTCTGTCTCTGTGAGGAGTCCAAATACAGGAAGTGAGGGCTGAACCAACAGGGCTATGTGCACTGAGGACAAGCAGGGCTCTGTACACTGAGGACAAGCGGGGCTCTGCGCACTGAGGACAAGCGGGGCTCTGCGCACTGAGGACAAGCGGGGCTCTGCGCACTGAGGACAAGCGGGGCTCTGCGCACTGAGGACAAGCGGGGCTCTGCGCACTGAGGACAAGCGGGGCTCTGCGCACTGAGGACAAGCGGGGCTCTGCGCACTGAGGACAAGCGGGGCTCTGCGCACTGGGACTCCTCATAAAGACACACAGGCAATAGCTGCAGGGACAGCATTTTATCACCCAAAAATATACACATTTTTTAACCAATGGTTATTACAAATATACATATAATGGTACATTCCTCCTGACACGTTCCTCCTCAATCCTGATCACGGCATCTATGGTGTTGACAGGGGGAGGGTGCTCCCCTTGTTCACCAACGGAGGCACCGCAATACAATAGCGGGTCGCTGTTGGTTGCTATGGCAGCAGGAGGTCAGATGACCTCCTGTCTTCCTGCTACGGAAGCCTGTGAGATGCAGCCAGAGGCCTTATCGCACTGGCTGTAGTGTGTGCAGCTCATTAGGTCATACTGTGCTGCAGTACAAATGTATTGCAGCATAGTGTAACTTGTTAAAAGTGAAAAAAATAATAATAAAAGGTTCTTCAATAAAGGTATGAAGTGTAAAAATTTAATAAATGCCCCTTTCTCAATAAAAGCCCTGTATTATCATCTATATATATATATATATATATATATATATATATATAAAACTCAACGTGTGTATGTATGTATGCTCCACAAAAACTTCCAAGATATTAACATGAAACTTGGCACACATGTTACTTATATGTCAACAGAAAACATAGGATAGGTGATTTAACCCTTATTCACCCCCATTTGCCAGGGGCGGGGTTTATGTTTAAAGTCCCATACAAGTCTATGAGAAATATATGTTACTGCCTAACTTCCAAACGGCTGGAGATATTTCGATAATACTTGGTCACATGTTACTTATATGTCCACTTAAAATATAGGATAGTTAATTTAACCCTTAACTACCACCATTTGTGAGGGTCGGGGTTTTTGTTTAACGTCCCATGCAAATCAATGGGAAATGTATATTCTCACATAACTTCCATACGGCTGGAGATATTTCAATACCTGGTACACATATTACAGGTCGGGATAGGAGGACGGAATAGGAGGTCGGGATAGGAGATCGGTATAGGAGGACGAGATAGGAGGTCGGGATAGGAGGTCGGGATAGGAGGTCGGGATAGGAGGTCGGGATAGGAGGTCGGGATAGGAGATCGAGATAGGAGGTCGGGATAGGAGGTCTGGATAGGAGGACGGGATAGGAGGACGAGAAAGGAGCACGGGATAGGAGGTCGGGATAGGAGCACCGGATAGGAGGACGGGATAGGAGGTTGGGATAGGAGGTTGGGGTATGAGGACGGGATATGAGGTTGGGATATGACAACAATATATGAGGACGGGATATGAAGTCAAAAGCTTCCTCCTTTGCTGATTTTCCTCCCCAACAAGGATGAGGAAGGAAAAACCGGGCAATGTCGGGTATTCAGCTAGTAAATAAATAAAAAATACAAATTATATACATACTAGGTATTGCCACGTCTGTAATGACGTGCACTATAAACTAGGGATCGACCGATTTACGGTTTGGCCGATTTTATCGGCCGATATTCACAATTTTGGACGTTATCAGTATCAGCAATCACCTTGCCGATAATCCTATAATGCCCCGCACTGCACCCCCCACCGCTACTTCTGAAAAAAATCTTAACTACATGCAGGAAAATTTATACGTTTACAATTGTCATCTTCTGACCCCTATAACTTTCTTTATTTTTCTGCGTACGGGCCGGTATGAGGGCTCATTTTTTGTGCCATCTTCTGAAGTTTTTAGCAGTACCATTTTTGCATTGATCAGACTTTTTGATCGCTTTTTATTCATTATTTTATTATATAAAAAGTGACCAAAAATACACTATGTTGGACCTTGGCATTTTTTTGCGCGTACGCCATTGACCCTGCGGTTTAATTAACGGTCTATTATTATAGTTTGGACATTTACGCATGTTTATTTTTGTTTATGGGAAAAGGGGGGTGATTCAAACTTTTATTAGGGAAGGGGTTAAATTACCTTTTGTTAACTTTTTTTTTTCACTTTTTTTTGCAGTGCTATAGCTCCCATAGGGACCTATAACACTGCACATAAACAGCTATATAAAATGGGCATCTCAGAATCTCTCCGCTCAGAAAAAGCGTTCTAAATTATTACCATTTAAAGAGACAAATGTCAAATAAAAAAATAAAGAGCCTGGTCATTAAGGTAAAAAATGGGTTCGTCTTTAAGGTGTTAACTTCCTATATTTATGTCTAGTCTAGGACCATGGTCATGGATCATTCTTGGTGCTAAGTAGCTGACAAAACAGAAGCTGTATAGGAAGCTTAAATACAAACATCTTGAGTTCTGACAAGGCTTGAAGACTTGTACAACCATTCACAAAAGGTAAGTGGCTCTTTTATACATTATATCATATATCCCAGGCCTGTTGCTCCTCACAAGGTTTAGCCCATTAGAGATTAACAAGCTGGAGACGTTGAGCATTGTCTACATCCAATAATGATCAAAAAGACATTTCGAATAGAAGAAACACAAAGAGCCAGAATGTACGGCAGATTAACTTAAAAGTCTGTAAATAGTGAACTGCGATCTATAATACATGGACTCGCCATTATATCCATTGAAATGTCTAATTTAGCCTTAAAACCCTCAGTAAATGCTTGATTGTCCATTAGGTCTTCTAACCTGCTTCCCTCAATGGACAGCATCTCTCCTGATCTGCTCTGTAGTCTGCCAGATATGCTTATTAAAACATGCATATCCAAGAACCAAAATCAACATTATTAGTGAAATGCTTTTAGAAGAGGTCTGCAAAGTGTCTAATGTATGTGTTGTGGTTAGAAGAGGTGAAATGTCTAGTGACTTCCTAATACATTTTTCATCTCTTTTTTTTTTCACTTAAGCACTTTCAGTGTTGCAACAGGAATTGTTGAGTGGAGCTGTAAGTGATCAGGCCATCTCGGTATCTGAGAGAAGTGACAATACAGGTCAATCCTGTCAAAGTTTTTAGTTACAATTCACATTCAATTTGACGAGTAGATGGGGCTGGACCTCAGGGACATCCACTTGCGTAGAACAAGAAGGCTGTGGTACGCAGCCTTCTGATAAGGACATTGGCCACTTCTCTCTCACACACCACTGCTCCTGGCCAGACACAGCTTCTAACAGATTGCGGGGGAGGAGGGGCTGGGTCTAATGGCTAGGGGATAAGTTAATTTTTGCTGCAGTACCCCTTTTAATGGGTAGATTAAAAAAATAATTCATAATAAGACACAGGAAGGCATTATTATCTATGTCTACATAAGTTACTCTGAGACACAGGATGTTATTATTAGTGTTGCTCGCGAATATTCGCAATTCGAATATTATTCGCGAATATCGCATATTCGCGAATTCGCGAATTTCGCGAATATAGCGCTATATATTCGTAATTACGAATATTCGCGGTTGCAGTACGGTTTTTAAACCGGAGACAAAATCGTGGTCAACCACAGTTTTGACTCCGGTTTAAAAACCGTACTGCAACCGCATACGTTTTTTTAACATGGACGTCAATGGGAAACGCACATGTATACTGTTCCATACGGGAAAAACGTATACGTTTTTACTTTGCACATGCGCATTTGAATACTAAAGTCCCCACCCAAGACCCCTCCCATTAAAAATGGACAAAAATTTCAAAAACGTATGGTTTTTTTTTCTGTAAAAACTGACGGAACTGTATGCACTTTTAAAAACAGTATACTGTTTAAAAACCCATACGGTTTACTTTTTCCCATACTGTTCCATCCGTTTTTTCCCCATACGGTTTTTGATAGAAACCGTATGCGGGAACCGTAGTTGAAAAACGTAGTGTGAACCCAGCCTAAAGAAGGCTGTAATACTACTGTGTCAGACTGGCGTGCGAAACTTCGCATATGCGAAAATTAGCATATGCTAATTTTCGCATATGCGAATTTCCACATGTGCTAATTTTCGCATGCACGTATTTTCGCATACGCGAAAATAAAACGAGGCTATAGCGAATATTCGCGAATATATGACGAATATTCGTCCATATATTCGCGAATATTCGCGAATTCGAATATGGCCTATGCCGCTCAACACTAGTTATTATCTGTGCCTATATAACTTACATTGAGACACAGGAAGGCAGTACTATCTGTGCCTACATAATTGACAAGGAGATGCAAATTGACAGGACTATTTGTGCCTACACAAGTTCTGATAAATCACAGGTACTATTTTAGAATTGTTTGCATTTTCCCATATATTTGCCCATTACAGGGGAAATACATAGATTGTTATTGCATCCTCTAAGCCTTTGCAAACATTTAGAAGGCCTCATGTGCCTGGGCTGATCCATTTTATTTTGCCAATGAAGTTTACATCTTGGTAACGCTGGCAATTCCCATTGGAAACGAGAGTCATATTTCAAAGGCATAGGCCTTGGTTATATCAATTGGAGATATTTCTGTAGAGATTGTAGAAACGTACACTGCTCAAAAAAAAAAAAGGGAACACTTAAAGGGGTACTCCGCCCCTAGACATCTTATCCCCTATCCAAAGGATAGGGGATAAGTTGTCAGATCGCCACGGTCCCGCTGCTGGGGAGCTCCGGGATCCCCACTGCGGCACTGCGCTATCATTACAGCACAGAGCGAGTTCACTCTGCACGTAATGACGGGCAATAAAGGGGCCGGAGCATAGTTATGTCTCGGCTCCGCCCCTCGTGCAGTCACGGCTCTCCCCTTTCAATCCAAGTCTATGGGAGGGGGCGTGGCAGTCGTCACGCCCCCTGCCATACACTTGCATTAAAGGGACGGGTCGTGACGTCACGAGGGGGGCGGAGCAATGACGTCACGCTGCTCCGTCCCCTGTATCGCCCGTCATTACGCACAGAGCGAACTCACTCTGTGCTGTAATGATAGCACAGTGCCGCAGCGGGGATCCCGGGGATCCCCAGCAGCGGGACCGCGGCAATCTGACATCTTATCCCCTATCCTTTGGATAGGGGATAAGATGTCTAGGGGCGGAGTACCCCTTTAAACCTCACAATGTAACTCCAAGTCAGTCACACTTCTGTGAAATCACACTGTCCACTCAGGAAGCAACACTGATTGACAATCAATTTCACATACTGTTGTGCAAATGGAACAGACAACAGGTGGAAATTATAGGCAATTGGCAAGACACCCCCAATAAAGGAGTGGTTCTGCAGGTGGGGACCACAGACCACTTCTCAGTTCCTATGCTTCCTGGCTGATGTTTTGGTCACTTTTGAATTCTGGTGGTGCTTTCACTCTAGTGGTAGCATGAGATGAAGTCTACAACCCACACAAGTGGCTCAGGTAGTGCAGCTCATCCAGGATGACATCAATGCGAGCTGTGGCAAGAAGGTTTGCTGTGTCTGTCAGCGTAGTGTCCAGAGCATGGAGGCGCTACCAGGAGACAGGCCAGTACATCAGGAGACGTGGAGGAGGCAGTAGGAGGGCAACAACCCAGCAGCAGGACCGCTACCTCTGCCTTTGTGCAAGGTGGAGCAGGAGGAGCACTGCCAGAGCCCTGCAAAATGACCTCCAGCAGGCCACAAATGTGCATGTGTCAACTCATACGGTCAGAAACAGACTTCATGATGGTGGTATGAGGGCCCGACGTCCACAGGTGGGGGTTGTGCTTACAGCTTAACCCCTTGCAGGATGTTTGGCATATGCCAGAGAACACCAAGATTGGCAAATTCACCACTGGCGCCCTGTGCTCTTCTCAAATGAAAGCAGGTTCACACTGAGCACTTGTGACAGACGTGACAGAGTCTGGAGACGTTGTGGAGATCATTCTGCTGCCTGAAACATCCTCCAGCATGACCGGTTTAGCAATGGGTCAGTAATGGTGTGGGTGGCATTTCTTTGTGCTTGCAAGAGGTAGCCATTAGGTACTGAGATGGGATCCTTAGACCCCTTGTGAGACCATATGCTGGTGCGGTTGGCCCTGGGTTCCTCCTAATGCAAGACAATGCTAGACCTCATGTGGCTGGAGTGTGTCAGCAGTTCCTGCAAGAGGAAGGCCTTAATGCTATGGACTGGCCGCCCGTTCCCCAGACCTGAATCCGATTGAGCACATCTGGTACATCATGTCTCAATCCACACACCAATGCCACATTGCACCACAGACTGTCCAGGAGTTGGCGGATGCTTTAGTCCAGGTCTGGGAGGACGTCCCTCAGGAGACCATCCCCCACCTCATCAGGAGCATGCCCAGGCGTTGTAGGGAGGTCATATGGGCACGTGGAGGCCACACACACTACTGAGCCTCATTTTGACTTGTTTTAGGGTCTATTCACAAGTACAGTATTCTGCCCAGATTTGATGCACAGGATATGAAGCTGTGTTCAGTCATCCAGTTTACATTGAAATCTGCTGCAGAAAATCCTGTGCATCAAATCTGCACAGAATACTGTGCGAGTGAATAGACCATTAAAGACATCATATCAAAGTTGGATCAGCCTGTAGTGTGGTTTTCCACTTTGATTTTGAGTGTGACTCCATATTCAGACCTCCATGGGTTGATACATTTGATTTCCATTGATAATTTTTGTGTGATTTTGTTGTCAGCACATTAAACTATGTAAAGACGAAAATATTTAATATGATTAGTTCATTCATTCAGATCTAGGATATGTTATCTTAGTGTTCCCTTTATTTTTTTGAGAAGTGTATTTTCCTTATGATTTAAGAAATCTCGAAGTAAAGCCTTCTGGCACCATTTGGCTTTTCCTCATGTGTTTAACTGGCACCAAGCACCAGCTAAAAATATCTTAAGTCTTAAGTGAAAACATATGACTTGCTAATATCAAGTAAATGTGTCTCTAGTCATGTCAACTGACCGTCAGCAAGCCTGTCTAGTTTATGGCCTTCATCTTCTTACTAATAAGTATCAGCTGTTTACAGACCCTGCTGCTATCTTAATGATAGAAAATCCATATATCAGTGTCTGGAAGTGGAAAATGTCATTGCTTTCTATCATTCTGCTCTTTTAGTGCCCGCCCCACCCTCCCCATTGGTGACATATCAGTATAGCTACATCACAGTCTGATTCCTGGTTTAAAAATTCCTCAGGTTTGTTTTTACAGCTGTTTTTAAGCTTTTTTTTTTTTTTTTTTTTTTTTTTGTATGAAAAAAGTTTAATGTTACAAACAAAGGATGAGAGAAGGTCACCTTGATAAAACCCATTGTGAGTGTTGGGACATTTATCTCTGGATTCATAGGGATGAGGGAGGTAAAGAGTAATGTACTTGAAAGAAGTACGAGCAGTAGTGATTTTTCACCAGTGACATGTTGTACTCCCGTCTCCTTCCTGCTTCTCTCATTTGTCACATGGAAAGCCAAGTGGACAACCCACCAGTACTTTTAACCTCATTGTAATATATATACATTGTAAACAGTGCATAAAGTTAATGGCTGCAGGGTTGTATAGTTAATAAGGATACTACAGCGTTCTCTGACCGTTGGATCTCCAGCCATTGCAAAACTACAACTCTTAGCATGCCCTGAGGCATGGGGACTGTCTATAGCAGTGATATATACTACCTGCGGTTCTCCAGCTGTTTTAAAGGAGTTATTCAGCAGGAGTTTTTTTTTCAGGACTTAGGCAGTTAACAGCATATATAAAAAATATAACTTACTTCCTGTGCTCCAGCGGTGGCTTCAGTGACCTGATTTGTCCCTGGCTGCACTCTTTTTCCCACTCAGAAATCGTGATACCTCTGCCTGGAGTGACGTTGGGGCCTGGAGGGTCACATTACCCCTTAGCCAATCACTGGCTGAGGCGGGACATCGGGCAGAAGAGGAGCGGATTTCTGAGCGGAAGAGGAGTGCAACCGGGACCAGACCGGTTCTCCGAAGCCACCACTGGAGCACAGGAGGTAAGTAAAAGTTTGGGTTTTTCATATGCTGTTAACTGCCTAAGTCCTGAAAAAAACAACAACATCCCACTGGATAACCCATTTAAGACTACAATGCCCAGTATGCTGTGATTTATACAGGATTAGTTTTGCTTCTATAAATCTTGCTTTCACATATGCTATCAGAAGTGTCCTATTTCATCAGAAAAACAGTCTCCAGCCCTTATCCCCTCTCTCCTGAACTAAATTCTAGGCTGATTTATAATACAAAGTTGACCTTTTAAGTCAGCTGAGGAGATAATTTAGGAGAGTAGATATAGGGGCTCAAGGCTGAGCAGACAGGCTGTTTCTCTTTAGAAACAGGACACAGGTGATAACAATGGCTGTAGAAGTGAAACTAAGCTGAATTTATAATAAAAACGTATGGAGAAAATGTTGTTTGCACCATAAAAAAATGCATTTAATGGTGCCCATATCCTTTTGGGTGCGATTACACGCTAGCAACTAGTAGCGGGAAATCTGCACGAGTTATTCTACCATTCATCTGAACGGGTGCGCGGACAGTCTGCAACAGTGTCAGATTCAAATGAATGGTAGAGTAACTCGCACCGGGAAACTCGCTGCTAGTTGCTAGCGTGTGAATGCACCCTTAATGCACAGCCGCTACAAGGAGTGAAGAGGTGTATAGGAGAAAGCATGCACTCTGTCCATAAACATAACTGGTCTGCGTGGGAAACCTGGAAACATTGTTGGTTTATATCTCTGAAAATGCCACAGGTCTCCAACTCTCTTATGCTGCATTCACACCATGTTTTTGCAATACTATTCCCATATCAGGTTTTTGATGAAAACCAGATTCCCCAAAACCGTACTAAACTGTATCAAAACGTGTGTACAAATTTTAACCCGTTTACAGTTAAAAACCGTGTACGGTTTGAAAAATGTTGTCCGGTTGCATCAGTTTTTTTTTAAGAAAATCCGTATATATTTTTAAATTTTCACTCCATCATGAATAAAATTTCACTTGTTTGATTGAAATGTTTGATTTTGTTTGATTGTTTGATTGAAAAAACTGTGCAAAGTCAATAACCGTATGGTGCAAACCAGATGGAACCGTACGCACATACGGTTCTGTATGGTTCCCATTGACTCCCTTGTTATAAAAAACGTATGCGGTTTTAATACGGTTTTTCACCCGAACCAAAAACCGTGGTAGGCTACGGTTATGGGTACAGGAAAAAAACTGATGTAAAACGGATGCAACCCCATGCATCATTTTGCATACGGTTTTCAATGGAGAGTCAATGCATACGGTTTTCAATATGGTTCCATACGGTTTTCAAATTGAAAACGTATACGGGAACTGTTATGCAAAAACGTTGGTGTGAATGCACCCTTACATTGGTTTTCCTTCCATATAATTGCAGTCTATTAAGCTTTCATTACTTGAAAAAAACCACAAAAACTGGGCAGTAAATTATGTAGATTCACGGCGGTTTTTAGACTGATAACTCCATCAACTTCATGTACAGTCAATTCATCGCTGGCTGGATACATTCAGTGCTTTTGTTTATCTTATATATACAGTGTTAACTACTGTGTTGTGGTTGATAAGTGTAAATCTCAATGTATGGTTTCCCCCTTGTGGCTTTTTAATGCACAACTTAATAAAATAACCATCAGTTTTCTGGCTTGATTTAGTCTCTCTCACCAATGTGTTTACAAATTTTGTTCTCAGCTTTAGAAGTCAGACATTTCTAAATACTGTCATTTAAATAAATAAATAAATATACAGTCATGGCTGTAAATGTTGGCACCCTGACATTTTTCAAGAAAATGAAGTACTTCTCACAGAAAAAAAATTGCAGTAATACATGTTTTGCTATACACATGTTTATTCCCTTTGTGTATATTGGAACTAAACCAAAAGAGGGAGGAAAAAAACCAAATTGGACATGATGTCGCACCAAACTTCAGAATGGTCCGGACAAAATTATTGGCACCCTTTCAAAATTGTTGAAAAATAAGATTGTTTCAAGCATGTGATGCTCCTTTAAACTCACCTGGGGAAAGTAACAGGTGTGGGGAATATAAAAATCACACCTGAAAGCAGATAAAAAGGAGAGAAGTTCACTTAGTCTTTGCATTGTGTGTCTGTGTGTGCCACACTAAGCATGGACAACAGAGAGAGGAGAAGAGAACTGTCTGAGGACTTGAGAACCAAAATTGTGGAAAAATATCAACAATCTAGATTTGCCTTTGTCCACAGTGCACAATATTATCAAGAAGCTTGCAACCCATGGCACTGTAGCTAATCTCCCTGGGTGTGGACCTAAGAGAAAAATTGATGAAAGGTGTCAACACAGGATAGTCCGGATGGTGGATAAGCAGCTCCAAACAAGTTCCAAAGATATTCAGGAGGACCTCACTGCTGACACAGAGACATAAAAAAGCAAGACTACATTTTGCCAAAATTTACTTGAGTAAGCCAAAATCCTTCTGGGAAAATGTCTTGTGGACAGATGAGACCAAGATAGAGATTTTTGGTAAAACACATCATTCTACTGCTTACCGAAAATGGAATGAAGCCAACAAAGAAAAGAACACAGTACCTACAGTGAAATATGGTGGAGATTCAATGATGTTTTGGGGTTGTTTTGCTGCATCTGGCACTGGGTGCCTTGAGTGTGTGCAAGGCATCATGAAATCTGAGGATTACCAATGGATTTTGGGTCACACAAAGCGTTGGAGAGTTCTGAAGTGTATCTGGTGTAGGATTCTATTGTGGCACTTGTAGTCCACTGCAGGCATCCTCCATTGTATGCATTTTTATGCTGGGGATCGCCCCTAGCAAAGGACTACAAGAGCAGGATCTGCTCCCCCAGTATAAATGCACAACCGCATTTGGGGTTGAGCACCTCCAGCCTTTTGGGACCATGTTTTTTGTTGTTGTTTGAAAATTTTATATGTGGAGGTGTGTAAACTCCATATGTTAATGCGCCTTGAACATTTTCCAGGCAGCATTAGGGTTGCACCTGTGAGGCCATTCACCTATATCAGCCAACTTAGGTGGGGCTTGTAGCCTCTCTCCCTCCTCCCATTGTATGTGTGCTCAGTCACGCTGGAGGGAACTGGGAGCAGACTGCATGTCGGCCTAGTGCTGCTGTAATTGCCCACTGGCCCCTGGTTTTTTGCTTTTCACGCACAGGTAGGTAAGCGTTAGGTCCCGTGCCATCTGAGAAACCTTGGCGTTGGTGTGCGGGCTCTGGTGTGTCCTTAACCCCTTAACGACGCAGGACGTATATTTACGTCCTGCACCGGCTCCCGCGAAATGAAGCGGGATCGCGCCGCGATCCTGCATCATATCGCGTCGGTCCCGGCGCTCATCAACGGCCGGGACCCGCGGCTAATACCACACATCGCCGATCGCGGCGATGTGCGGTATTAACCCTTTAGAAGCGGCGGTCAAAGCTGACCGCCGCTTCTAAAGTGAAACTGAAAGTGACCCGGCTGCTCAGTCGGGCTGTTCGGGACCGCCGCGGTGAAATCGCGGCGTCCCGAACAGCTGATCGGACACCGGGAGGGCCCTTACCTGCCTCCTCGGTGTCCGATCGACGAATGACTGCTCCGTGCCTGAGATCCAGGCAGGAGCAGTCAAGCGCCGATAATGCTGATCACTGGCGTGTTAATACACGCCTGTGATCAGTATGAGAGATCAGTGTGTGCAGTGTTATAGGTCCCTATGGGACCTATAACACTGCAAAAAAAAAGTGTTAATAAAGGTCATTTAACCCCTTCCCTAATAAAAGTTTGAATCACCCCCCTTTTCCCATAAAAAAAATAAAACAGTGTAAAAAAAAATATATATATGTGGTATCGCCGCGTGCGTAAATGTCCGAACTATAAAAATATATCATTAATTAAACCGCACGGTCAATGGCGTACGCGCAAAAAAATTCCAAAGTCCAAAAAAGCGTATTTTGGTCACTTTTTATACCATTAAAAAAATGAATAAAAAGTGATCAAAAAGTCCGATCAAAACAAAAATCATACCGATAAAAACTTCAGATCACGGCGCAAAAAATGAGTCCTCATACCGCCCTGTACGTGGAAAAATAAAAAAGTTATAGGGGTCAGAAGATGACATTTTTAAACGTATACATTTTCCTGCATGTAGTTATGATTTTTTCCAGAAGTGCGACAAAATCAAACCTATATAAGTAGGGTATCATTTTAACCGTATTGACCTACAGAATAATAAGGTGTAATTTTTACCGAAATATGCACTGCGTAGAAACGGAAGCCCCCAAAAGTTACAAAATGGCGTTTTTATTTTATTTTGTCGCACAATGATTTTTTTTTTCCGTTTCGCCGTGCATTTTTGGGTAAAATGACTAATGTCACTGCAAAGTAGAATTGGCGATGCAAAAAATAAGCCATAATATGGATTTTTAGGTGGAAAAGTGAAAGGGTTATGATTTTTAAAAGGTAAGGAGGAAAAAACGAAAGTGCAAAAACAGAAAAACCCTGAGTCCTTAAGGGGTTAATATAAGGATACACTGGCGAATGTCTCAATTTTAACATCAGTGTTGAGGGATTAGCCAATGTCATTGTATACATCTACCACAGTAGTGCACCTAAATTTCTGTATTGTAGAGTTCTGAAGTGGCCAGCAATGAGTCCAGATCTAAATCCCATTGAACACCTGTGGAGAAATCTTAAACCCTGGTGCCAGAAAGTTAAACAGATGTGTAATTATTAGCTGCTGAATAGTACAGAGGAAATTCTTTTCTTTTTGGAACACAGCTTTCTGCTGACATCACGAGCACAGTGCTCTCTGCTGACATCTCTGTCCATTTTAGGAACTGTCCAGAGTAGCATATGTTTGCTATGGGGATTTTCTCCTACTCTGGACAGTTCTTAAAATGGACAGAGATGTCAGCAGAGAGCACTGTGCTCGTGATTCAGCAGAGAGCTCTGTGTTCCAAAAAGAAAAGAATTTCCTCTGTAGTATTCAGCAGCTAATAAGTACTGGAAGGATTAAGATTTTTTAATAGAAGTAATTTACAAATCTGTTTAACTTTCTGGCACCAGTTGACTTAAAAAAAAAAATAAATAAGTTTTCCACCGGAATACCCCTTTTAAGGACTCAGCGTTTTTCAGTTTTTGCATTTTCATTTTTTCCTCCTTACCTTTTAAAAATCATAACCCTTTCAATTTTCCATCTAAAAATCCATATTATGGCTTATTTTTTGCGCCACCAATTCTACTTTGCAGTGACAGTAGTAATTTTACCCAAAAATTCTCAGCGACAAAATTGAAGAAAATAATTCTGCATATGGGGATGTATGAGGGCTCAGTTTTTGTGCCGTGATCTGAACTTTTTATTGGTTCCATTTTTGTTTTGATCAGACTTTTTGATTTGCTTTTTAATGGTATAAAAAGTGACCAAAAATACACTATTTGGGGCTTTGGAATTTTTTAACGTGTACGCCATTGACTGTGCAGTTTAATTAAGTATATATTTTTATATCATAGGTAGAAAGCATAAAAATACACATCCGCACTCACCACCGGATTCGGCATAAGATGCTCCTACATGGAGATAGCCACAGGATCAGAACGACAGCATAGCTTTGTTTGCTCAGAGTACCGGATGCGCGATATAGCCGGTTATCGCCTCTGAGCGCACAAAGCGATGCTGTCGTTTTGATCCTGTGGCTATTTCCATGTAGGAGCGTCTTATTCCGAATTTGGTGGTGAGTGCAGATATGTCTTTTTATGCTTTCTACCTATGATATTACTAGCTATCCTTTTCATTTGTCCTAGCACCACCACCCGGACAGTTTCTATTTGATTGGTTCAGCTGTGCTTATCTACCTTGCTGGATACTTTGTACCTCTGACTTGGGTTTAACATTTGGTGCCGTCCGCATTTCCTTTATCTACACCTAGATATATTTTTATAGTTTGGACATTTACGCATGCGGCGATACCACATATGTTTATTTCTATTTACATATTTTTTTTATGGGAAAAAGGGGATGGTTCTGACTTTTATTAGGGAAGCGGTTAAATCACATTTATTAACACTTTTTTTCACTTTCATTTTGCAATGTTATAGCCCTCATATAGCCCCCATATGCTATAACATTGCATACACTGATCTCTTACACTGTTCACTACCATACAATAGCATGTCATTGTTCAGTGTAATCGACGCTTGACTGCTCCTGCCTGGATCTCACTGAGCAGTCATTTTGGCCATCGGACAGCGATGAGGCAGGTAGGGGTCCTCCTGCTTTCCTGCAAGCTGTTCGGTCCTGAACAGCCCGACTGAGCTGCCGGAATGCTTTCGGTTTCACTTCAGATGCGGCGGTCAACTTTAATCGCTGCGTCTGAAGGGTTAATACCGGGCATCAGCACGATCGGTGATGTCCGGGATTAGTCGCGGGTCCCGGCCGTCGATGGTGTGACCCCGCATTATATCGCAGGAGCTGGCGCAGGACGTAAACATACGTCCTGCGTCGTTAAGGAGTTAAAATTGCTGTTGGGAAATGGCGCCTTTCCAATAAGAGAGACCTGAAGCAGTTGCAAAGGAAGAGATATCCAACATTCCGGCTGAGAGGTGTAAGAAGCTTATTGATGGTTATAGGAAGTGACTGATTTCAGTTATTTTTTCCAAAGAGTGCGCAACCAAATATTATAAGTTAAGTTAAGGTGCCAAAAATTTAGTTTAGCCCATTTTTTTAGTTTGTTGTGACATTATGTCCAATTTGCTTTTTTTCCTCCCTTTTATGGTTTAGTTCCAATACACACAAATGGAATAAACGTGTGTATAGCAAAACATGTGTTACTGAAATCCTTTTCTGTGAGAAATACTTAATTTTCTTGAAAGTATGTTTCTCCTTGAGTCTGGAGATCAGACTTCTGCCTTCAACACTGGCCGAGCTCCAGAACTTCATGCCTGTGGACCTTCTTATGTACTCAATGCAAATAGATTACTAGTAGACTCATGCCTACACACTGGAGGAATTGTCATTGGATTTGCTCAGATAACTGAGAGTCCAGGCAAACAGACAGGAGTATAGGCATGCAATCAGTTATTGCATTTAGTTGTGTCCCATAGCAGATCTTTGTGGAGACTTTTGAATAGGAAGTCTGCCCGCATCTACATACAGTAGGGAAGTCAGCAATCTTTATATCTATAAGGAAATTTCTCTCACCTAACTAAAACACCAGCAGCCAGTCTGTGATACATACCAGTTCCATAGCTGCAGTGCAACCAGTATATTCTGGGCGACGTTAGCAGGAGATTTTTTGAGCAGCCATATGTATACTACCCGCATCAGATTACATAGCCAGCGCCGGGTCTGAGCAGCTTGTGGTCTGTGGACTGGCTTGTGCCCACTATGTGTATAGCATGACCTGATGTGACCTTAGTGATAGGATTACTATTATTAGTTTTAAATGGAAGGACTGAATACAGTCCAAGCTCTAACACACAAGTGTCATTATATGAATGTAGAATTAAAGGGGTTATCCAGCATAAGGTGATTTTAGTACGTACCTGGCAGACAGTAATAAACATGCTTAGGAAGGATCTGCGCTTGTCTTGGGGCTAAATGGCTATGTCATGAGATTACCATAACACTGTGGCTAGCTTTTTGTGAAATTGTATTTCCTGTTTGACTTTTCTTTTTTTTACTAAAAATCCCACAATTCCATTTTCCTTTCTCCCACACATCAGCCACCCCACCCATTGAAACAAAAGACCTGTGTTTTTCAATCAGGGTGCCTACAGCTGTTGCATTAGTTGCAGTTGATCTCTCTCCCACCAAGCGATCCCTCCACCCATTGAAGCAGACAGGCTCCCTGTCATCAGCTGACTCGGCTGCATTGCAAGTTGGGAAAAATCCAGACAAGTCATTTGGAATGCTGGTAAAACTAAATATTGGGGTGAAAATCCCATAAGAATTGTGATAAAACCGTCACACACAGGTACAGACATTATATTATGAACTACACTGACTTTACAGCCCCTGTACCATAGTCAAATAAGAATACCCCTTTAATAATATATCTTTTTATATATGGATTATTTTATGGTGTATTTGGACCTTGGAATCAATTGATATGCATTATTCTAGTAAGTAATACAGCAATATCAATGATCTTGGCTATTATGGCCACTAAAAAGGACTTTGTGGCAGTAGAGTATTATTGAGGTACTGTATGTTCACACAGGAAAAGTTGCGTGTTAGAATCCATGTGAAAACTGCAGCTCGGTGATTTTCAGTGGAAATCCACATTGTAGTTTCATACAGTGCAGAATTTGTTTTCCTGAAAAGGATTTGAATTCTTTGGCATCAAAGAAAAACAAGTGGCGCCAATTCTGTGCAAAAATTGCACTGAATAGCCTAATCTGCGGTGTAAAAAACTATAATATGCTACAAATGCCAAAGAATCTGCAATGGATTTTCCACCTGTAATTTCTGCCATCTTAAAATACACTAAAAGGCATTTCTTTTAAAATATGTATGGAATTTTGTTCTCTTTAAGATAAGAAGTCTTCTTTTAATGTTTAGCCCTGAATAAAGAATTCAATTACCGGTAAATATTAAACTGATTGTAATAAAAATTGAGGGTGGATTTCAGCCACTATCTCCGTACAAATGATAGGTGGGGTCCAGCAAGTACCCCATCCACCATTCCCACCTTTTGTAGAGGGGAAGAAGGTATTTGTGTAGGTTCAGTAAAGTCACACTAGGAGGGCACCTTTACAGGAAAAAATAGAAATAAGGTCCCAGAATATATGTAGATTACTTATGTATAGTGAGTTTATCCAGCATTAAAGGGGTATTCTGGCCAGAAGCGTTTACCATGTATCCATTGCATCATTGGGAGTCTGACTGCTAAGACCCCTATCAATCCCCCATTGTTTCCAGCTACAAAACCATAATTAAGAGGAGTCTGGATGAACATATTTGGGACTGGGGTTTCCTATTCTGCAGATCATTGGGGATCCCAATAGTGAGTCCATTACCAATCTAGCGTTTTGTTGATAAAAGCTTCTGGCTTGAATATCCCTTTAAATATAAACTAGCAAATTCTAGTAGTTGTTATGACATGTTTGTGATTTCTGCAATGTGTAACATTAAAGTCCCTGAAAAGTATATTGTATATTTACTCTATGAAGATTACTTTTTATAAAGACACTGGGGGAAATTCATCATTCCCTTTGCCAGTGCAGAGTAGCAAAATTGTGCATTTGTTTGGACATTATTTTGTGCAAAGTGGAAGTTTTTGCAAATTATTTTGCACAAGGGGGGCTTGTGCAAAATAATTGCTACTCTGTACTGACAAAGAGAATGATAAATGCCCCTCTCTCTCAGATAAAATATCCCTGGGTGGTCAGAATTGTTTCCTAACTTCTAAAAACTTTGATGTGACATTTCAGATCTTAGCATATATATGGAGTGGTGTCACTTTAAAAAGTTCCCTGTGAAATTTATGATCTAATCCAAAAAATGACTATAAAATAAGACGCACAGTGTCCTCCGTTGTGCATTGAGACAGGAAAATGAGTCACCCTGTTTGGCCCACAGGGACCGGCTCATGGAAATGGGTCTGAGAGGTGCAGAGGATCTCCCCGGCTGGGTAACTCCTAGCCTTCTAGTCATATCTTCCAGATAACGTTGGACCTCCTTCAGAAAACGAGTGGGAGAGTCCTGGCAGCCACACTGGCCCCAATAGCCAAAGCTCTAAACTATTAATAATAGGTGTTTTTTCC
Source organism: Hyla sarda (assembly GCF_029499605.1). Taxonomy (NCBI): domain Eukaryota; kingdom Metazoa; phylum Chordata; class Amphibia; order Anura; family Hylidae; genus Hyla; species Hyla sarda. The sequence goes on along the minus strand of NC_079200.1, from coordinate 79,337,010 downwards.
CCAAACGGAATTCCCTCTCGCATCTGCCTGATGGTGACCTAATTCTGGTAGGAAGACATTCTTTCCAGCTACCAATGTGATGTACGTTTACTCTATAAACCCAGGCTGGTTGCTGTGTACACGAAATCGCTATTCATTATCCGGTAATTCTGACCAGCGGCCACAAGAATTCGCACAAGGGAGCGCACTGTGTCCCCTCCAAGCACAGAGCTCACCGGGGCCCCCACTGATGTCAGATACTGAAATACTTATTGGGCAATGGGTCTGACATTACTACAAATGAAATAGGACCTATTATACTTATATATCCATAGTCCATATCTCTGTCTGATAAATATATATACTGTACTTGCACCAAATACACAAACACCTATATAAATATTCTCTGTCAGTACCCAATAAACATATACTATATTGATAAGGGTATATATATATATATATATATATATATATATATACCCTTATCAGTACCTACTAAACATATATCTGATGCACATATACCGAATACACATAGACCTATGCAAATATTCTCTATCAACATCTAATAATTATCCTACATAATACACATATACTATAGCTAAACCTAATAATCATATATAATATCTTTACCCAATATATACTTACTATATCTATACCTCATAAACATTTACTCTATAACTATACTCTGTCAATATATAATGTACATATCCTGTATCTGTATCAATATTGATATTTTGTAGCAGATACTTAATTACTTATACTACAAAGTAGATATTTAGTTGCAGAAAAGATTTATACGTTCGGAAGAGCTGGTGCTCTGACCTGTACATGCTCAACATGTGTTTAATGTAAATGCATACATTAGAGGGTCATGGGGTCAGACTTATTCAGAATGTTATGTAACCCCTTGTCATTGCGTAGGAAGCAGAGCTGCCGGTATCCTTTAGCCGCATTTAAGAGCCAATTCATATTAAATACTTTATATCAGTAATTTTTTTTTCACCTTCCTAAGACAATGGTTGACACTAGCTTGTCCGTATAGCAATATTGGGGTTTATATGCTTTTGTTCTACAGGGGGTAATGCGGGTTGTATACTAAATGTGTTTTCAGTTCACCACAAATCACGATCTATGGAGCATTTAGCATGCGTCTATGTATTGGCATGTAATACACACCTTTAAGTTCTAGTGACACCAGTGTCACTTTAGTTCATGGGGTCTATGCCTTTAAATCCTAGTTCTAGTTAGTACAACAATCCTGTCCATCACATTGTGCTTTACTACACAACTCACAAGTTAGATATAGGTTAGAAATAGAGATATTGGATAGATACTTGTATATGTAGATATGAGATACTTAGATAAATGAGATAAGATATATATATATGGCATACATAGAGATAGATAGATACATAGATATACATATAGATATATTAGTAAATAAATGCAATATTATAATTGTGCATATTATTCAGATAATAGTTTTTTTTTTATCTCACATAGAACGCTATTGTTTAGACAGTTTACTACTAGACATGTATAGTAGATATATGCGTTAGTTGTTTATTGTTGTTGCTGTAATTCCTTAGGACATTATATATTTATCAGAATCAACAACATAAAATAACTAAACAACCATCTGGACACATCTGGTACCTGTGTACACTGTCACCATGTCACCTCCCTCCCCAACCCCCTTGTTGGACATTGACGTACCTTGATCCATAGACCGCATTATGTAGTGATGATACTGTGCCAGTCTGCAGCCTGCTTCTCTCTGCATTAGGATACAGAAAAATACTTTATAAAAAATAAAAATAAAAAAAAAGATATATATTTAAAGAAAGAAAAATCTCCCGTGGTTCATAGTAATGCAAAGTTGCTTCTCAAGAGAGAGGGGAAAAAAAATGGGGAGGGGGAGGGAGACCCTCTTCAGTTTAGGAACCCGGAGGAGAGGAACCAACAAGGATGAGAGCTTGACATGAAGTGAGAGCAGTTGTCTATGATCTAGGTTACTAGAGAGGGAAAGGCTACTTCCTTCCCCACTCCGAGTGTTTATAGTGTTTGAATAAAGGGATTCCCTCACTGTTTCCTCCTGTTTATCCCATTGCTATGGGAACGTTTGGATGTGCTCCATCTTCTAAACTAAGGGCTTTCCTGCAAACTTCACACTGAGGAATCCATGACGTCTCCCAGCCCTGGGCCAAGCCAGCTCTCTGAGGCTCTCTCAGTATAGCAGTACAAGCACTTAATTGTTGAGAGCTGAGCTATGAGGGAGCGAGGAGGAAAACTACCCAGTAATATATTTATGAAGAAAGAGAAGGAGAGAAAAAAAATGTTGTGTGTACTCGTGCTAATAAAAACTGCCTGCACAGCGCAGCTTCTGTTTAAGTCCATTAGGGTTGGTAGGCTGTGCAGTGCCATGACATCACCTGTAATCGGCCTGTAAAAAGGGGTTAACTAACAATCGCCAGGCTGTCAGCGGATCACTGTTAACTTTTTCCCCTGAGGACACAAATACTGAGACATAAGTGGATCTTACACTTATCCCATACATGCATGTCTCAGGAAAAGCAGACTGGAAGTAGTGTCGGAGTAATACACTTGTAATATAGCCATACAACCTCCTTATGTATTTATCTGAAATAATAAACACCCTCATTGAAGCCATTATAGTGATTGCATTAGTAGAGAAATTCTAGTTACATGGAGGAGAATACCTGTTTGTATGGTCACTCCCCGTGTCTTTTAAAGTTGATTTTAGTACGTACCTGGCAGGCATTAATGGACATGCTTAGGAAGGATCTGCGCTTGTCTTGGGGCTAAATGGCTATGTTGTGAGATTACCATAACACTGTGGCTAGCTTTTTGTGAACTGGTATTTCCTGTTTGAGTTTTCCTTTTTTTTTTTATTTTTTTTTTTTACTACAAATCCCACAATTCCATTTTCCTCCCTCCCACACATCAGCCACCCAACCCATTCAAACATAAATGAGGTGCATCCATTCAAAAGACCTGTGGTTTTACAGCTGTTGCATTAGTTGCAGATTCATCTCTCTCCCACCAAGCGATCCCTCCACCCATTGAAGCAGATAGGCTCCCTGTCATCAGCTGACAAGTGAGGTCAGGTCTCGGCCGCATTGCAACCTGGGAAAAATCTGAGACAACAGTCATGTTGTATGCTGGTAAAAATAAATATTGGAGTGAACATCACAGAATTGTGAGAAAACCATCACACACAGGTACAGACACTATATTATGAACAACACTAACTTTACAGCCCCTGTAGCATAGTCAAATAAAAAAAAAAATCTGGAATACCCCTTTAATACTGTCTGGAGAAAAGTATTACATACAAAAACAAAACCTTTTCTATGTATAATACCCACCACTTCAGGTGGCTGTCATGTTTTGCTGTCACACCCCCTCCCATAGACTTGCATTGAGGGGGCATGGCTGTGAGGTCAGAAGGGGCAAGACCGACCCCAGTAGCATGAAAACAGCATTTGAAATATTTACTTCCGAATACTGGCCAGTGGAGTACCCCTTTTAAGCTGGTAAAATATTTGTCTGATTTCTGGCAGCTCAGGAGTGGCGCTGCTTCTAGAAGCCATGTTGTTTTCCTAAATTCAATTATCTCAAGAGTAAAAGTTATTACCTACAGGAAAGTTGATAAATGTCTGTTGGGGGTCCGACAGCTGGGACCTCCACCAATCACAAGAACTGATGTCCCCCAATGAAAGGGTAGGTCCCTTGTTCCTCAAGTGAATGGAACTGCTGTGGGCATTTTGGCCTCCACTCCATTTACTCGCTTAGGACTTAAGGATAGTTGAGCACTGTACTTGGCTACAGTCAAAGGTCCCATAGAAAGGGAATGGAGCAGAAGCTAAGCATGTGCACTGCTGCTACGTTCACTCAGAGGGCAGTTGATCTCTGTTCTAATAATTAGTGGAGATTAGACTATTCGGACCACCACCCTACAAAGGCTTATCACAAATCCTGTATATAGGTTATAACTTTCAATCTCAGGATAATCCCTGGATGTTCTGGGACCTTCTGGATAGACCATCAATTGCTGATATATCACTTTTTTTTTGTTTGTTACAGTCAGATCTTAATGCATACATTTGTTTAATCTGTTTTGATTTTCTCATTGAAAATTTTTATTTTATTTGTTTAACATGATTATGGGGGTGGTCATCTTGCCAGAATTGTTGATAACAGCATTCAGAGATATTTTTTTTAGCAGCCACCTGGCCCTTAGAAACATTTAGTCTGGAGAAAACTCTTTGACTTCTATGGGGCAGTGTTGAGGCTCTTTGTTCAGTGCAGAGGTCAGTGTGTTGGGAAGGGGCGGAGGTGAGAACATAATCTATTGATTTTTATAGGAGAGTGTTGTGGACATGCTCTGTGACCTGTGCAGAGAGAAGGGGAGGTGGGATCCTGTTACCATCACCTACTGTAAATTGTGTATAGGCATTACCTGTCATTGCAATCTCTTTTCTTTATTGTTATAAACTAGTATGCCTAAGATTTATACCAAGGAGCGCATAGACGTAACTTGTGTAGATGTTACTCGTCTAGGGTAGGAGGAAATATGTTAAGACAACATCACAAAAATCAAGAACAACATATTTCATATGCAATATATTTATTAAAGTACAACACTATATTCGTGTAGAGACTGGTGTGGGCCAGTATTATTTACATTCATAGAAATGGATAGTATACATTGGATCAAGGTGAGTACGGGGTGACTGGTATGTCCCTATCTAATAGCCCTGCCTAGCGATACTGTTGGTCCCCTGTCCTAATGACCTGGGCCTACACTGGAACCTCCTAGTGACCCTAGGCTACAGAGGGGAAAGTCAAACAATAATGCTGAGTCGCCAGGGAGCGGTTGAGCAAGGCCATTGGCCCATAAGATCCAATATAGAGTATAGTATATTAGGTATAACGCACTGAAACTGTTTCAAGAATAGACATACATGTGGTAAATACAATATACAGTGTATTGTATTTACCACATGTATGTCTATTCTTGAAACAGTTTCAGTGCGTTATACCTAATATACTATACTCTATATTGGATCTTATGGGCCAATGGCCTTGCTCAACCACTCCCAGGCGACTCAGCATTATTGTTTGACTGTCCCCTCTGTAGCCTAGGGTCACTAGGAGGTTCCAGTGTAGGCCCAGGTCATTAGGTAAGGGGACCTACAGTATCGCTAGGTAGGGCTATTAGATAGGGACATACCAGTCACCCCATACTATCCATTTCTATGAATGTAAATAATACTGTCCCACACCAGTCGCTACACGAATATAGCATTGTACTTTAATAAATATATTGCATATGAAATATGTTCTTGAATTTTTAAAAGATTTATACCAGTTGACATAGGTCGTGATGACTGATGCATTTATATGAAATAATATTCAACCTGACCTTAATAAATTTGTTTTTAAGCCACTTGGGAATTAACTTGCATACAAAGGAGTGTTGTTGAATTCATGGATTTTGTATATATGGTAATCCTGTCTGTCATAATATTGAGATGACTGTGGACTCCACACCTTATGATAATGAGATGGTTACTGACTCTGCCCCTTACTGGCTATATTATAAGCCTCAGTGGTCATTTTAAAGGGGTACTCCACAGGAAAAAAAATGTCAAAACAACTGGTTAAACATATTTGTAAATTACTTCTATTTAACAATCTAAAACCTTCTAGTACTTATCAGCTGCTGTATGCTTCAGAGGAATATCCGAGGTCTGATGTTAATTGTTAAAAGACACTAATACACAAAGTGTCCCAAATGGACACCAGGAAATAATAAAAGAAGATAAGTCCTCAAAAACTCCAAAGATCCCTGAGGGGGTCTTTTTCACAATATCTCCCTGGATGAAAGATGCATGGTTAAAGGGGTATTCCAGTAATTTTTTTTTATTTGACAATGCTACAGGGGCTATAAAGTTGGTGTAGTTCATATTATAGTGTCTGTACCTGTGTGTGACGGTTTTCTCACAATTCTTATGGGATTTTCACCCCAATATTTATTTTTACCAGCATACAAAATGACTGTTTTCTCATATTTTTCCAAGCTTGCAATGTGGCCGAGACCTGACTCACTAGTCAGCTGATGGCAGGGAGCCTATCTGCTTCAGTGGGTGGAGCGATCGCTTGGTGGGAGAGAGCAATCTGCATTAGCTGTAGGCACCCTGATTGAAAACCACACTGATTTGAATGGATGCAGCTCATTTTTGTTTCAATAGGTGGGGTGGCTGAGGTGTAGGAGGGAGCAAGATGGGATTGTGTGATTTGTAGTCAAAAAAAGAAAAGTCAATCAGGAAATACTAGTTCACAAACAGCTAGCCACAGTGTTAAGGTAATCTCACAACATAGCCAATTAGCCCCAAGACAAGTGCAGATCCTTCCTGAGCATGTCCATTACTGTCTGCCAGGTACGTACTAAAATCTCTTTATGGGAAATAACCCCTTTAATGAATGAGATCAGTTTGGGAGAAGTCAACTGCGGTATAGTATACTACAAGCATGAGGAGAGCACACTAATAGGTAGGGAAAAACGGGCAACGTATGACAGGCACTAACTTGTAGCTGCTCTGGAGTACCAGGGAGTTCAGAGTGAAGCCGATCTGCGGGGTGCAGAAAACTCACGGCAGAATCATAGAATCAACAAGAAAAGAAAAGAACATCTGAACTCACTGCTCAGTATCGGTCGATACTGAGCGGTGAGTGCAGATGTTCTTTTCTTCTGTTGTTGATCAGTTTGGGAGATACTGCAGAAATTACCTCGAATAGCGCCACTTATAAGATATTTTATATTTTCTTTTTTTTTTGCCCATTTACACAAAGTTTTACTCATTATGATTATCTAGCCAAACACACGGTTCCTGTGGTGTGGACTAGGTTGTATCTAGTAATAAATTGTATCTTTTTAATACAGATGGCTACATTTTCTCCAATGCTATCCAGTTACATTTGTATTACCATTTTGTTTCAAACACTACTATTTTATATTCATCTGAAGGCATCATAGCATTTTTTCACATATTTTTTATATTGCTCCAGAGTAAGTTGTGTAGTTCTTTCCAGTCTGACGACAGTGCTCTCTGCTGACACCTCTGTCCATGTCAGGAACTTTCCAGAACAGGAGAGGTTTGCTGTGTGGATTTGTTCCTGTTCTGGACAGTTCCTGACACAGCAAGAGGTGTCAGCAGAGAGCACTGTGGTCCGCCTAGAAAGAAGTACACAACTTCCTCTGTAGTATAGAGCTTCTGATAAGTACTAGAAAGATAAAGATTTTTCAATAGAAGTAAATTACAAATCTGTATAACTTTCTGGCACCAGTTGTTTTGAAAACATATTTTTCCCCCACTGGAATACCCTTTTTAAAACCTGTAAGGGGCCCCAGCTCTCACCACTTCATCCTGAGTCCATAGCTTCTCGCCAGTGTACTCCGGGCCTCACCATTGGAGTTGAAGAAAAGTTATGGCCTGCTAAGCCAATGACTGGCCAATACAGGGTGCCGTCACTTCTCTTCAGCAAGTGCACTTCTCCGAGGGTGGGGAACGTTGATCAGACACTTATTGCCCAGTTCTTTGGATAGGGTATAAGTTGTTGTACAGTGAAGTACCCCTTTAGTCAAGAAAAAGATCAACATCTACCTTACAGATTATAGTTCGTAGATTCTCAAGAAAGATTGTTAAAGAATTTATTCCTATGATAGGCTTGGAAAATATTATTGGCTTTTAACCTTTTATGGAGGTTTTGCCTTCCTCTGGATCAAGACTGCAGTGTAGTAGGCTGAGCTGGATAAACAACCTATGGAAATCTAACCTCACAAACCTATGTAAATGTTCCTAAACCATTCAGCTGGTATGAAGATCGATAACCCCCCAATAGCACACAGCGTTGTAAAAGGAAGTGGTAGGTCCATACGGTACCAGTGACAGAGCAATGAGCCAGACACTTAACTAGTATATGACCACTATCGGCCAATCAGAGTTGTTCTGAAAACAGGAAGTGCTACTTGTCGTGACAAGGGGAAGTAACATTAGGAGTCCATTACCTGACATGGAAGTAACATTAGGAGCCCCCCATTTTTTATGTCTTGCCAACAGCTTGGGGATTTCCTATAAAATTAAAATCTCACAAAGTTGAAACTGGATTGTAATAAGCAATCTCTTGTTTTGGGGCTAAATTCACATGCGGGAGAAATACTGCAAATTTGACCATTGGAATACAATTCTGTGGACCTGCCACAGATTTTTACCACGGATTTCACCATTATCCTTTAAAGGGGTACTCCGCTGAAAACATCTTATCCCAATGGAGTACCCCTTTAAGCAGATGTTGAATCCACATGAAAGACACACAGATTTTGCTGTGTATTTGTGACCATTTTACATCAAGATATAGGGTGGAAAATTTCTGCAGCGTTTGGCTGGTCTAACATCGCTTTTCCGTTTCCGTGTGTATTCTGTTTAAATCATTAAAGTAATAAGAGCCAGGTGTTCCTTGGGCGCACACAGTGCAGATACAACGCATGCTGTTAGTTTGTTGTTGCATCGGTTTACTAGCTTGTTTACCATCGTCTATGGTTTAAAAGAACACAAGAGCATGAACACATGTTCCCTGTAAAACCTCCATTCACAGCGTCTACTTCGCCGAAACAAATTGCTCTAGGAGCCTCCTCTATGACACCAGTACACATTGGATCCCTGTCTAGGCTGCACGCTGCCTGAATGGTGATCTCACCCCAAGTGAGCTTAGCCTGGGTGACAAGAGTCTCTGCCCGCTGGCTCTGGGGCCTGTGACATCACCTTAGAACACAAGTAATACATGGATGGAGGTCATGGGGTGACTAAAACGACAAGGATGGGGTCAAGAAAAAGAGAACACAAAGACTTTCCACATTACTGAGAAATACATGCACTCTCTTCTATGTAATGTAGGTTCTTTGAATACTAGTTTTCTATCTATTCTAAAATGCTCTTAAATGCTCTTAAAATTACTATATGGCTATATATGTGTATGGGTATACATACACAGATATAAGTATCCTTTACAGAAGTGTTCCCCAACCCTGTGTCAAGATGTTATATAAGTTGCAGTTTTGCAATAGCAGTAAAGCCATGGGTTAGAGAGAGCTGCATTAGATTGTGCTGGATGATGTTAGTACATGATGAGGGTTGTAGTTTTAAAATAGAAGTAAAGCCACAGTTTGGGGAACATTGCATTAGTTGGGTTTAGTAGTTCAACAGCTAGAGAGCCACAGATTGAGCTGTTTTCTCACTGCTATGCACTGTATTTGTATTCCAATATGTCAGGTTATTTTAACCTTACTCTCACTATAACATCAACATATGTGCTACCCTCTATAACTTCTAGGGAACCAATCATTAGATTTTGCCATATATAACACTTGACAGCTCATTATATACAGCAAAATATGTATCTTCACCATCCCTGGGTGACAAAGTTATGAAGTCCTCCTCGGCTGCCCATCAATAGTCTGACATCAATAGTGGGGAAATTAATGGAAACCCTACTAAAGGATAGGAGTGTGGAAAATCTAAAATCCCATGGATTGCAAGATGAAAAACATGGGTTTACTTCAGGGAGATCATGTCAAACATATCTTATTGATTTTTTTGACTGGGTGACTAAAATAATAGATGGCGGAGGGGCAGTAGACATCGCATATCTAGATTTTAGTAAGGCTTTTGACACTGTCCCACATAGAAGACTTATCAATAAACTACAGTCATTGAGCCTGGACTCCCATATTGTTTAGTGGATTAGGCAGTGGCTGAATGACAGGCAACAGAGGGTTGTAGTCAATGGAGAATATTCAGAGCAAGGTCTTGTCACCAGTGGGGTACCTCAGGGATCTGTGCTGGGACCAATTTTTTTTTATATCTTTATTAGTGATATTACAGAAGGTCTCGATGGTAAGGTGTCTTTTTCCTGATGACACAAAGATCTGTAACAGGTTTGATATTCCTGGAGGGATGGAAAAGGATTTAGGCAAACTAGAAGAATGGTCAGAACTCTGGCAACTGAAATTTAATGTGCATAAATGCAAGATAATGCACCTGGGGCATAAAAACCTTCGGGCAGAATATAGAATATTTGACATAGTCCTGACCTCAGTATCTGAGGAAAGGGACTTAGGAGTAAGGTAGGAAGACAATGTAATAGAGCAGCAGGAAACACTAGCAGAATGCTTGAATGTATAGGGAGAGGTATAAGCAGTAGAAAGAGAGAAGTGCTCATGCTGCTATACAGAACACTGGTGAGACCTCACTTGGAGTTTTGTGTGCAGTACTGGAGGCCGTATCTCCAAAAGGATATAGATACTCTATTAAACTACTACTAAACTAGTACATGGATTTCAGGATAAAACTTACCAGGAAAGGTTAAAGGACCTTAACATGTATAGCTTGGAAGAAAGAAGAGACAGAGGGGATATGATAGATAAGATATTTAAAAGAAGAAAAACTACCACAAGAAGAAATAATTTTAAATTAGAGGGGCAAAGGTTAATGCAGTAATATCAGGAAGTATCCCTTTATTGAGAGAGTAGTGGATGCATGGAATAGCCTTCCTGCAGAAGTGGTCGCTGCAAATACAGTGAAGGAGTTTAAGCATGCAGGGGATAGGCATAAGGCTATCCTTCATATAAGATAGGGCCAGGGACTATTGATAGGATTCAGATTGACTAGATGGGCCAAATGGTTCTTATCTGCCGACACATTCTATGTTAATAGCAAAAATTAGTTTTAATGACAGTGCCCATTTTAGTGCCCCTATTAGAGTCAGTGGGGTTTGTTAGGTGAATTTCAAGCCCAGTGTGCAATTGATCTGGAGGGGCTTGTGCTGAAAATCAGCACAGTTTCTGAATCAAAAATTATGCTGTTTGGGTCCATCTGAACATACCCCTAGCAGTTCAGTCTATTCCCTCATAATGTAATGAGTAGAGATGAGCGAATTGAAGCTGATGAACCCGAATTAGTAACGAATTTCATAAAATATTTGATTCACATCTAATGTGAATATCCCGGCAATTTTATCCAAGGCACCTAAAATGGCGGATCCACGTGTCAGTACATGCGGCAAGGAACGCTGGGAAGGCGGCAAGGCGGGTAGGGAAGTTGGCGAAATGACCCCGAATCACATGCAGGATGCAGCCTATCAGTAGCCAGTCACCCCGTGATGTCACAGCCCTACATATTTGGCAGCCATTTTGCGGCTCGTCATTTAAACTCTTAAGGACCCATGACGTACCGGTACGTCATGAGTCTGCTCCTGTTCTATAACGTAGGGCCACGGCGTGCGGCACTGATTGCGGTGCCGCGCGCTATTAACTCTTTAGACGCGGCCTTCAACGTTGAATGCTGCGTTTAAAGTGAAGGTAAAACCAAGCCGGTAAGCTCAGGGAGCTGTTCGGGATCGCCGCGGCAAAATCGCGGCATCCCGAACAGCTTGCATGACAGCCGGAGGGTCCCTACCTGCCTCCATCCTTTCCGATCTCCAAATGACTGCTCAGTGCCTGAGATCCAGGCATGAGCAGTCAAGTGGCAGCATCATTGATCAGTGGTTTCTTATTAGAAACCACTGAGCAATGTAAAAGATCAATGTGTGCAGTGTTATAGCTCCCTATGGGAACTATAACACAGCAAAAAAAGTGAATAAAGATCATTTAACACCTTCCCTAATTTTGAATTACCCCCGTTTTCCCATAAAAAAAAAACAAACAGTGTAACTAAAAATAAACATGTGGTATCGCCGTGTGCGGAAATGTCTGAATTATAAAAATATATAGTTAATCAAACCGCACGGCGTACATGCAAAGAAATTCCAAAGTCCAAAATAGCATTTTTGGTCACTTTTTATATCATGAAAAAATGAATAAAAAGTGATCAATAAGTCCTATCAATGCAAAATGGTACCGCTAAAAACTTCAGGTCACGACGCAAAATAATGAGCCCTCATACCGCCCCATACGTGGAAAAATAAAAAAGTTATAGGGGTCAGAAGATGACAATTTAAAACGTATACATTTTCCTGCATGTAGTTATGATTTTTTTTCCAGAAGTACGACAAAATCAAACCTACATAAGTAAGGTATCATTTTAATCGTATGGACCTACAGAATAAAGATAAGGTGTCATTTTTACCGAAAAATGTACTGTGTAGAAATGGAAGCCCACAAAAGTTACAAAATGGCGTATTTCTTTTTTCAGTTTTGTCCCACAATGATTTTTTTTTCCGTTTCGCGGTAGATTTTTGAGTAAAATGACTGACGTCATTACAAAGTAGAATTGGTGGCGCAAAAAATAAGCCATCATATGTATTTTTAGGTGCAAAATTTTAAGAGTTGTGATTTTTTAAAGGTAAGGAGGAAGATACGAAAATGCAAAAATGGAAAAACCCTGGGTCCTTATGGGGTTAATGCATTACCACTGCCGAGAGAGGACGGAAATCGCAGTGTGTTACACAGAAAAGCTTGTTGGAGCAGCGTTTCACCTCTTAGTCACCTCAGCCTTCTGTAGGACACAGAGCACAGTGTTTTTGCACAGAAATTATTACGCAGCGAGAGGGAGAAATACTTTTTTAGGGCAAATCTGTGTCTTTGTTCCACAACAACTGGTCTGGTTATACTAGTCTGTAGACAGTATAATCCAAACCCAGCAGTCCATTCCTAATAGTATTTGAGAGAGAGTCTTTTTGATTTTGGGTTTAGTACACAGTGGCCCAGATTTATCAAACTGTGTGAAAGAGGAAGTGGAGGAATTTCCAGCTAATGAGCTGTGGTAAAATGAAAGCTGAGCTGTGATTGGTTGCTGTGGGGAAATCACTCCACTTTTTCTTTCACACAGTTTGATAAATCTGGGCCAGTGACTGTATGCTCTAGCATTGTTGTGTACTGCTGGTGCTGTGGGCAAATTTTTTTTTATGGTCCTGTAGCGCATTTCTCTGCCCTCATAAGTACATACCTACATCTAAGTGGTGTACTATTTTGTACCTGTTAATCTGTCAAGGGCATACATACCGTGAAAGGACAGCCAAAAGTAATCACCGGCTGGTGTTTTACTCCAATACGTTTATTAAGCGTACTGTAGTGCTTTTTCAATGCCCTCATAAGTGCATACCTACATCTAAGCAGTGTACTATTGTAAATCTGTTAATCTGTCAAGGGCCTAGATACGGTGAAAGTCCAGGCAAAAGTAATTACTGGCTGGTGTTTTACTCCAATATGTTTATTAAGCATACCGTAGCACATTTTTCTGCCCTCATAAGTGCATACCACATACCTACATCTAAGTAGTGTACTATTTTGTACCTGTTAATCTGTCAAGGGCCTACATACTGTGAAAGGACAGCCAAAAGTAATCACCAGCTGGTGTTTTACTCCAATACGTTTATTAAGCGTACTGTAGTGCTTTTTCAATGCCCTCATAAGTGCATACCTACATCTAAGCAGTGTACTATTGTAAATCTGTTAATCTGTCAAGGGTCTAGATACGGTGAAAGTCCAGGCAAAAGTAATCACTGGCTGGTGCTTTACTAAAATACTCCAGGCTGTGCCATTCAGCCACTATATGATCTCCTCATGCTTCAGCCACCTCTAGGCTGTGCCATTCAGCCACTATAGGGTCTCCTCATAATTCAGCCACCTCCAGGCTGTGTCATTCAGCCAATATATGGTTTACTGATGCTGCTGGGCCTGGGCCTAAAAAATGTTATGATAGCACTAGCTACCATATATCTTCAATTGAGATTTCAAAATTCATCTTTTAATCTTGGGGATTGTGAAGCCTTAGTGTGTACTCACGCTCAGTGGCAGATCCAGGGGGGGGGGGCAACGGGGAAATTGCCCCCCCCCCCCCCCCCCCCCCGAGATTACTGCCCCCCCGCCCCCTAGAATGGTGGAGCCGAAGCTGTAAGCTTCCGCTCCACCATTCACTAACCTTGGCTGTCACACGCTGTGAGTACACAGCGTGTGAGCTGCGGGGTCGTAATCCACTGCAGGCCGGCGCGATGACGTCACATCATCGCGCCGGCGCCCGGAAATCCCGTCCCCGCGGCCAGCATACAGTAAGTACTAAGAGTATGCTCAGGGCCCAGGGGATTTGGCGGACAGAATATGTGCCACTGTTAAGGGCACTATATCGTACAGGAGGAGGGGAGAGGGATTTAAAAACTTAGGGGGGGGGGGAGAAAAGGGAATTTTTAATGTGAGGGGCTGCAGGGCAAAGCACTGGGGGCACTATATGTGAAGAGCACATGACAGGGGGGCCCCCTGTGCTGTGGCCCTCACATATAATGCCCCCTGTGCTGTGCCCACACATATAAATTATATGTGTGGGGGGCACAGCACAGGGGGTATTATATGTGTGGGGCACAGCACAGGGGGCATTATATGTGAGGGGCACAGCACAGGGGGCATTACATGTGTGGGGCACAGCACAGGGGGAATTATATGTGAGGGGCGCTTGATGGTGCATTATATATGAGGGGCACAAGATGGGGGCATTATATATGAGGGGCGCATGATGGGGGCATTATATGTGTGGGGCACAGCACAGGGGGCATTATATGTATGGGGCACAGCACAGGGGGCATTATATGATATAATTCCCCCTGTGCTGTGTCCCACACATATAATGCCCCCTGTGCTGTGCCCCACACATATAATGCCCCCATCATGCGCCCCTCATATATAATGCCCCCATCCTGTGCCCCTCATATATAATGCGCCATCATGCGCCCCTCACATATAATTCCCCCTGTGCTGTGCCCCACACATATAATGCCCCCTGTGCTGTGCCCCTCACATATAATGCCCCCATCATGCGCCCCTCATATATAATGCCCCCATCATGCGCCCCTCATATATAATGCCCCCATCATGCGCCCCTCATATATAGTGCCCCTCATATATCATGCGCCCCTCACATATAATGCCCCCTGTGCTGTGCCCCTCACATATAATGCTACTGTCATGTGCCCCAAACATATAATGCCCCATGTGCTGTGCCCCTCAGATATAATGCCCCCTGAGGAGACAGGACAGGGGGCATTATATGTCAGGGGCGCATGATGGGGGCATTATATGTGAGGGGCAAAGAACGGGGGCATTATATGTGAAGGGCACAGCACGGGGCATTATATGTGAGGGGTGCATGATAGGGGCATTATATGTGAGGGGTGCATGATCGGGGCATTATATGTGAGGGGCAAAGAACGGGGGCATTATATGTGAAGGGCACAGCACGGGGCATTATATGTGTGGGGCATATAACAGGAGCATTATATGTGAGGGGCACAGCACGGGGGGCATTATATGTGAGGGGAACAGCACAGGGGGCATTATATGTGAGGGATGCATGATGGGGGCATTATATGTGAGGGGCAAAGAACGGGGGAATTATATGTGAAGGGCACAGCACAGGGGGCAATATATGTTAGGAGCACAGGGCATTATTATGTGGGGGGAACAGGACGGGTCATAATTATTATATGTAGGGGCACAAGATGGGGCATTATTACTATATGTGAAGGCACAGAGTGTTCTGCATTTCAGAAGTATATTGTAGATTATGAGGAATTTCTGGGGTGGTATGTTTTTTATGGGCAACAATACATTTGGGTATTTTATTCAGAGGGTGCACTGCACAGCAAGTTATATTCAGAGAGTGCAGTGTGTGGTAGTATTAAATTTAGAGGGCACAGTGTGTGGTAGTATTATTTTCAGAGAGTGCAGTGTTTGGTAGTATTAAATTCAGAGGGCACAGTGTGGTAGTATTATATTCAGAGGGCACAGTGTGGTAGTATTATATTCAGAGGGCACAGTGTGTGGTAGTGTTATATTCAGAGGGCACAGTGTGTGGTAGTATTATATTCAGAGGGCGCAGTGTATGATAGTATTATATTCAGAGGGTGCAGTGTATGATAGTATTATATTCAGAGGGTACGATATGTTGTGGTATTATATTCAGAGGGTACAGTGTGTTGTTTATTCAGGGGATACAGTGTGTCAGAATTATATTTAGAAGGTATGTGCCAGTATTATATTTGAATAATACAGTGTCTGGCAGGTTTATAATAATTATTGTTTTCATATAGAGGATCAGAATCCGCTGACATAGTGAGGAGCTATTTGGCGTCAAGTTCTGCAGAGAGAAGATTTAGCTGGAACAAGTCCCGGTGGTATGTACATCTGAATTAGATAAGGAAAGACTATAGAGAAGACGTCACCTGTAGTCACTGATATCATTCTGTGTCCTCCTGTGTGTGTCCCATAAGAGCTGGAGTCACTTGTAAGTTCTGCAGTAATGATGGGTGAAACAACAACTCCCAGCATCCCCTTACCACTACTTAGGTCATACTGGAAGCTGTAGTTTTAAATGGTAAAAACTTCTTTAGCGCTTTCCCATTCTGTGGCAGTTGGTATATTTGATTATTATTCTGACATGTGGGCATGGCCAAAAAGTCTTAAACAAGGTTAGGACTGTATGATACATTTAATAATATTGTAAGTTCCGTAAGCAACATCTTATTTTCTGTCCGCCAACACAAAATACTCTAATAGTGCCCCTCCCGAGACTCGACTCTGGATCCGCCCCTGCTCATGCTTTAGCCACCTCCTGGCTGTGCCATTCAGACACTATATGGTCTCTCTATGCTGCCGCAAACTCCAGGCAGTCATTCAGATGCTATATGGTCTCCTAATACTGATGCCACCTCCAGGCTCTGTCATTGTGCTGCCATGTGACTCCTTGTTATATTTGGTCCTTTGTACTCACATGCCGTGGCCGGGACGCTAAATCTTGGGAGTTAAAATTTACATTTCAAAATCCTCAATTTCAGTTTCAAAATCTTAAATTTATATTTCAAACTCTTAAATATCAATGGTCTCCTCATTCTTCTGCCAACTCCAGGCTGTGTCATTCAGCCAATATATGGTTTACTGATGCTGCTGGGCCTGGGCCTAAAAGCTAGCTACCATAAATGTTCAATTGAAATTTTAAAATTCATCTTTTAACCCCTTGACGACGAGCGACGTACATGTACGGCGCCGCGAAGTGTCACTTGGCGCGCGGCGACGTACATGTACGTCGCGGGGTTCCGGGAGCGCCGCGTCACCGGTAGCGGTGATCGGACCGGGATGACTGCTGTTATCTAACAGCAGGCATCCCGGCACATCGCCAAGGGGGGTCCTGGGACCCCTCCATGACCGCGATGCGCGCAAATCGCAGGTCAATTCAGACCTGCGATCTGCACGATTCCGGGTCATACGGGTCACTGGTGACCCGGTGACCCGGAAAATAAGAGGGATCGTAGGTGTCCGAGACACCCTAGATCCCCCTAAAGGGATAGGAGTTTGGTGGCAGGGTTGCCACCCCTCCTATCCCTGCTATTGGTCGGCCGAGCGACCGACCGATAGCAGACCGGGGGAGGGGGGGTTAAAGTTCGGTTCCCCCGCTTTGCCCACCTATCGGTGTCCGGGCAAAACGGGGGAACCGTCCAGGGAGGGTCGGCGCCGAAGGTCCCTACCTGGATCCCGGATCGCGATCCTCCATGCGGGGATCCCCCACGTGCGGCGGCGGCTTCCGGGTCCTGCTAGGTGAGTTGTTGCCTAGCAACATCCGGAGGGCCACAGTTTACAGTGGTCTCTAAACCGTGGCCCTCCAGATGTTGCAAAACTACAACTCCCAGCATGCCCAGACAGCTGTTTGCTGTGTGGGCATGCTGGGACTTGTAGTTTTGCAATATTTAGAGGGGTTCAGGTTGTAGATCACTAAGTGGTCTCAAACTGTAGCCCTCCAGATGTTGCAAAACTACAACTCTCAGCATGCCCAGACAGCAGTTTGCTGGCTGGGCATGCTGAGAGTTGTAGTTTTGCAACATCTGGAGGGCTACAGTTTGAGACCACTTAGTGATCTACAACCTGAACCCCTCTAAATATTGCAAAACTACAACTCCAAGCATTCAGGAACAGCATAAGGCTGTCTTGGCATGCTGGGAGTTGTACTTGCGTGCCTCCAGCCATTGCATAACTACATCTCCCAGCATGCCCTTCCGCAATCAGTACATGCTGGGAGTTGCAGTTTTGCAACAGCTGGAGGCACACTGGTTGGAAAATACTGAGTTAGGTCATAGAACCTAACTCAAGGTTTTCCAGCCAGTGTGCCTCCAGCTGTTGCAAAACTACAACTCCCAGCATGCATGGTCTGTCAGTGCATGCTGGGAGTTGTAGTTTTGACCCCCCTCCCGTGTGAATGTACAGGCTACATTCACACTGGCGGCAGATTACAGTGAGTTCCCCGCTGCAAATTTGCCGCAGCTCAAACTCCTAGCGGGAGACTCAGTGTAATCTGCCGCCAGTGTGAATGTAACCTAAAAACACTACACTACACTAACATAAAATAAAGAGTAAAACACTACATATACACACGTACACTGCCCCCCCACCCCCCACCCCCCTTCTCCAATAAAAATTAAAAACGTATTGTACGGCAGTGTTTCTAAGATGGAGCCTCCAGCTGTTGCAAAACAAAAACTCCCAGCATTTCTGGACAGCAATTGACTGTCCAAGCATGCTGGGAGTTTAGCAACAGCTGGAGGCGCCCTGTTTGGGAATCACTGGCGTAGAATACCCCTATGTCCACCCCTATGCAAGTCCCTAATTCAGGCCTCAAATGCACATGGCGCTCTCACTTTGGAGCCCTGTCGTATTTCAAGGCAACAGAATAGGGTCACATATGGGGTATCGCCGTACTCGGGAGAAATTGCCTAACAAATTTTGGGGGGCTTTTTCTCCTTTTACCCCTTATGAAAAGGAACAGTTGGGGTCTACACCAGCATGTTAGTGTAAAAAAATAAAAAAATTTACACTAACATGCTGGTGTTGCCCTATACTTTTCATTTTCACAAGAGGTAAAAGGGAAAAACGCCCCCCAAAATTTGTAACACAATTTCTCCCGAGTACGGAGATACCCCATATGTGGGCGCAAAGTGCTCTGGGGGCGCACAACAAGGCCCAGAAGGGAGAGTGCCCCATGTACATTTGAGGTGATTTGCACAGAGGTGGCTGATTGTTACAGCAGTTCTGACAAACGCAAAAAAAAAAAACCACACCCACATGTGACCCCATTTCGGAAACTACACCCCTCACGGAATGTAATAAGGGGTGCAGTGAGAATTTACACCCCACAGGTGTCTGACGGATCTTTGGAACAGTGGTCCGTGAAAATGAAAAATTTTGCACAGCCCACTGTTCCAAAGATCTGTCAGACACCAGTGGGGGGTAAATGCTCACTGTACCCCTCATTACATTCTGGGACTAGTGAGGGGTCTAGTTTCCAAAATGGTATGCCATGTGGGGGTTATTTTGCTGTTCTGGCACCATAGGGGCTTCCTAAATGCGACATGCCCCCCGAGCAAAATTTGCTCTCAAAAAGCCAAATATGACGCCTTCCCTTCTGAGCATTGTAGTTCGCCCGTAGTGCACTTCAGGTCCACTTATGGGGTACCTCCATACTCAGAAGAGATGGGGTTACAAATTTTGGGGGGTCTTTTCTGCTATTAACCCTTGCAAAAATGTGAAATTTGGGGGGAAACCCACATTTTAGTGAAATTTTTTTTTTTTTTTTTACATATGCAAAAGTCGTGAAACACCTGTGGGGTATTAAGGCTAACTTTATCCCTTGTTACGTTCCTCAAGGGGTCTAGTTTCCAAAATGGTATGCCATGTGTTTTTTTTTTGCTGTTCTGGCACCATAGGGGCTTCCTAAAGGTGACATGCCCCCCAAAAACCATTTCAGAAAAACGTACTCTCTAAAATCCCCTTGTCGCTCCTTCGCTTCTGAGCCCTCTACTGCGCCCGCCGAACACTTTACATAGACATATGAGGTATGTGCTTACTCGAGAGAAATTGGGCTACAAATATAGGTATACATTTTCTCCTTTTACCCCTTGTAAAAATTCAAAAATTGGGTCTACAAGAACATGCGAGTGTAAAAAATGAAGATTTTGAATTTTCTCCTTCACTTTGCTGATATTCCTGTGAAACACCTAAAGGGTTAAAACAATTACTGAATGTCATTTTGAATACTTTGGGGGGTGCAGTTTTTATAATGGGGTCATTTATGGGGTATTTCTAATATGAAGACCCTTCAAATCCACTTCAAACCTGAACTGGTCCCTGAAAAATTGCGAGTTTGAAAATTTTGTGAAAAATTGGAAAATTGCTGCTGAACTTTGAAGCCCTCTGGTGTCTTCCAAAAGTAAAAACTCGTCAATTTTATGATGGAAATATAAAGTAGACATATTGTATATGTGAATCCAAAAAAAAAAAATTTGGAATATCCATTTTCCTTACAAGCAGAGAGCTTCAAAGTTAGAAAAATGAAAATTTTTTAATTTTTTCATCAAATTTTGGAATTTTTCACCAAGAAAGGATGCAAGTTACCACAAAATTTTACCACTAAGTTAAAGTAGAATATGTCACGAAAAAACAATCTCAGAATCAGATTGATAACAGAAAGCATTCCAGAGTTATTAATGTTTAAAGTGACAGTGGTCAGATTTGCAAAAAAGGGCTTCGTCCTAGAGGTGAAAATGGGCTCCGTCTTTAAGGGGTTAATCTTAGGGATTGTGAAGCCCTAGTATCTACTCAGCCTCCTCCAGGCTTTGCCATTCAGCCACTATCTGGTCTCCTCATGCTTCAGCCACCTCCAGGCTGTGTCATTCAGCCACTATCTGGTCTCCTCATGCTGCCAACACCTCCATGCTGTGTCATTCAGCCACTATATGGTCTCCTCATGCTGCCAACACCTCCATGCTGTGTCATATAGCCACTATATGGTCTCCTCATGCTTCATAAGACACACAATGTGGGTAAACGATACCTGGCACCCCAAGCCAGTTTGATAAGAATGTCCCTTGGTGAGACAACTTAAAGGGGTACTCCGCCCCTAGACATCTTATCCCGTATCCAAAGGATCGGGGATAAGATGTCAGATCACCGTAGTCCCGGGATTGCCGCTGCGGCACCCCGCTCTCATTACTGCACAGAGCGAGTTTGCTCTACACGTAATGACGGGCAATACAGGGGCCGGAGAATCGTTAAGTCATGGCTACGCCGCTCGTGACATCACGGCCCGCCCCCCTCAATACGAGTCTATGGGAGGGGGCGTGGCGATCATCGCACCACTGCCATAGACTTGCGGGCCAGGGCGGCACGCTGCTCCGTCCCCTGTATCGCCTGTCATTACGCACAGAGCGAACACGCTCTGTGCAGTAATGATAGCGGGATGCCGCAGCGGCAATCCCGGGGGTCCTCAGTAGCGGGACCACGGCGATCTGACATCTTATCCCCTATCCTTTGGATAGGGGATAAGATGTCTAGGGGTGGAGTACCCCTTTAAGTATATAACCAAAGAAAATCACCAATTAGGCTCTAGATATATTAGGACTTAATTTTACTTGATTATAAATCAATATGGGATAGGGCTGGGATAGGGAAAAAGGGTACAGGTGAGTGTCTACACTAGAGACCCTTCCTATCTAGAGAGGAAACTGCCGGATAGGGTTAGGGAGCAAATGACAATGCATACATAAAATCAGTTAGCGGACCTCTCTTGCCAACGCGTTTCACCCATTGATTATAAGGGATCATCAGGGAGCGAGAGGAGACAACAGTGGAATACAGAAGACAAAAAATACAAAACACAGATAGTAGAAGCACATAAAGGGTAATGATTTCAATGGTATTAGTGCAGCATCAATAAGTTAGTGAGTGTCAGTCTTTCTAGATACAGACCACAGTCAGTATGATGTATAGATATGTCACTGACAGACAGAGGTAAGGAACACAATACGGTCATTTACATAATTTCATAAATAAATGCATAAATATATAGGCAAATATTGTCTCAATTGGACTCCTGAAATATGTTCATGCCCACTGTTGAAAGATAAATACAAGCCAATGTCACACAAATGAACTGATGAGTACTTGAGTGATGTGGCAAAAAACAACAAAGAATAAATTGCTTACCAATCATGGTAAATTGTTACACATATACAGCGACCAATACTCATTCCATGGGTTACAATCAGGCTGACAGCTAAATGATCCAGGATAGGGACCAAATATTCAAGGACAGTTGCCTGCAAAGATGCATATGTACATGATAAAGAAAAAATATATCCTCCAGGATACCAGCCTATAAATCACCTCCAGTCCAAAAGCCACTTACCCGAAGATAGAGGGCAAAACAAGAAGAAAACCGGGCCAGAAAATAATTCTTGTTTGTAAAGTGGATGTTACAAACTGTAATACAATAAAGGGATAATAACCCTCTGTCAATACACATAAAGAACATGTCCCAAGATGTTATGTAAATTATGCTCTCAAAATGGTTTGAATAAAATAGAATGGACCGACTCACTGACCAGATGTAAGAGTGGTCACATGGGATAAACAGGCAGCCAAGCAGTTGACCAGCAAACAGGTGAGATAGACATAGTAAGCTAGAGGCAAGGTAACCATAATTAGAACACTGCTGGCTGGATGGTGATAACATAAATGACCTAGACACCTAAAGATTGTGTATGCAAAAAGGATGTTTGGCTTGACAACCACCAACTCAGACAGCACTAGAGATGGTTCAAAATTATAAAAAATATGGAAGCATCCCAAATTGATAATCTACGATAAAGATAAAGGCATCATTGTAAGATATAACTGTACTCTAAGAAAGAGAAAGTACTAAATAAGAAAGGGGGCAAAGATGAAAATAGGTCAAATGAATAATGTGAACGAAAGCGCATCATTAAGGCCAAGAGGGGCTACCGTCCAAAGAGGGTATATCCATCTGGCCTCCATTTGGAAGAGTCTTTGATCAAAGTTTCCTCCTCTGCTATCCATTTTTAATGTCTCAATGGCTGAAAAGAGACATTTAGGGGGGAAGTGGCATGATAATGGTGCATGTGATTAGAAAGGGTTTTGTCCCTTCTGATTTTTATGTCCCCCACGTGTTCGAAGATGCGGCATCTAAACTGCCTATGAGTCTTGCCCACATATCCTTTTGGGCAGGGGCAAGATGCCAACTAAACCACCCCTACTGTCTTCCAATTGGCATAATTGTAATTCTTAAAATCACGGTTGCCAGTATACCTACTGAATGCCTTGGACACTTTTATGTACTCACAGGCTTTAAGTGAAAAGTGACTGTGGACTAAAAGATCGTTGAGGTTCTAAGCCTTTCTATAGGTTATGATAGCCCTATCTTCAATCAACTGACCCACTAGTGGATCAGATTTTAAAATAGGCCAATATTGATTAATGATCCGTCTTACATGGTCTGCTGCTGCATCAAACGTGGTGATAATTTGTGGTAGAGTAGTGGTGTTATCGTCCCGTACCCTTGGTTGTAGGAGGTCAGCTCTATCCTTTTGTTGTGCGCTTTGATAGGCACGTCTTAGAATCCTATCAGGATAGCCCCTATCTTTAAAACGCAATCTCAATTTTTGAGCTTCAATTTTAAAAGTGGATTTAGAGGAGCAGTTTCTTCAGGTACAATAATATTGGCCATTGGGGATGCCTCTTTTTAACCCCTTAAGGACACAGCCCATTTTCACCTCTAGGACGCAGCCCTTTTTTGCACATCTGACCACTGTCACTTTAAACATTAATAACTCTGGAATGCTTTTACTTATCAATCTGATTCCGAGATTGTTTTTTCGTGACATATTCTACTTTAACATAGTGGTAAATTTTTGTGGTAACTTGCATCCTTTCTTGGTGAAAAATCCCAAAATTTGATGAAAAAATTGAAAATTTTGCATTTTTCTAACTTTGAAGCTCTCTGCTTGTAAGGAAAATGGATATTCCAAATATTTTTTTTTTTGGTTCACATATACAATATGTCTACTTTATGTTTGCATCATAAAATTGACAAGTGTTTACTTTTGGAAGACACCAGAGGGCTTCAAAGTTCAGCAGCAATTTTACAATTTTTCACAAAATTTTCAAACTCGCTATTTTTCATGGACCAGTTCAGGTTTGAAGTGGATTTGAAGGGTCTTCATATTAGAAATACCCCATAAATGACCCCATTACAAAAACTGCACCCCCCAAAGTATTCAAAATGACATTCAGTAAGTGTTTTAACCCTTTAGGTGTTTCACAGGAAAAGCAGCAAAGTGAAGGAGAAAATTCAAAATCTTCATTTTTTACACTTGCATGTTCTTGTAGACCCAATTTTTGAATTTTTACAAGGGGTAAAAGGATAAAATTTATACTTGAATTTGTAGCCCAATTTCTCTCGAGTAAGCACATACCTCATATGTCTATGTAAATTGTTCGGCGGGCGCAGTAGAGGGCTCAGAAGCGAAGGAGCGACAAGGGGATTTTGGAGAGTACGTTTTTCTGAAATGGTTTTTTGGGGGCATGTTGCATTTAGGAAGCCCCTATGGTGCCAAAACAGCAAAAAAAAAAAACATGGCATACCATTTTGGAAACTAGACCCCTTGAGAAACGTAACAAGGAATTAAGTGAGCCTTAATACCCCACAGGTGTTTCATGACTTTTGCATATGTAAAAAAAATAATAATAATTTTTCACTAAAATGTGTGTTTCCCCCCAAATTTCACATTTTTGCAAGGGTTAATAGCAGAAAATACCCCCCAAAATTTGTAACCCCATCTCTTCTGAGTATGGAGGTACCCCATAAGTTGACCTGAAGTGCATTACGGGCGAACTACAATGCTCAGAAGAGAAGGAGTCATATTTGGCTTTTTGAGAGCAAATTTTGCTCGGGGGGCATGTCGCATTTAGGAAGCCCCTATGGTGCCAAGACAGCAAAAAAAAACGACATGGCATACCATTTTGGAAACTAGACCCCTCGGGGAACGTAACAAGGGGTTAAGTGAACCTTAATACCCCACAGGTGTTTCACGACTTTTGCATATGTAAAAAAAAATTTTTTTTTTTACCAAAAATGCTTGGTTTAGCAAAAATTTTACATTTTTAAAAAAGGTAATAGCAGAAAATACCCCCCCAAAATTTGAAGCCCAATTTCTCCCGATTCAGAAAACACCCAATATGGGGATGAAAAGTGCTCTGCTGGCGCACTACAGGTCTCAGAAGAGAAGGAGTCACATTTGGCTTTTTGGAAGCAAATTTTGCTCTGGGGGCATGCCGCATTTAGGAAGCACCTATGGTGCCAGGACAGAATAAAACACCCACATGGCATACCATTTTGGAAACTAGACCCCTTGGGGAACGTAACAAGGGGTTAAGTGAACCTTAATACCCCACAGGTGTTTCACGACTTTTGCATATGTAAAAAAAAAATTCTTTTTTTTACACTAAAATGCTTGCTTTCCCCCAAATTTTACATTTTTACAAGGGATAATAGCAGAAAATACCCCCCCAAAATTTGTAACCCCATCTCTTCTGAGTATGGAAATACCCAATAAGTGGACGTGAAGTGCACTGGGGGCGAACTACAATGCTCAGAAGAGAAGGAGCATCATTGAGCTTTTGGAGAGAGAATTTGGCCATGTGCATTTCCAAAGCCCCCCCGTGGTGCCAGAACAGTGGACCCCCCACATGTGACCCCATTTTTAAAACTACACCCCTCACGGAAGGTAATAAGGTGTGCAGGGAAAATTTACACCCCACTGGCATTTGACGGATCTTTGGAACAGTGGGCTGTGCAAATTAAAAATTGTATTTTTCATTTTCACAGACCCCTGTTTCAAAGATCTGTCAGACACCTGTGGGGTGTAAATGCTCACTGTACCCCTTGTTACATTCCGTGAGGGGTGTAGTTTCCAAAATGGGGTCACATGTGGGTATTTATTATTTTGCACTTATGTCAGAACCGCTGTAAAATCAGCCACCCCTGTGCAAATCACCAATTTAGACCTCAAATTTACATGGTGCACTCTCCCTTCTGAGCCTTGTTGTGCGTCCCCAGAACACTTTGCGCCCACATATGGGGTATCGCCATCCTCAGGAGAAATTGCGTTACAAATTTTGGAGGCTTTTTTTCTTTTACCGCCTGTGAAATTTTAAAGTATGGGGCAACACCAGTATGTTAGTGTACAAAAATGTTTTTTTTACACTAACATGCTGGTGTAGACCCCAACTTTACCTTTTCATAAGGGGTAAAAGGAGAAAAAGCCCCCGCAAAATTTGTTAGGCAATTTCTCCCGAGTACGGCGATACCCCATATGTGGCCCTAAACTGTTGCCTTGAAATACGACAGGGCTCCAAAGTGAGAGCGCCTTGTGCATTTGAGGCCTAAATTAGGGATTTGCATAGGGGTGGACATAGGGGTATTCTACACCAGTGATTCTCAAACAGGGTGCCTCCAGCTGTTGCTAAACTCCCAGCATGCTTGGACAGTCAATGGCTGTCCGGAAATGCTGGGAGTTTTTGTTTTGCAACAGCTGGAGGCTCCGTTTTGGAAACACTGCTGTAGGATACGTTTTTCATTTTTATTGGGGGGGAAGGGGTGGTGGGGGGGGGGGCAGTGTATGTGTGTATATGTAGTGTTTTACTCTTTATTTATTTATTTATTTTTTTATTCAAAGGAAGTATTTATTAGTACAGTAGTAAACAACAAGGGTCCTCATAAGACACATTCCGCTGAAAGCGTAACAACGTAGGTAAGTTTAGCTATAGCTAGCCACAGTCAACGTGAGTCTAGCAGTATATAGAACACTGAAATGGCAGGGATGTGGACCATCTACAGAAAAACTCCATTCTCAATGTAAGCATTCTCTACGTTGGTAGTGCAGACATCACAACTAATAAATCCATAGAACACATTAGTATCAAAGAGAAAAGTAAACTACAACAAACAAACAAAAAAAACAAAACAAAAACAAAAAAAAATGTATATAGATATGAAACATCAGTGAGAGAAGGTGGGGCAAGAGAAGTAAGAAGGAGAGAAGGAAAAAGAGAGAGAGGGGAGGGACAAAAGGTAGAGACATTGGGGGGGGGGGGCAGGAGAGGTAGCAAAGTCGGGGGCTAGAGGGGAGAGGGCACTCAGACTGCGAGAGTATGGGTAAAAGAGAGTAGTACACTCACCGCAAACGGATCTAGTCGACCCAGCCTCACGGCTCCAGCCTCGTCCTCCCAAGGAAACCGCCGTCTGTCAAGTAAAGTAGGGTCATGTCTCATGGGCTATCCCTAGCTGTGTAGAGTGGGGAGTCAATGAAGGCCAGCCAGGGTCGCCAAATTGAAATGTACCTTTCCTGTCTACCATGAGAGTCTGCCATCAACTCTTCCATCCGGCACAGGAAGAGAACTTCCTTGTACCATTCCGAGATGGTCGGAGGGAGGGGACTCCTCCAACGTCTGGGTATAACCGTCCGTGCAGCCATCAATAGGAAGTGTGCTAATCTCTTAGAGGGTGTTTGTCTGGAAACCGGTAGAATGGATAGCAGCAGAGCTTTAGGATCATTTGGGTAAGATACTCCGGAGATGTGCGCTATACGGGACAGCACAAGCCCCCAAAACTCTCCAAGCACAGGGCATGACCACCAAATATGGGTCATTGACCCATGGGGGGTGTCACATCGCCAGCACAAGTCAGGCACGGTCGGGAAAAAACGGTGTAGAACAGAGGGGACTCTATACCAGCGGGACAACAACTTGTAGTTGGTCTCCTGTGCTCTGCATGAGATGGACAGGCGATGACACATAGTGAATGCAGCAGTCCAGTCAGAAGGCGCATAGGTTGTGTGCAGCTCTGACTCCCACTCCGCCACAAACCGAGGCGGAGACTGGGCCGCCTCCTCTAATAATAGGCCATAAATCTGGGAGACTGGTCTGGCCGGAGTGGAGCCAGAAGAGCACATCTTCTCTAGGGGTGATAGTGATCTGGCCAATTGTAGAGTCTGTCCTGTTGTCTTAATGAAGTGGTCCAATTGCAAGTATTGCATATATGTATAAGGCGTGCGGAGGGTAGTGGGTATTAAGTCTGCGTAAGGTCTTATCAGGGTACCGTTTAGGAAGGAGCTCAAGGGGAGAGGCACGTCCCGCGGTCTCCCCAAAAACTCATTGCAGTGTAGGCCGGGTTCAAAAAGCGGGTTACCTAGTACAGGCGTCAGTGGTCCATTAGGGCTAATCAATCCACGTCCCGTAATGTATCGACGATACGCCGTGATCAGTTCCTTAGTCACCCAAGGCAAGTCCCTCAAAACTCTCTGCGGGATAGCACTACGGGGTAACCACGGGAAGGAGGTGGTGAGGCCACTTACTGTTGTCTCCACCGCCACCCATCTCTTGGAGGTTCGGCCATGGAAGAAATCCAAAAGTCTTGCCAGTGTAGCCGCGATATAATAGGCTTTGCAGTCCGGGACCGCCAAGCCCCCCGCTTGCTTACGTCTGACCAAGATCTGTTTGGCTATCCTCGACGGTCTACCAGCCCAAATGAACGCTCGGAACAAGCTGTCCAGTTTTTTAAAGAAGGGGGGTGGGAGTGCTATCGGGACCGTCTGGAATAAATAGAGCAGCCTTGGGAGCACGTTCATTTTTAGAATGTTCGTTTTGCCCAACCATGAGAAAGTTCCCCTAGTCCATTTACGTAGATCCCTATCAATGGATAACAATAGGGGTTGGAAGTTTAGGGCAAAGCTATCGGAAAGGTTTGAAGGAACCTGAACCCCAAGGTATTTGATCGAGACCGAGTTCCATCGGAAGGGGTGTTCACGTTTAAGTTGATCCACCATCACCTCCGGGAGCGTGACATTGAGGGCCATACTTTTGGAGAAGTTAATTTTGTGGTTACTAAAATGGGAATACAATGCAATAGCCCGTAGTATGGCAGGGAGAGATGACTGCGGCGATGTGACATACAAAAGCAGATCATCTGCAAATGCTGAGCAGACATGTCGCTCCCCACCCCGCTGGAATCCTGAGATAGCCTGGTCAGATCTGAGTGCGTTAAGTAAGTGTTCCATACATAAAACATACAGCAGGGGGGAGAGCGGACACCCCTGTCTTGTCCCATTCCGAATCTGTATAGGGGAAGAGAGGGAGCCATTAATCCTAATTCTCGCCTGAGGGTCACTGTAAAGTGCAGAAATGCGGCCCAACATAGCAGGTCCCAGACCGATCTGCGAGAGGGTAGCCTTCATGAATCCCCAATCCACCCTGTCAAATGCCTTCTCGGCATCAAGCGACAGTAACATCAATGGCTGACTGTCGGTTCTAGCCAGATGGATGATGGAGAAAGCTCGTATGGTGTTATCACGCGTTTCTCTAGTCTTGATAAAGCCAGATTGGTCAGGGTGGATCAGGGGTCCAAGAACAGCGGCCAAGCGGTCTGCCAGTAACTTAGCGAATAGCTTGGTATCTACGTTGAGTAGGGAGATGGGGCGGTAGATAGCGCATAGGTTCGGATCCCTACCCTCTTTGGGTATCACTGTTATGTGTGCAGTCAGCGAATCAGGGGGAAAAGTGGAGTCTTTGGAAATGACGTTGAAGGCACCGCACAATATCGGGAGCAGGTCTCCCTTCAGTGTCTTGTAGAATTTGGCGGTATAACCGTCAGGACCTGGACTTTTACCAGCCGGCATATTGGATATGGCGGCGGCTATCTCTTCCTCCGTGAACGGTGTCTCCAAGGACTCAATGTCAGCGTCTGTCAGTCTAGGAAGGGCTGTGCTGGACAAATTGTCGGTCAGGGAGAGGGGGGGGAGAGGAGGAGGGGAAGGTCGGGGATGGAGAGGGAATGTTGTATAAATCAGTGTAATATCTTTCAAAGGCAGTTAAGATTTCTCTCGTGAGAAATGTCCTGCCCCCTTGGGGAGTTGTGATAGAGGGGACGTACAACGCCTCTCTCCTGTCGCGCAGCGCCCTAGCCAAATATTTCCCAGGTTTGTTACCCCATTCGTAAAACGCCTTAGAGCAATGTTGTCGGTAGTATTTGTAACTGTCGTTCAGAAGTGTACAGATGTCATGTCGGGTTTTGATCAGGGCTCGCAGAGACGATTCCTGCCGGGATCGTTTGTGTTGGGCCTCAAGGGTCGCTAGAGAGTCGAGTAGAAGCTTCAGCTTGTCCGACTTCGCCTTTTTAAGGCGAGAGCCATGCCTAATCAACACCCCTCTCAGTACACATTTAAGTGCCTCCCACTGAGTGGGAAGCGGCGTGTCATCTCCTGCATGGTCGGTCAAGAAATGGGCTATGGTGGACTTAAGGTCGGTCAGGCATAGTGAGTCCAACAGTAGAGACTCATTCAGTCTCCAGTTATATTGGGGTCTACTGAGGGAGGGTATTAAAACCGTACAGTGGACCGGGGCGTGGTCGGACAGAAATATGTTACCTATGTGGGAAGAGGATAGCCGAGATAGATAAAAATGGGGTAAAAAAATATAGTCCAGTCGGCTGTAGGAGTCATGGGGGCTAGAGTAGAACGTGTAGTCTCTATCGTTGGCATGTTGGAGTCTCCACACGTCACACAGCTGCAAGGAATGTAAGAGTTTCTTAAGTTTGCTGAGCTGACAGTACGAAACAGCGGATCGGGGGGGGGGGTAGATGGGGGAGGGGGGGCCAGTAATTGTATAATCTCAGTCCAGCTTGTAGAAAAATTGAGTCCGTGGCAGGTGTCAGGGACTTAGAGGGTTGGGGTGGAAGGAGAGGCAGTTAAGACTAGGGTGAGCGACTGGAACAGTCATTCAGAGCCGGTCAGGGCTCTATGCCATGATCCTCCGGACCGTTCATTCGTCGTCTCTGTCTCTGGGGTAGAGGTTCTCCGGCTGTCAGTCTGCGAGTAGGGGTTCTTTGCGACGCTCGTGGCACTGGTGGAGGGGCATACGGGTCCCTCAAGAAGGCTATCCAGTCCGGGAGCGACAGCTGTGGCAGGTCCAGGGTATCGAGGAAGGTCTGTAGGTCGCCTGGGTGGCGCAGAGTAGCAGTAGTGGACCCAGAGGAGACATGTAGGGCAAACGGGAAGCCCCATCTGTACTGGATATTGCGTTCCTGTAGCATACGTAGTAATGGTCGCAGTAAGGCTCTTTGGCGAAGTGTACGCCGAGATAGATCAGGGTAAATTTGGAGAGTAGCCCCGTCAAAGTCCACATCTCCCATATGACGCACCTTTTGCATAAGTTGTTCCTTCACTGTATATTTGTGTATACGGCAAATGACATCACGGGGGCGAGATGGATCCGTGCTGGGTCCTCTCAGTGCACGGTGCACCCGGTCAAGCTCTATGTGGGTCTCCGGGGGGCGTCCTAGGACCAAGTTGAAAACTCCAGTGATGGTAGCGTGTAGGTCAGGAGCCCTAGTGGCTTCTGGGAGGCCACTTATACGAACATTGTTCCTGCGGTTTCTGTTTTCAATATCGTCCAGGTGGTCAGCTAGGGCGTGGTGGGTGGACGTTTGAGCGTTCAGGGCTGTTTGCATCTCTTTCATTGAGGTAATGACAGATTCACGAAAGTCCTCCAAAACACAAACCCTTCCCTGTAAGTCTGCTACATCGCGCTTAACAGGTTGTAGATCCTGACGCCATGCAAACTTAAGATCAGAGGCCATGGCGGACATCTCAGACTTGGTAGGGAGCAGCGCCAATAATGCTTGCAGTTCGGGGTGCCCCTTTAAAAGTGCCACAGCTTGAGCGGGTGGAGGGAGGGAGGATGCAATGTAGTCACTGCCTTGAGAATCATTAGTCACTATGGGAGCATGAGTCCCCGAGGATCGTGGATCTCCTTGTGGCCATACTTGGGGGGTCAGATCCCCGTTTGCATAATCCGTACGTGAAGCAGGGTAGGGAGACAGATGTGCGGGCGGTCGAGTGCAGGGCTCTCGGGCAGCTGCACAGGGCCCCACCAGTGGCTCAGGCAAGTATCTCAGTCCCTGCATCAATCCCTCTTCAGGTGGGTACAGCTGGGAGGTGGGCGAGGGGGGTCCCCTCTGACTCCCAAACATGGAAGGGGTGCTGGGTGTGGGTGAGTGATCCACACGGGGCTTCTGTGCAGGTGGGGTCAGTGGAGTCAGGGGCCGGTGTGATGGCTCAGCTGTGTCCCCCTCAGCACTCGCCTCCATTGGGAAGACGGACGGGTCGGAGGCTTCCCCGGAGAGCCGCTGCCGGTCCCGTCCGCTCTCTTGCACGCTGGGGATCATCAGGCAGTCACCGTCCCGTGGCGTCTCCGTGGGGCGCTGCGTTCCTGTTCGCGCTGCGCTCAATGTGCGTGGAGGCGGCGGATGTGCAGTCTCTCCGCTGGTGAGGAGCTGGTTCGGTGTGGCTGCGACTCTGCGGGCCCCAGTGGGTAAGTGGGTCTTCTGTGCTGCCGAGGAGTTAGTCGCGGCACGTTGCCTCGTTGTCGGCGGGGAGGAGGCGGGAGTAGATGGTGGCGGCTGCTCCCGCGCCATTTTGGACTGACCCGCCAGTTCCTTCGGCGGCTCCGAGAGCCTGCTCAGGGGACTGAAGAAGTTTTTGATGGGGACCCCTAAGTGCCCGGGTGTCCCTGCGGAGTGTCCCCTCTTTCCTGGACGCCTAGTGCTCATGAAAGGCGGTGGATTCCCCGTTTGTAGAGGCCAGGGAGACGGAGCTCTGCTCTCCTGCGTCTGTCTCACTCCATAGCCGGACACGCCCCCCCTTTTTACTCTTTATTTTATGTTAGTGTAGTGTTTTTAGGTTACATTCACACTGACGGCGGATTACACTGAGTCTCCCGCTAGGAGTTTGAGCTGCGGCTGCTGCAGCTCAAACTTGAAGCAGGGAACTCACTGTAATCCGCCGCCAGTGTGAATGTAACCTGTACATTCACATGGGAGGGGGGGGGGGGGGGGCAAAACTACAACTCACAGCATGCACTGACAGAACGTGCATGCTGGGAGTTGTAGTTTTGCAACAGCTGGAGGCACACTGGTTGGAAAATACTGAGTTAGGTAATAGAACCTATTACCTAACTCGGTATTTCCCAACCAGTGTGCCTCCAGCTGTTGCAGAACTACAACTCTCAGCATGTACTGATTGCCAAAGGGAATGCTGGGAGATGTAGTTATGCAACAGCTGGAGGCACGCAAGTACAACTCCCAGCATGCCGAGACAGCCATTTGCTGTTCCTGAATGCTGGGAGTTGTAGTTTTGCAAGATTTAGAGGGGTTCAGTATGGAGATCACTGACAGTGGTCTCTAAACTGTGGCCCTCCAGATGTTGCAAAACTACAAATCTCAGCATGCTAAGACAGCAAACTGCTGTCTGGGCATGCTGGGAGTTGTAGTTTTGTAACATCTGGAGGGCTACAGTTTAGAGACCACTGTCAGTGATCTCTAGCCTGAACCCCTCTAAATCTTGCAAAACTACAACTCCCAGCATGCCAACACAGCAAACGGCTGTCAAGGCATGGTGGGAGTTGTAGTTTTGCAACATCTGGAGGGCGACAGTTTAGAGACCACTCTCTAAACTGTCGCCCTGCAGATGTTGCTAGGCAACAGACTCCCGGACACGCGGCGTCATACTCACCTCCACCGCCGCCGTGATCACAGCCGCCGGGTAAGTGATCGCCGCTGCCGCCGCCGCCGCTACTACACGGTTCCCCCTGCTGTGCCCGGACACCGATGAGTGGGCATAGCGGGGGGAACCGAACTTTAACCCCCCCGCCCCCAGTCTGCTATTGGTCGGTCGCTCGGCCGATCAATAGCACGGATAGGAGGGGTGGCAACCCTGCCACCTCACTCCTATCTCTTCAAGGGGGGATCGAGGGTGTCTTGGACACCCCCGATCCCCCTTATTTTATCACTGCGCCGCCGTTGATGGGCAGGGGGAGAGCGCTCCCCCTGCAAACACTATAGATGCCGTGATCAGAACTGATCACGGCATCTATGGGGTTAATGCTGCCGGGATCGCGGCCCCGGCAGCTGCGGTGGGATTCCAGCTGTGATTGACAGCTGAGTCCCACCCGCGATCTCCTGCGCTGCCCGCGGCAGAGCAGGAGATCGCTTGAACGTATGCATACGTCCATTTGCGCGAACGTGTAATTCGCCTGGACGTATGCATACGTCCAATAGCGGGAAGGGGTTAAAGGAGTGGGATGGCGGCTCTCCCACAAAGTTATTTCCTGCTGTGGGTTTCCTACTTTTGTGTTGATCCCACCATTCTCATTATGCTCCAGGACTACATCCAAGAAATTAAGAGTGTTCTTATTAATTTTTGTGGGTAAATTTAAGGCCTATATTATTACTTTTGAGTGGCAGTAAAAAAATTTCAAACAGTTCAGATGTTCCGGACCAAATAATAGCTATATCATCGATATAGCGGGCCCAAAAAATTCCAGAATCGTGGTATTGAGAATGGTGATCCCCAAAGACAATAGTCTCCTCCCACCAACCCAGGAGCATGTTGGCATAAGTGGGAGCCACTGGGGACCCCATTGGCGTGCACCTGAGTGGGTGGTAGATCCTGTTATTAAAAATGAAAAAGTTGTGCGTTAAGATGAACGAAAGTAATGATATAATAAATTCATTATGTGGTACTAAGTAAACACTCCTACTTTTTAAGTAAACTTTCAATAACCTGGGCTACTCCACTCTGCGATCGTAGAGATCCGGTCTCCTGTCAGCCTTCCTTGCAGAATTCCATAATGCATTTGAAGAACCTGCACGAGCCTCCTCTGCTGAGACTGTTCTACTGAACCTCTTACAAGGGAACTCCTCCGTTGGCGACTATGCGCTTCAGTTCCGCACTCTTGCCTCTGAACTTTCTTGGAACGATGAGGCCTTGTGTGCTACCTTTAAAAAAAGGACGTTTCTCTCGAATCAAGGATGCTCTCGCTGCACCAGATTCTCCGGCTAACCTAAGCAAACTTATCCATTTAGCCACTCAAATTGATGTGCGTTTTGCTGAGAGGCAGGAGGAACTTCCTTTGGAAAAAGAACCTGCCCGAACATGGCATTTACTTCGTCTGGCCCCCGTGTCCCAACATCCACCCCTACTATCTACTTTGCCTCCTACAGAAGAGACTATGGAAGTGGAACGTTTTCACTTAACGCAGCAAGAAAAATCCTGTCGACACAATGAGAATTTATGCCTATATTGAGCACTTTCTCAAAGACTGTTCTATACATCCTCTGCGTCTGGGAGAATGCTCTCAACTTGGACAAGTAGGAGTGGCTTCCCTAGATGTTAATATTACCTCTCCTCGCTTGACCACCCATTTCAAGTATTTTTTTCCTCTGCCAAGACGTCTCTTCATCGATTCTGTTCTTTCAGACTCCGGGTTCCGCTGGTAACTTCATTGGTGCCTCCCAGGTCCATAAACACCCTCTTCTAGTTTCTCGTCTTGCCAAGCCCTTCTACATTTCTTCTGTTAATTAACAAAATCTGAACTTTAAGATGCAATTTCGCACGGAACCCCTCGTCATGGAAGTAGAAAATTTGCATAAGGAAAAAATTGAGTTCTATGTGCTACCAGATTGTACTTCCGAGCTTCTTCTTGGTCTTACTTGGCTTCAATGTCATTCTCCACAACTTGACAGGACATTAGGTGAAATCATTTGTTGGGGACAATATTGCCAAGATCACTATCTTGTTTCCCCTGTTACATCTTCTGTGCCTGTTAAACTCAGACGTAAAGTCTTGAATTGGGGACGTTCTTCCTTGCCAGTTGGTCACCTTAGAAGACTGAAGACTCCGCGACAGAAGCCTGCAAGTTCCTTATAGCCTATGTCCATACCAGAAACCCCCTGGTCTCATGTAGTGAGGGACTCTCTGAATTCGAAAGGCGAGGGTGAGACCAAAGGGGGGGGGGGGGGGGGAGGTACAGTAACACCTGCGCTCCGGCCGGACACGCTGGCTGTGAGCGCTCTCTGCTTTCCTGCTGCCGGCGAGGCTGAGAATACGCATGGCGGGATGCGCCCGCATGCGAATCCCAGCCCGTCACTCACCTCCTTCATCTTCTGCTTCTCCGTGTCCTCGCAGTCCCGGCACTCGTGTCCCCGCCTCCTAGGGCGCGCACGCCGGAGCTCTTTCACTTAAAGGGTCAGTGCTCTATTAATCGTGTCTACACCTGTCCCCTGTCCTTAAATATCAGCTTCTCCCTTGTTTCCCTGCTGGATTTTTGGTTACCTTGTGCCATAGTGAAAGTCCTGTGTCCCTGTTACTGTGTACCTGTTCCTTGCTACCTTACCTCCCCTGCACCTGTGTTACCTTCCATGACCTACTGCCATCTTGCCACGTCCTGCCAGTCTCCTTCTGTGCCACGCCACCTCCCAGCTACCTGTATGGACGAGTCGTACCAGGGGTAGGGATCTGGGTGCCGCCTGCAGCATGACCATCCCGCTTAGTGGCGGGCTCTGGTGAAAACCAGTGGCACCTTAGACTCCGCTCCCTGGCATGGCTCACGTCATCTTCCACACAGGCCCAGAGGATCCACTACCTCCCATTTCCCGGAATTAGGGTTATTTAGTTTAGAAGGAAAGAAGGCTTAGGGGCGTCCTAATAACTATGTATAAATATATCAGGGTACTGTACAGAGATCTCTTCCATGATCTATTCATACCCAGGACTGTATCTATAACAAGGGGGCATCCTCTACGTTTAGAGGAAAGAAGGTTTCTACACCATCACAGACAAGGGTTCTTTACTGTAAGAGCAGTGAGACTGTGGAATTCTCTGCCTGAGGAGGTGGTCATGGTGAACTCTGTAAAAGAGTTCAAAAGTGATCTTGATGCATTTCTGGAGAATAATAACATCACTGATTATGTATGCTAGATTTATAGGGACAGAACGTTGATCCAGGGATTTATTCTGACTGTGATATGCGTGTTAGAACAAAGCAAAGTGTTCTACACCCATATTGA
The DNA here is from genome assembly GCF_029499605.1 of Hyla sarda. NCBI lineage: Eukaryota > Metazoa > Chordata > Amphibia > Anura > Hylidae > Hyla > Hyla sarda. Next base: position 79,300,159 of record NC_079200.1, on the reverse strand, counting down.
GGCTCTCTGTAGGCCAGAAATAGCCATTTTTTATATAGATTCACCGCAAATAAATTCGGGTCGAACTTAATTTTTTCGGAAAATTCGGCGAATCGGCCGAATCAAATTTTTCAAAAGTTCGATCATCTCTAGTAATGAGTACTTAAACTATCACCACTGAATGCATAGGAAGGGATGGAAGACTAGAAAGATAAAGACAGAATAGGTGGTGTAGAGGCTTCATGTGGACTGTGGACAGTCTTTTGAACATACCACTGGTCCTTTTTAAACATCGGTTTCAATAAGTAGAACAAAAGATTTGGTTATCCAGTGGTGTCTGAGGTGTAATAGGCACTTGAATTAAACAATCTAAACTGATTAACAAACACAGTAAAACCTTCTAGATGTCTTCTAGAGATTGGTCTTCTTCAGGAAAATGTCCCAAAATAATGCACATACTCCAAGTAATGTGATCAAATGGAAATTTATTCGTGCCGGTCGTCCAACAAACATGGCTAGAGAGACTACTGCAGTCATATGGGATTCAATTGGAATTTATGTCATTGACTAGATCTTAAACTGGCCATAGCTATATCTCCAGATCCCCCCCCCCCCCCCCATACACATGCACAGTTGATTCAACCGAATATGCATATATTCTGAATGGGAAGAGGAAAGGTAGACTACTCAGTCCCCTTCAGACCCCTCCCTCTGAGTTCCTTCCACGCTCCTCTGTGGCTGTTTAGCTCCCTAAAAACAAAAGGAAGGGACATATTGAAATCCAATGTGCCCAATCCTTCTCTTCCTTGACATCTGTGATTGGGGTAGATACACATTAAAGTAGGGCTGGGCGGTATACCGGTTCATACCGAATACTGAAATATTTGTCCTGCACAATATGAATTTTTCCCCATATCGCAATACCGGTTTAGCCCCTCCCCCTCGGGAATGAATGAGTTATCAGCCCAGCGCTGTGCTGTCCCCACATGGGGGAACTAATCATATGTGACCCGTGAGCACTGTTCTGCCCCCCCCCCCAATTAATTATCAGCCCAGCGCTGTGCTGTCCCCATCGAGGTACTACTCACATATCACCCACAAGCCCTGCCCTCCTCGTCCTCCTGTTTGTTGCGGGCCGCCGGTGCTGACATTATATACTGTACTCTGTATCCCTATGCCTGGGTTGCAAAAGATAAACAAAGTAAACTGTAACTCACCTCCCATTGGTCCGGTACCGGCCTCACCAGCTTCCTGGTGCCGGGAACGTCGGACAGCCGTCAGCCTACCACCGGCCGCAGCGATGTTCCGCCTTGGCCGGTGATAGGTTGAGTCCACTGTTATGTAAGAAGCCGTACAGTATAGAGTGTCAGCGCCGGCGGCCGCAACAAACAGGAGGACGAGAAGGGCAGCGCTTGCGGGCGATATGTGAGTAGTACCCCGATGGGGACAGCGCAGCGCTGGGCTAATAATTAATTTTTTGGGGGGGGAAATACCGTTATATACCGTGGAACCACCATAAGTTACAAAAATACTGTTATACACATATTTGGTCATACCGCCCAGCCCTACATTAAAGGGTCAGTTGATGCTGCTGAACTCTGCAAGTTCATTTAACATTAATGTAATGTGTACAGCAAGCTTTATTAGTGGTGAGACCTTACTTTTCCAATTGATGGTAGTGATCTTAATGTGTATTACAAAATCTCTTAGGCTTCTTTCACACTACAAAATTCTCAGTTTTTAAACATCCGTCTGAAGTTCCGTCTGAAAATCTGCTGAAATCGGCAGTCACAAAATCCTATACGGCCGTTCGAAAATCCCATTATAGCCTATGGGATTTTGCTAATAGCCGTTTTAACCCGTTATAGACCATTATTTTGTGATGGAAGATCGTAATGGAAGAAATCGTTCATCTTCCGTAACAAAATAACGGCCATTATTAATAACTGGCCATAACGGGTTAAAACGGCTATTAGAAAAATCCCATAGACTATAATGGGATTTTCTAACGGCCGTATAGGATTTTGTAACTGCTGATTTCAGCTGATTTTCAGACGGAACTTCAGACGGATGTTTAAATACGGAGAATTTTTTAGTGTGAAAGGGGCCTTAGAAAGGAAAGTGTAATATAAGTGTGATTACTGATGGTAACCATTTGTAGAATACAAAGTGGCTTAGGCGCATTGCATTGTGCCCATTGGGTGTCCACTGTGTTACACGGAGAGGGTTAAAGATTGACGGGAGGTGATAGAAAGCGAGACAGCACTAAAGACTAATCCAAGAGGGTTTTACATATTCAGTTTAAATGCTTATTGTTAGCAGAGGTCAGATTGAATTCTAGGCAAGAACAGAATGTGACTCATCTTCCACTTTCTTACAGATGGGTTTCAACTTAAGCTGCATTGAGTACTGGCTGGCACCAGACACACATTTCCATTTTATACACTTAATCCTACAATAGAACTTCAGAGCTGTCACTATCAGAGGCTCTGCTGCTGGTTTGTTGTCAAGAATGATAGCAACTGCATCTCACCCATTATAACAAACCCCCTTTCCTTGTTACATAATGATTTATGGTCTCTGATAGGGATTATTAAAGAAGTATACAAACCCTTTATTACTTGTGTCCTTCAACTCATGATTGTTATGGGCTCCTTTACTTAGGACCCCAGTGCTCAGTGAACATGGACCTGCCCCAGGTTATAGCTATAATGGGTACATGTGTGGTATTTGATAGTTGACATCTTGGAGACGTGGAGAATAATTCCTAGAAGACTCCTTCACAAATTCATGGGTGATAATACTGTTTGTCAGCCCATTCCAGACAAATGGTCTAAAACTCTAAAGTTTGACTATGAGACTATGCATTAAGCATTAAGTAGACAGTAAGTGCCATGTTGCACCAAAATCTGCCACTTGTTTAAATACCAACATTTATGAAGTAGATGTTCCAAATTGCAAATGTTTTACAAGCTTTACGTGCTCTGGGTTTTAGCACAGACAACATTGTAAAACTCCATTTACTAATTCCTGTAACAAATTTTTGGCACAGATTTACATATACATTAGATGAAAGTTGGCCAAACCCAACCCATTCTGTCAGGATCGGCAGCTATGTAATGTGTATGAAGATTCCCCCCCATATCTATACCCACGGCAGATGTTGAGAAAGAAAACAGTCAGGCATTTTGGATTCAAGCATGCCCAATCCCTTAGTTCCCGGTATTAGATAACTGTGGATGGAGGTATCTGGTAGCGGCTGTCTTCCCTTCCCCTGTTCAGAGCACAATCATGTTCGGATGGGGTAGATACTTGTCTGCCAAACAAACATTGGGCAGATTTAGTATAGACAGTCTAAGGATGCACCAGACAGAGGCTGTTTGATAAATTTGACACATTATTAAAGGGGTAGTCCGGTGGAAAACATTTTTTTTTTTTTTATCAACTGGTGCCAGAAAGTTGAACAGATTTGTAAATTAATGCTATTAAAAAAATCTTTACCCTTCCAGTACTTTTAAGCAGCTGTATGCTACAGAGGAATTTATTTTCTTTTTTAATCTCTTTTTTTGTCTTGTCCACAGTGCTCTCTGCTGACACCTCTGTCCATGTCAGGAACTGTCCAGAGCAGCATAGATTTGCAATGGGGATTTTCTCCTTCTCTGGACAGTTCCTGATGCGGGCATCAGGTGTCAGCAGAGAGCACTGTGGACAAGACAAAAAAAAAAAAGAAATTAAAAAAGAAAAGAGTTTCCTCTGTAGCATACAGTTGCTAAAATGTACCGGAAGGGTAAAGATTTGTTAAATTGAAGTGATTTACAAATCTGTTTAACTTTCTGGCACCAGTTGATTTAAAAACATTTTTTTCCACCGGAGCACCAATTTTTGGGCGCAAATAGTGTCTGGCTTTTTGGTATATTTGCATTAGTAAATGTGCCCCATTCTGCTTGTGGCATCCATTAGGATTATAAGCTCAGAAGGTAAGTGTCTGACAGGATATATACATGGCTGTCATCATTACTTTGTAAGAGTGCCTAGAAAAATATAGCTTATCCCAAAGGACAAAAACTATGGGGAAGATTTATCAAAACCTGTGTAGAGGAAGAGTGGTGCAGTTGCCCATAGCAACCAATCAGATTGCTTCTTTCATTTTTTTAAGGCCTATGAAAAATGAAAGAAGAGATCTGATAGGTTGCAATGGGCAAACTGCACCATTTTTGAGGAATCTCCCCCTATGTGTATTCCCACCTTACTCTGTTATACACCAATCAGAAGATCCCAGGCTGCTGAACAATACTACCAGGGCCCATTTGAATGTTGTGGTCTGAACACGACTAATCCCGATGTGTGGATCTAATACCCACATACCTTATGATGATATTGCTGGACCCTGCACATGAAGCACTTTCCTCTTTATGTTTAGTCTGCTGTGCTTTCCTTAGTTGAGGAAACTGTATGCTTATACAGGTCAACCTGATGGGAATCAAAGTACACCCTTGGCCTCCATCAGGTAATGTCCCACAGAACATCTCCATCTCAGACTCAGATTTCTACAGTGAAAATAAACATTTTATTTGAAGTCTGGCGTGTAAACATACCCCAAGGGGCACAAAAGTAACAAACCTGCTAATAAAGCCAAAACTAAAGTGCAACTAGCTGTCCTGGTTTTGTACATTTACAGTATGACGGTGCAAAATCATGTCTAAAATATTTTCTCAACACAAGTGATCACCATGTTGTATGAAATATGTCTTATCCATTGTGGAGCAACTCCTAAGTCTATCTTCTGCGTACACCATGGTCTGCATTAAACAGTGTGTATATTCTGGCCATATTTGTATAGATTTTTTCTAACTTCCATTGGAGCAAAAAACTATATGAGAAAGACCTCAGGTACAGGAACGTTTACTACAAATAGCCGTGTATTAGATTTTCATCGAATTAAACGGTCCCAATCATTTCATTATATATCCATTAGGTGTAAGGGCTCAATATTAAGCAAAACTATTCACATTCCCCTTAGAGAGTTACAGAAAAGCTCTTGCATATTAATTTTTTGGATTCATTGCGTCACAGGATCCTAAGCTGCCACGGGAATTTGACCTCAACTTCCTCTAAAGCTACAAATTGAGCGAAACAGTGCCAGGCCATATTCACACCTGTACAAACCATTGGGAGGAGTTGCTTTTCCATAGTTCTATGGAAGAAGACATTTTGGCAGCTAAAAGATGGCACTTTACTGACTTATTTAGCTGTCAGCTACAAACATAGAGGATGATGATGGAGTTAATGTACAGGTATTGCATTGCTTTGTGGATGTACAAAGAAGGCTGCAGGCAGACACCAGGAGCTGCACAGATACTCGGACTGGGAATCACCAGGATTAAAATAGCAGGACTGTCATGACAAACTGATGGATCTGTGGGGAGGACGCATGAAGCGTGGAGGGGTGCCGAGTAACTACAGTTTATATAAAGTTTCTCTGTGGAGCTTGGAAGCTGCTGAGTTTATTTGTGTTAATAATGGTTGCTTCTCCAGGCATGAATTTGCTAATAATAGTTGCTTCTCCAGGCATGAAGTTTACATTCACTCGGGCTTTAAAAGTATCGAGAGTCTTATGTCAACATGGGTCCTATGAAATTGCTCCAGCTTTTTTTTTGTCTTAAATAACCGTAGTTCTCAAGACAAATACAGCCTCTTAAAGGTACAGCCATACAGGCTTAAATTGGGTAGAATATTATGCTTAAAGAGGTTATCAGGGATTAGAAAAAACAAAGGTACTTTCTTTCACAAACAGTGCCTCTCTTCAGTTTGTGTGTGGTATTGGAGCTTAGTATCATAAAACTGAATGGAGCGGCGTTGTAACACCACCCGCAACCTGAAGACAGGGGTGGGGCTGTTTTTAAAAGAAAGTAGCTCTGTTTATTAAAGGGGTACTCCACTGGAAAACATTTTTTTTTTTTAAATCAACTAGTGCCAGAAAGTTAAACAGATTTGTAAATTACTTTACAACAGCTGCTGTTCTAATCCACAGGAAGTTATTTTATTTTTGAATTTCCTTTCTGTTTGACCACAGTGCTCTCTGCTGACACCTCTGTCCATTTTAGGAAATGTCCAGAGTAGGAGAGGTATAAAACAAAATAAGTACATAGGAATGAGAATATGCCACCTTAATGGATTGTCTCTGATGTTATGCTAAAAGTCTGGGGTTATGCTAAAAGCATGGGTTATGTTGGATCCAATATACAGTGATAACCACTGTATGACTGAATTAATATATCAGATGCCAGTCACATAAAACGCGTTTCGGGGGAGTTTCCCTTATCAATGGCTAGATAATAGATCTAGCCATTGATAAAGGGGGATTCCCCGAAATGCGTCTGTCCTTATCAGTACACCATATGATATTGAGTACTGTCACCTTATTGCCACTGCATATCAACATTCATACTCCCTTGCAAGCGCTGCAGTCCCTCCAATAGGAGACTACTGCCAAGTGCCTCCTAACTGCCGCACGAATACCTGTGACTCCTGCTGCCCGGACATCACAGTAGTGAGCCGGATGCAGATCCGTGCCTTATCACAGTGGAGACAGCCGACAATCCCTCATATAGCGGAGTCAGCACATCCTGACGTCACACACCACCAAAACTGCGATCTTCATTGTTCATACAGGTATTTTTGTATCTGCAGGCCGGGCGCAGCCTTTGCCTTCCTGTATAGTTCATCCAGCGGGACAGACTATATCGCTACTATACTGCTTCTCTGGTATCTCTGGTTATCCAGTGATTACTTAATCTTGCATAGAAACTACCTATATAAATCAAACCGTTATTCAACAAAGTTTTATGTGACTGGCATCTGATGTATTAAATTAGTGATCCTGGTTATCGCTGTATATTGGATCCAACATAACCAATGCTAATATTTGACTTTTAGCATAACCTCCATGTACTTATTTTGTTTTATTTTTTTTACCTATATTTGTTTTCTTAATCCCATCATTATTTTATAATTTTTTTTATCAACTTATTACTGGATCTGGAGCAAGGGCCTTGCCCAGATACCAGTCTATGTATTTATATAATAAATTACACAATTTTATATGAATCCAGCTACATCGTATTTCTCTTTTCAATTCATTACATACCTTAATATAAGTTCATTCCTTGGGGTCGAATTTCCATTATTATTAGGTTTACACAGTGCTTATGGTATATGCTTTACCAAAAACGATGACTGCAGTGACGGACCTGTCAAACAACAAACGCCATCGACACTTGATAGACCTCATTAACTTGTAATGAGTTCCATCGTAGACTCTCTGCTGCAAAGCGCTATTCTTCCTTAAAATCTGTTGTAACTACTAATGAAGTAGATTTTGGCATGGGTTTTATGTTATGTATATCAAAGCACTTTTGCAACAGAATGAGCATCCAGAAAATCAGCAGCATGTTCTAATTTCTGAGTGGGGTTTCTGAACATGGCTTTTACAGTCCCATCCACTTACTTTGTGGTGGAAATAGCTGCAGATTTGCAGGTTGAACCTGCGCCACAAATTTACACCCAACATAAAGATGTTCTGGCAGTAATTTATGGTGGAACCTGTCAGCAGGCGATCATAACCTCTACACCACCACTGGGAAATGGAGCTTTAGACAGTTCCCATTAATGTCAATACTCAACCTCACAGGTCCTCCAAAGGTGCTCTCTCCATTATATGAGGGTCCTAAATACTCTCCCCGATAACTCTGAAGTTCTTAATCTGGTATTTAAAGATTTTAGGTTTTTATTAGACAATCCCTTTAAATCAAGGGGTAATGATAAAGGATAATGCAGAATGTATGGATAATTTGGGTTCCCAAATTTCCAATGACCCTCCTGAATCATCTCGGATGGGAAAGCCAGACGCACCAGAAATAACTAGCATAATGCTCTCTGGTGTGGTTGCCTTAGATCAAAGAATGCTGAATGCAACATTTTACAATCTGGCCCAACCAGGGCAGACAGATACTATGCTGGATTGCCAAGCTTAAAGGGGTATTCTGCCCCTAGACATCTTATCCCCTATCCAAAGGATAGGGGATAAGATGTCAGATCGCCGCGGTCCCACTGCTGGGGACCCCCGGGATCCCCGCTGCGGCACCGCGCTATGATTACAGCACAGAGCGAGTTTGCTTTGTGCGTAATGACGGGCGATATGGGGGACGGAGCAGCGTGACGTCATGGCGCCGCCCCTCGTGGCCCGTCCCCTTAATGCAAGTCTATGGGAGGGGGCATGACGACCGCCACGCCCCCTCCCATAGACTTGTATTGAAAGGGGCGGGCCGTGACATCATGAGGGGCGGAGCCGTGACGTAACGATGCTCCGGCCCCTGTACCGCCCATCATTACGTGCAGAGCGAACTCGCTCTGTGCTGTAATGAGAGTTCGGTGCCGCAGCGGGGATCCCGGGGGTCTGACATCTTATCCCCTATCCTTTGGATAGGGGATAAGATGTCTAGGGGCGGAATACCCCTTTAACCCCTTAAGGACCCAGCCATTTTACACCTCAGGACCCGGCCATTTTTTGCAATTCTTACCACTGTCACTTTAAACATTAATAACTCTGGAATGCTTTTAGTTATCATTCTGATTCCGAGATTGTTTTTTCGTGACATATTCTACTTTAACATAGTGGTAAAATTTTATGGTAACTTGAATCCTTTCTTGGTGAAAAATCCCAAAATTTTATGAAAAATTTGAAAATTTTGCATTTTTCTAACTTTGAAGCTCTCTGCTTGTAAGGAAAATGGATATTCCAAATAATTATTTTTTTTATTCACATATACAATATGTCTATTTTATGTTTGCATCATAAAATTTACGTGTTTTTACTTTTGGAAGACACCAGAGGGCTTCAAAGTTCAGCAGCAATTTTCCAATTTTTCACAAAATTTCCAAACTCACAATTTTTCATGGACCAGTTCAGGTTTGAAGTGGATTTGAAGGGTCTTCATATTAGAAATACCCCACAAATGACCCCATTATAAAAACTGCACCCCCCAAAGTATTCAAAATGACATTCAGTCCGCGTTTTAACCCTTTAGGTGTTTCACAGGAATAACAGCAAAGTGAAGGAGAAAATTCACAATCTCCATTTTTTACACTCGCATGTTCTTGTAGACCCAATTTTTGAATTTTTACAAGGGGAAAAAGGAGAAAATGTATACTTATATTTGTAGCCCAATTTCTCTCGAGTAAGCACATACCTCATATGTCTATGTAAAGTGTTCGGCGGGTGCAGTAGAGGGCTCAGAAGCGAAGGAGCGACAAGGGGATTTTGGAGAGTACGTTTTTTTGAAATGGTTTTTGGGGGCATGTTGCATTTAGGAAGCCCCTATGGTGCCAGAACAGCAAAAATCCCCCACATGGCATACCATTTTGGAAACTAGACCCCTTGAGGTATGTAACAAGGAATAAAGTGAGCCTTAATACCCCACAGGAGTTTCACGACTTTTGCATATGTAAAAAAATTAAAATAACATTTCCCCCCAAATTTCACATTTTTGCAAGGGTTAATAGCAGAAAATACCCCCCAAAATTTGTAACCACATCTCTTCTGAGTATGGAGGTACCCCATAAGTTGACCTGAAGTGCACTACGGGCGAACTACAATGCTCAGAAGAGAAGGAGTCATATTTGGCTTTTTGAGAGCAAATTTTGCTCGGGGGGCATGTCGCATTTAGGAAGCCCATATGGTGCCAGGACAGCAAAATAACCCCCACATGGCATACCATTTTGGAAACTAGACCCCTTGAGGAACGTAAGAAGGCGTAAAGTGAGCATTTACCCCCCCACTGGTGTCTGTCATATCTTTGGAACAGTGGGCTGTACAACATTTGTAATTTGCACAGCCCACTCGTCCAAAGATCTGTCAGACACCTGTGGGGTGTAAATTCTCACTGCACCCCTCATTACATTCCGTGAGGGGTGTAGTTTCCAAAATGGGGTCACATGTGGGGTTTTGTTTTTTTTGCGTTTGTCAAAACCGCTGTAACAATCAGCCACCCCTGTGCAAATCACCTCAAATGTACATGGCGCACTCTCCCTTCTGGGCCTTGTTGTGCGCCCCCAGAGCACTTTGCGCCCACATATGGGGTATCTCCGTTCTCGGGAGAAATTGCGTTACAAATTTTGGGGGGCTTTTTTCCTCTTTACCTCTTGTCAAAATGAAAAGTATAGGGCAACACCAGCATGTTAGTGTAAAAAGTTTATTTTTTTACACTAACATGCTGGTGTAGACCCCAACTTCACCTTTTCATAAGGGGTGAAAGGAGAAAAAGCCCCCCAAAATTTGTTAGGCAATTTCTCCCGAGTACGGTGATACCCCATATGTGGCCCTAAACTGTTGCCTTGAAATACGACAGGGCTCCAAAGTGAGAGCGCCATGTGCATTTGAGGCCTGAATTAGGGATTTGCATAGGGGTGGGCATAGGGGTATTCTACGCCAGTGATTCAAAAACAGGGTGCCTCCAGCTGTTGCAAAACTCCCAGCATGCCTGGACAGTCAACGGCTGTCCGGCAATACTGGGAGTTGTTGTTTTGCAACTTCTGGATGCTCCATTTTGGAAAGAGTGACGTACCAGGCGTTTTTCATTTTTATTGGGGAGGGAGGGGGGCTGTGTAGGGGTATGTGTATATGTAGTGTTTTTTACTTTTTATTTTATTTTGTGTTAGTGTAGTGTAGTGTTTTTAGGGTACAGTCACACGGGGCGGGGGATTACAGCGAGTTTGAGCTGCCGCACAAAATTTGCTGCATTGCAAACTTGCAGCCCGATACTCACTGTAAGCCCCCTGCCCTTGTGAATGTACCCTGTACATTCACAGGGGGGGGGGGACCTCCAGCTGTTGCAAAACTACTACTCCCAGCATGCCTGAGAATGTTTGGGAGTTGTGGTTTTGCAACAGCTGGAGGCACACGGGTTGGGAAACACTGAGTTAGGAAACAATGTTTCCCAACCAGTGTGCCTCCAGCTGTTGCAAAACCACAACTCCTAAACATTCTCAGGCATGCTGAGAGTAGTAGTTCGGCAACATCTTTAGAGCCATATGTTGCCGAACTACAACTCCCAGCATGCTTGGAGTTGTAGTTTTGCAACATCTGGAGGACTACAGTTTGCAGACCACTAATACAGTGGTTCCCAATCTGTGCCCTTCCAGATGTTGCAAAACTACAACCCCCAGTATGCCAAAACTGTCCAGGCATGCTGGGAGTTGTAGTTCTGCAACATCTGAAGGGCCAGATGTTACAGCACTACAACTCCCAGCATGCCTGGACAGTAAGGGCATGCTGAGAATGTGTAGTTTTGCAACATCTGGAAGGGCACAGTGGTCCAAAAACTGTGGACCTCCAGATGTTGCAAAACTGCAACTCCCAGCATGCCCAGACGCCAAGGGCTGTCTGGGCATGCTGGGAGTTGTAGTTTACAGGGTCCTATTACAGCAATGCATGTCGCTTTACGGCGACGTGCATTGCTGCAAAGGGCCCGACCGCGGCTGAAGATATACTCACCTGTCGCCGCCGCCGCCATCTTCATCGTCTGGATCCGGGTCTTCAGGGACGAGGTAAGTACCGGGGCCGGTCCCCAGCACTCCCCCGTCCCCCGCCGCGTCCTCCTGTCTTTCTCCCGTCCTCTCCGGACTTTCAGGGGCCGGGCAGGACGGGAGGAAGTAACCGCCCCCCCTCCTGCGATTGGTCTGTTAACTAACCGACGGATCGCAGGGTATAGGAGGAGGTGGCAGGCTTGCCACCTCGCTCCTATACGTTAGCATGGTCCTGGCTGTCTGTGACAGCCGGGATCATGCGAAATTACCGGGCGGTCGGGTCCCAGAGACCGGATCAGCCCGGTATCGCCGCAGATCGCAAGGGCGATTTCCCTTGCGATTTGCGGCGATCGCCGACATGGGGGGCCTACATGGCCCCCCTCGGCGTTTGCCCTGGATGCCTGCTGAAGGATTTCAGCAGGCATCCAGTTCCGATCTCTGCCCGGCGCGCGGCAGAGACCGGAAAACGCCAGGACGTACGGGTGCGGGGACGTCCCCGTACATCCTGGGTCCTTAAGAGGTTAAGGAACCTTGGTTTTTAAAAAAAACAGTTTTTTTTTTTTTTTTTTTGTGATTCCGCAGTGGATATTGGCCCAGATTTATCAAACTGTGTGAAAGAAAAAGTGGAGTGATTTTCCAACAGCAACCAATCACAGCTCAGCTAATGAGTTCTGGTAAAGGGAAAGCTGAGCTGTGATTGGTTGCTATGAGAAAATCACTCCACTTTTTCTCTCACACAGATTGATAAATCTGGGTCATTGTCTTAGATAAAATATTAGATTTTATGCACCTCAAATTGGGAAATCTAAAAGAGACTGTTTTCTCAGCAAAAAACACAAAGCCTGAGAAATCGCCCTGTAAAAATGTCAAGATGTCTGTTTTTTTTTTTTTTTACAAGCAGAAGAAAATATTTAAATGTTCTGAGACGCCATGTGTGTTAAGATTGATTTGTAAAGCATGAAAAAAATCAGAAAGGGTTTTCCCAGTTAAATAAGCAACTTGACAACAGGCCTCTGCCAAGTCTTCCACACATCCAGCCAAGATTGTTTCTTGTGGAAAACAGCAGTAAAATCCCTTGTGGAGTGAGGCTGCTCCGAGTGCAGAGGAGTCCCCTTTTATCTCTGCTCTGTTTGGACTGTTGTGTTCACAACTACTATTCCATGTTGGATTGGATTATGTGTTATGTAAAACCTTTTCCTGGGGCAACTCAAGTCTCTCCTTCTGAGGCAGATAATAAAGTTACATAGTAATATATATATATATATATATATATATATATATATATATATATATTACTATTATAAAGCGTGAGTGAACAATTATTACCAGGAGCCATCAGGTTGTCATGTTGGGAAGTCACGTGCCTGATCAGGACTCATTGGACATAGAAGTGAACATCTCTCAATTTGAAAAATGCATAAGTAACCTATATTATCTTCAGTTGTTCTCTACTGTAGAACTATTAACAGTTCTACCTATGGTTCCTATAAAACAGTTTTTTACTAAGCTGTTCCCATATCTATATTGTAAGGTATATAGATTTAATATTATGCATAGTGTTCTCTTCTGAATGAATGGCCAGTATATCCATACGTCTGGTTGCCATAACAAAACCTATACTATGTGATATCCATTGGGAGTCAGCATCCCAAATATGTATATAGCCCATACATGATACAAACAGACCCTTATCTATAGTGTTAAAATCAAACACCCCCCAATCAGACTTGTCCCTATCATCTTGCTTCAGGGTTGGATTGAAGGCCCCTAAGCACATAAGATCATTTTAGGTAAACAGATTTGTTGGGACATCCCAGCACCCAGCCAATGATCAGCTGATTTAAAGGTCCACAACACTTGTTTGAGTGCTTCAGCCTCCTTACTTCCTACCTGCCATATTTCCATACATTTGATAGTGAATGAATCTTGTATTCCCATTCACTTTAATTTGACAAGATCCAGTACCAAGTACAGTTACCAGCCAGAGTACAGAGCTTTAGATGGTAGCGCACTGGCCCCTTCAGTCAGCTGATCATCAACTGGGGTGCCAGGAGTTGAACACTCACCAATCTGACATTGATGACTTACCCTTAGGTTACTCCAGGACTAGAAAATAAATAACATCTGTAGGAGAGGCCATTCATTTGGGATTGGTGGGGACACTGCATTTGGGGCACCATGACGCCTTCATTGTTTATTAGGTGCAGCTTATTTCTTTAGTAGCAGGCGTATCTATTGAGGCTGGGTTCACAATTGCATTGCAGGTTCTGTTTTTCTGCTTTATCCTTGAAACTGAGCAACCAAGAAAAAAAGTGTTGCATTGATTTAAATGCGGTCATTTGGCTTTCATGAATTTATCACACATAATATTTTTGGCAGAACTCGCCACGGAGCCACTTAATGGAGCTTCCAACACAAGTGTGAACCTAAACAAATACATTTTATTCCTATTCAATAGGACTGAGCTGTATGCCATATGCAGCCACTAAAACTATAGCTGGTATACAATGTAGGGTTATGAGCACTGTGGTCCCTTAAATCATCTGACCCCACCAATCTGATATTGGTATGTGGTAAGCTTGTGGGGGTGTAGGGTATATGGGGTGTAGCTGTGCAGTAACTAAAGGGTGCTGGTTTTACCCTTAACTGTCGTGACGCCAGGGTGAGGGCTCCTCTGTATATGCTTGTCCTATGGCCACCCGTCCCAAGAGCGATAGGGAGGAATAATAAATGTCCACAACTGGAGGTTTCAGAAAACTGTCGGAATTTTACTGCAGATTTTATGCAGAATTAAACAGGAACAGTCTTTGTACAATAAGAGTCTATTAGGATCCTGACAGTTGATTGGGACCTTGTGAGTTTTAAGCTCAGGAGAATTATATGCGCTGTTCCGCTGGATTTAGGGGATTGAGTTTAGGTCCAGCAGTCACGTAGACTTTAGCGGTGAGTAGTATTGTAACTCACGATTTGGTAAGTCGCGGTATTATCAGGCTTCGGCCTGGTCTTTTCTTTGTAAGTTGCACGGATCTCTCCTCTCTGCTAGTCCGGAACCCAAGAGTGCGGGGATTGGCTGGCAGCTCCCTTATATGGGCTGGCCTTGAGCTCATTGGTACATACCATCTGTCATTCACTTTACACAAGGAATTATGGTCTAAACATGTGACCACCCATGTGACCTAGGAAGGTCCTTTAACATACTCTAAAAGGATTAACATTAGTCACATGACCTAAGGTCCTGCGACACTATATACACAATTAAATATACATACAAACATCACAAAATTAAAGAAGGAAGAGGTGACTAGGGGCTATCCCACCAGGAGTACCCTACTGGAACGAAGTAACTCTGACTTTGGGGACCACCATACAAGGTACGGTATACTATATGGTACCAGGACACCACAGCTAGATATGCCATCAATTTTTCAGTTCCGGAGAACCCACTAATACCAATGTTTTTAGTTGCATTATCTTCTTTTGCCTATTACCTGTCTGTATACTAACAGAGAACTAGAGATCTTTTCCACTCACTTCCTGAAGACTACGTAACATCAGGCCAGACATCCCCTCTGTATTCACCATTACACAGAGACATAACCTCTATCCCTGGGATTTTATGCAGCTTCTCTTTTGGGACCTGAATGTATCCAGTTCTAATCTTGTACCATCCAGATGCTCAGTCTCTTTTACACAGTGTCTCGTCTTAGATGTGTTTGTACGTGAAGCACTTGTGGTAATGGATCTAGCCTGAATACACAATGACTGGTACTTATTAATGCTTGGTACAGAACTTCCAGTGCTTTACATTCAGCTTCAGATTTATTGTAATACAGAAGAATGAGGATTTTGCAGTTTGCATAGCATAGGCTTTAGGCTTTGATTCATAGCATTTGTTCTGTATGTGACATAAATATATCTTATATACAGCACATGTATACTGTGACTTGTCAGATGTGTATCTTATTTATTGTTAGTCCCCTCAGGTGTCCTCCTGGGCTTTAGTAGGCTCAGGTTTTTCAGCAGTGTTTCAAGTTTAACATTATAGTAAGGGAATGGTGAACTTTGGTTGGGAGAGAAGTTCCTCATACCAACTAGAGTAGGATGAAGATGGGATGTTTGAAAACATTAAAATTCAATCCAGGAACAATGTAACGTCAGATTTTAGGTTAAAATAAAAATAAGGTGGTTAATATACATGTCAAAGAGGGGGAATTCATCAAGGCGTGTATGGTAGTTCTCTTTCATACAAAACTCCTACATTTTTGTGCGTGCTTAATGATCAGAAATTTGCACATTTCAATATATTTTCAAATCTACTGTTTACTGTCCATGAATGGATACTTGTTAATATAAATTGACTGAAAATATAGGTTCTGTGCATGGCTTGTTACAATGTAATAACACATTCCCCTGGCAATACAGTCCTTCACTGCAGTCAGACCATGCAGAGAGTTAATGTCAATAATGTCTATATTCCCTGACAGGAAACAGAGATCTTAAATGTTAATAAATATTGTTTATGAGTTGCAGACATTTTAAGAGTGTTTAATAGAAAAATAACTGAAAATGAGGCCATTTCCCTTCAACTCATTGGCACAAGGGAAGGTGATAAACCAGCTTCCAGCATGGTCTAGAGAGACCACAATGCTACGTGGGGGAAGGCTGCAGTGGTGCTTATATCTGCAGTGTCTAGAGAGTATGGCTGTGGAGTCGGTAGATAAATGTTCCGACTCCACAGTTTTTTGTACTTCCAACTCCCTGATTTCGACTCCTCTGTATTAATATGCAAATGTATTTATAAACACTTACAGCTGAATCCAAGAAGCTGTTTCACCAAGTTCTTCTAAGCTCTTCTAGCAGAGAGAGGTAGTTGGGCAGAAGCTGCTGCCTTCTACTTTTTGTGTGCTGATCTGCTGCTGAAGATAGGGCAGTGGGAGGATCCAGGAAGGGACATTTATTATAAAAACATGACTTCCCTAGTAGAATCCCATAGTCATGTTTAAAGGGGTACTCCCCTTTTTAAATCAACTGGTGCAAGAAAGTTACAGATCTGTAAATTACTTCTATTAAAAAATCTTAATCCTTCCAGTGCTTATCAGCTGCTGAATACTACAGAGGAAATACTTTTCTTTTTGCAACACAGAGCTTTCTTCTGAATCACAAGCACAGTGCTCTCTGCTGACATCTCTGTCCATTTTAAGAACTGTCCAGAGTAGGAGAAAATCCCCATAGCAAACACATGCTACTCTGGACAGTTTCTAAAATGGACAGATATGTCAGCAGAGAGCACTGTGCTCGTGATGTCAGCAGAGAGCTCTGGGTTCCAAAAAGAAAATAATTTCCTCTGTAGTATTCAACAGCTAATAAGTACTGGTAGGATTAAGATTTTTTTTAATAGAAGTAATTTACAAATCTGTTTATCTTTCTGGCACCAGTTGATTTAAAAAAAAAAGTTTTTCCACCGGAGTACCACTTTAACCCCTTCAGGACCAAGCCCATTTTGGCCTTAAGGACCAGAGCGTTTTTTGCTCATCTGACCACTGTCACTTTAAACATTAATAACTCTGGAATGCTTTTAGTTATCATTCTGATTCCGAGATTGTTTTTTCGTGACATATTCTACTTTAACATAGTGGTAAATTTTTGTCGATACTTGCATCATTTCTTGTGAAAAATCCGTAAATTTGATGAAAAATGTGAAAATTTTGCATTTTTCTAACTTTGAAGCTTTCTGCTTGTAAGGAAAATGGATATTACGAATACATTTTTTTTTGGTTCACATATACAATATGTCTACTTTATGTTTGCATCATAAAATTGACGTGTTTTTACTTTTGGAAGACACCAGAGGGCTTCAAAGGTCAGCAGCAATTTTCCGATTTTTCACAAAATTTTCAAACTCGGTATTTTTCAGGGACCAGTTCAGGTTTGAATGGGATTTGAAGGGTCTTCATATTAGAAATACCCCATAAATGACCCCATTATAAAAACTACACCCCCCAAAGTATTCAAAATGACATTCAGTCAGTGTTTTAACCCTTTAGGTGTTTCACACGAATAGCAGCAAAGTGAAGGAGAAAATTCACAATCTTCATTTTTTACACTCACATGTTCTTGTAGACCCAATTTTTGAATTTTTACAAGGGGTAAAAGGACAACATTTTTACTTGTATTTGTATCCCAATTTCTCTCGAGTAAGCACATACCTCATATGTCTATGTAAAGTGTTCGGCGGGCGCAGGAGAGGGCTCAGAATGGAAGGAGCGACAAGGGGATTTTGGAGAGTACGTTTTTCTGAAATGGTTTTTGGGGGGCATGTTGCATTTAGGAAGCCCTTATGGTGCCAGAACAGCAAAAAAAAAAAAACACATGGCATACCATTTTGGAAACTAGACCCCTCGGGGAACGTAACAAGGGGTAAAGTGAGCCTTTATACCCCACAGGTGTTTCACGAGTTTTGCAAATGTAAAAAAAAATATATAATTTTTACCTAAAATGCTTATTTTCCGAAAAATTTTACATTTTTAAAAAGGGTAATAGCAGAAAATACCCCTAAAAATTTGAAGCCCAATTTCTCCCGATTCAGAAAACACCCCATATGGGGGTGAAAAGTGCTCTGTTGGCGCACTACAGGTCTCGGAAGAGAAGGAGTCACATTTGGCTTTTTGAAAGCAAATTTTGCTCTGGGGGCATGCCGCATTTAGGAAGCCCCTATGGTGCCAGGAGAGCAAAAAAAAAAAAAACACATGGCATACCATTTTGGAAACTAGACCCCTCGGGGAACGTAACAAGGGGTTAAGTGAACCTTTATACCCCACAGGTGTTTCACGACTTTTGCATATGTAAAAAAAAATATATATATAATTTTTAACCTAAAATGCTTGTTTTCCCAAAAAATTTACATTTTTAATAAGGGTAAAAGCAGAAAATACCCCCCAAAATTTGTAACACAATTTCTTCCGAGTACGGCGATACCCCATATGTGACCCTAAACTGTTGCCTTGAAATACGACAGGGCTCCAAAGTGAGAGCGCATGCGCATTTGAGGCCTAAATTAGGGACTTGCATAGGGGTGGACATAGGGGAATTCTACGCCAGTGATTCCCAAACAGGGTGCCTCCAGCTGTTGCAAAACTCCCAGCATGCCTGGACAGTCAACGGCTGTCTGACAATACTGGGAGTTGTTGTTTTGCAACAGCTGGAGCCTCCGTTTTGGAAACAGTGAAGTACCAGACGTTTTTCATTTTTATTGGGGAGGGGAGGGGGGCTGTGTAGGGGTATGTGTATATGTATTGTTTTTTACTTTCTATTTTATTTTTTGTTAGTGTAGTGTAGTGTTTTTAGGGTAGAGTCGCACGGGCGGGGGTTCACAGTAGTTTCTCGCTGGCAGTTTGAGCTGCGGCACAAAATTTGCCGCAGCTCAAACTTACAGCCAGATACTTGCTGTAAACCTCCGCCCATGTGAGTGTACCCTGTACATTCACATTGGGGGGGGGGACATCCAGCTGTTGCAAAACTACAACTCCCAGCATGCGCTGACAGACTATACATGCTGAGAGTTTTAGTTTTGCAACAGCTGTAGGCACACTGGTTATGTATCACTGAGTTTGTGACCTAACTGTGTTTCACAACCAGTGTGCCTTCAGCTGTTGCAAAACTACAACTCTCAGCAGTCACCGACAGCCAACGGGCATGCTGGGAGTTGTAGTTATGCAACCAGCAGATGCACCACTACAACTCCCAGCATGCACTTTAGCTGTTTGTGCCAGCTGGGAGTTGTAGTTATACAACAGCTGAAGGTACACTTTTCCCTAGAAAAAATGTGCCTCCAGCTGTTGCAAAACCATAAGTCCCAGCATGCCCATAAGGGAATGCTGGGAGTTGTGGTGGTCTGCCTCCTGCTGTTGCATAACTACAGCTCCCAGCATGCCCTTTTTGCATGCTGGGAGCTGTTGCTAAGCAACAGCAGGAGGCTGTCACTCACCTCCAACGATCCACGCCGGAAAGTCAGTCCCTCGTCGTCGCCGCCGCTGCTCCTGGAGCCCCGATCCCAACATTGACGCTGGGGTGCACGTCCCGCACCCGCTCACATCCTCCGGAAGAGGGGCGGAGCGGGTTGCGGGAGTGAGACCCGCAGCAGGCGCCCTGATTGGTCGGCCGGTAATCCGGCCGACGAATCAGGGCGATCGTGAGGTGGCACCAGTGCCACCTCACCCCTGCAGGCTCTGGCTGTTCGGGGCCGTCAGAGACGGCCCCGAACAGCCAGTAATACCGGGTCACTGGAGACCCGATTGACCCGGAATCGCCTCAGATCGCTGGACTGAATTATCCAGCGATCTGCGGCATTCGCCGACATGGGGGCGCATATTGACCCCCCTGGGCGATATGCCGGGATGCCTGCTGAACGATTTCAGCAGGCATCCGGCTCCGGTCCCCAACCGGCTAGCGGTGGGGACCGGAATTCCCACGGGCGTATGGATACGCCCTCGGTCCTTAAGGACTCGGAATGCAGGGCGTATCCATACGCCCTATGTCCTGAAGAGGTTAAGCTAACAATCGGAGTTTACAAGTTTTTATAGCCTTAGCTGAATGGCAGCAGTTTTTCCAATGGTTTAAAGCTTCAGTCTTGAACTATTGACTCTCCATTCCCTTCACTTATACAAGTGTCTCTAGTCCTGCAAAAAACATATTTACTTAATCCCTTATCAGTGAGAGGCTAGGTTACCCATGGGTTCCCTGTAACAGCAGAACACAACACTATGGAAAGTATAAGTATTGCTGCTCCTAATTGTGCGTTGCGTGCCATATAGTGAAGCACATGAAAAGCATGCTTCTTCATGGTCACTTAACGTGTTTGTTTTGCGGTTACGTGAGGCACTGCATGAATTGGTCTTTATTCTTAGGCTTGTTTCACACTAGCAAATTACTCCTTTTAGCAAGTTCGGTCACTAGTTCCATCCTAAAATCAGCTGTCACCGTCAGTAACCAAATCCTATACCTCCGTTAGAAAATCCCA
Source organism: Hyla sarda (assembly GCF_029499605.1). Lineage (NCBI taxonomy): Eukaryota > Metazoa > Chordata > Amphibia > Anura > Hylidae > Hyla > Hyla sarda. Next base: position 79,279,581 of record NC_079200.1, on the reverse strand, counting down.
CATATATATGAGGTCGGGATATGAGGTTGAGATAGGAGGACGGGATATGGGGACGGATATGGAGTCAGGCTATGAGGTCTGGATATGAGGACAGGATATTAGGATTGGATATGAGGACGGTATATGAGGACCGGATAGGAGGTCAAGATAGGAGGACGGGATATGAGGTCGGGATATGAGGACATGATATGAGGTTGATATATGAGGACAGGATATGAGGTTGAGATATGAGGTCTGGATATGAGGTTGAGATATGAGGTCGGGATATGAAGTCAAAAGCTTCCTCCTTTGTTGATTCTCCTCCCCAACAAGGATTAGGAAGAAAAAAGCGGTCAACACCGGGTACTAAGCTAGTGATAAGTGGAGGAATGTGTCCCCTCCCTCCCTTCCTTTTTTCCCCCTTTTCCTGTACTTTGTTGTTCTAAAGAAAAAACCTATGTTTTAACTACTGAATTTTCGCAATATTTTAAACCACTTTTTCTCAAGATAATTTTTTTAACTGTACTCACCAGTCGATGTCATTTTATATACACCTATACCATGCTCTGATTGGTCATATACACCTGTGTGAACAGGATGTGATATTCCAAGTGTGTTATGTCACCCATCCTGCAAAACTCCCGTTTAAAAAAACAAACTTTTTAATGTATAAAGCATTGATTGTATGTCATTTCTGTACTTGAAAAAGAAAGCGGACCGCTCTCGAAATGCGTTGTCTATATGTATAAAAGAACTAAAATCTAATCCAAGGCATCCATGGTTCCTTGAAATTTGCGGTGTGCACCCTGAAAATTACCCGGCTTTTTTTCTTCCCCGTACGGTTACTGCCAGCAGACACCCAAGCATCCTTCAGCCACCCTCCACAGGTGGACCCTGGTCCAGAGGCTGCCCCTTACTGCATGTTCTATGCTACTATAGATGTTAAGCTCTGAGCCCAACATCACCAGGTACGTGAGTAAACCGCAACCCTGATTTAACCATCTCACCCTCGGTAACGGCCCAAGGCAGCGCCTTCCGCTTTTTGCAAGCCGTGATTTGTCATAATTATGAGGATTATTGTTTACAGCTCATGAAAACCCCAAAGCCCCAGCTGAGCGTGCTACATTTCTGGTCTGGTTTTGACCTTGCTGTTCTGCAGTGTAGCAGAAGATTGCGATCGCTTCCTGATCACAATAACAAAAAGACATCTCTAAGGCAGAGAGTTCAGTTTCATGCCCACAGAGCAGGTGCACAGCAAGTTTACAGTACGACTGATCTTGTCCATCCTGTTTGTCCCCCACCAGGTACAAAATAGCTGAGATACCTGTGTCATTCATTTTCTTACCTAACCCTAGGGCTAAAATATGGTGTAAGTTTTGAAAATGTTGCATGAACAAGGATTTGCACAGCAGTGATATTCTTAGGAATATTTATGCAACTTAAAGGAGTTTTCCATGAGTCTTACAGGGTGGAACCAGTGCAAAAAAAAGAAAACAAAAAACTTAGTCCTACATTTGTCGCTGCTCTTGTGTCATCCATTTCCCCCCAACTGGAACTGCTGTGATGAATTCGTATACATTGTTCACATGATGCACCAGTCTATAGCCTTGATCTCTTCCTGGATGTACGTGATGTCCTCACAGCTGCAGGATATTTATGGACGAGTAAAGTTTTTCTGTTTTCTTTTTTAACTCTGTTTCAGCCTGAGCTTTTTATAAAAAAAATCTAGCAGAAAATCCATTTTAATGCTTCGGTGCAACATGCAAAACACAGATATTGATAGACTAGACTATTTAACATTTTTCTGTATAAGATTTCATCTCATAAACTTTGTAACTTGATCCCTCCACTAGCAAAGACTGGAAGTAGCCATACTGTGTAGACTATAACAGTCACAAAGCGCAGCAGTCTATCCCATCTTGGTTTCATAGGCTTAGTCTGCAATATACATGTCTCTGGAAGATGTATATATGAAATACCTGTTTCTGCATCTCCCTGTCCAGGGTCAGTCACCACGCTCCTTCTATGCAGCCTCTTGAAACGCGTCTCCTGTACAATGCTGCTGCCTTTAAAATAATGTAATGGATTCAGATTGGAGTCACACAACCTGCTTTTTTATATCCCCCAAAGACCCTCCATTCAAGTGTTCCCAGGTGTGTGGATACATGTATTTATTTTAAAGCCTTGCAAACCATTATGTTAAGCAGCGTGCGTGGTTATTTATGACTGTGCAGTTCAGGCAGGCTGTGTCTAATCCCTCTACTGGCCAAACCAGAGCAGAATTACACAGGGAAATTATGAAAACTCAGACATTCTTTCAGAATCATTCTGCATGTAAAAATAGGGTTTTTGGCATCTTTTTGCCATTACCCATTATTTTTCCGCAAGTTTTTATTCTACCGCAGGGATGGCTTGTGGTGAGGTAAGTCTGTCCATTTCCCTTCTTCTGCCCAGGACTGAGTCTGGAACATGGAACAAAACATTCACTAGACCTGACCCAGGAGAAGTCTGTTCTGATAGGACTGAGAGCTCACTGCTGAGGGCATGCACTCTACTCAGGTGGGCCTACAACTTACTTTTGCACTTTCAGAGATAATAGTCTCTGGTTTCAGTATATTCAACATACAATGGGCATTCTGCATAAAATATTACAGACCGTACAGATGAGTAGCACTTGTGATTGACAGAAAGATCTATACAATAAGCATGGGCATTTCATGTGACAAACCCACTGTAATACTGCAGTGTGTTCACTGATTGGTTGCCTAGTATCACCTCTCTATAGTACAGTGTGGTACTACATGTTCATTTATCGAGGGTGGCTCCATTTTGTTGGTGAACTGTACAGAATTAGGAATACGTTTTGGTCCTTATAGAAAGTGGCCTTGAGTGACATGTCTCTCCCTCTCTGTGTATAGGAAGAGACGCTTTAATCAAGGCCAGCTCACTGTACCTGTGTTATGCTGCCCGTGGATTGGGTAGCATTAAGCATGTGACTGGTTCTCTTTAAGGGAACCTTGAATATGGTAGCAGTGGCAACCACATCTATAATAATCATAAATACATTTTGTAGGGGCATACTTAAGAGTGCTTAGGTAAAAGATATAGTGAAATAATAATTCCCAGCACTCCCCACAATTCCATGCATCAAGTAGATTATTACATATCCTAAAGAGAACAGGATGCATTTCGGCCCTTCAGCCTCCCTCTGCTGTCTGAGACAGCAGAGGAAGGCTGAAGGGCCGAAATGCATCCTGTTCTTTTTAGGATATGAAATGAAAAATCTGGTGAGTGCTGAGAATTATTCTTTCACTATGTTGTGACTTAGTCTTGTGCACCACCAACGACGAAAGTGCCGACATCGAACTTCTACTAGGTAAAAAATATACGCAGCTGTCCAGTCTTAAAGCATACCTGTAGCTTCAAGTAACTTTTCAGCATAAGCAGTCCTGTGTGTGTACATGAGGAGTAGAGCTATTTCTGGCCATTATATAACTTGTATATGGCATTTTTCACCAGTTTTCTTTATCTTTAATATGCAGTTGTCCCTGGGCTTGTGGGTTTACATAAACTGCTATGATGCATCCCATATACTGCACACACAGAAGAGGGGATCCTCCTCCTCTATAATTCTATTGCACACTCTCAAAAGCAGCATGGAAGACATTATAGAGCAGTACTGAGCAGTGTGACTACAAATCACACATTGATTAATTGGGGGGGGGGGTTGGACCCACTTTTGCACATTATACAGCTGAAATATATTGAGGAATAATCAGGTATAAATCACAAACAACATTTATGAAAATGTTGTTTCATTCTTCTACTCTCAGCTAATATAGAGATGATATTTCCTAGAAGGAGGAGGTGGGAATCTACTCCTAACCTTGCTTTTACTCAAGAATATCCCACACAGGCTCAATAATATTCAAGTCTGGTAACTGGTTAGCCAGAGTAAATGGTTAACCTTTTCTTGCTCCCTGAACCAAGATCCAATGCCCCAAACAGTGTGGAAAGGAGCCTTGTCATCCTCCAAGATTGCCTCACCATCATTCTGGACCATGGGATGGTCATTTAGCATATCTTGAGTTTTCTGGGCTGTTACTTTATTTTTAACCTCTCACGTCCTGCACCCGCTCCCACGATATAACGCGGGGTCACTCTGTGACCCGCATCATTTCGGCTCAGTCCTGGGGGCTAACGATAGCCGTGACCCCTGGATTATACTAAACATCACTGATCTCGGTGATGCATGGTATTAACCCTTTAGACACAGCGATTGCCACGTCTAAAGTAAAAAAAAAAAAATTCCAGGCAGGTCACTCGGGCTGATCGGGACCACCGCAGTGAAACCGCAGTGTCCCGATCAGCTGTTAGGAGACGAGGAGGGTCCTTACCTGCCTCCTCGTTGTCCAGTCGCCGATTCACTGCTCCTGCTCCATGCCTGAGATCCAGGCAGGAGCAGTGGAGTGCCGATAACACTGATCAATGCTATGCTAATCAATGTTTTGCATCTTATAGTCCCCTATGGGACAACTGTCGGACCAACATTGTAGGCTTCATCTGATGTACTTGTAACCGTAAGTGGGAAAAATAGTGCCTCTGGAATCGTCAGACCATATTACATGTTTCCATGCCTACATCCAACATCCACGTTTTCTGTTTGACAAATGTTTGGCTATTGCAGCCCTACCATGGAAATCATCTTTGTACAGTGAATGCCTGACAGTTTTTACTCATACTGATGCTGCATAAACTTGCATTCAACTATCACCCATTAATTTCGCAACTCTTGTCACAGGCGCCCCTACAGGTTCCCACCAACAATTATTCCTCTTTGGAACAAGTAAGAAAGTTTATCAACCGCAATATAAGCTACATGACTGAGAAAAAAAGAGGTTGTGACCGGTAATGACAGATGGGTCAGGAAGATTTCAGTTTGGCTATTGATAAATAGGGAGTTTAGTTACTTTTGTGTATTGTCAGTGAATAGAACATTGCTTTGAAATATATTTACAAAATGTTATTGACTTGTAATAATATAGTAAGTTCTGTATTTCTACACATGACAAGGCCATAAGTAAAGCTTATCCTTGTACATTTGAATAGTGAACAAAATGTAGAAGAGCTCAAATGTTAGGATATTGAATGTGCGCTGTCTGAGCACTAAATACCCTGGCTCCCTAGCACAAGAAGGATTACATAGGCGGTGCATGCCAGCCGGATTTACTCGGTCACATTAACTCTGCATCTCTTCAGAATAATGCAGCATTATATCAGAGGGTCTCAGGGTATCCAGATGCTGAGAGGCCTCCGAACGGTGCAACTTAAATCCAAGGTGTTGAAAGATATACAGCATTTGATATAATGCTTCAGGGAACATTTATATGCTTAAAGTAATTTAATGACTCCATAAAAAGCCCCGTGCACAAACACACACGCTAAATGTTTTTGTGAAATAGTAAGAGTTTTCTTTACTGCATAAATCAAGTTTTACTGGTCCTCACATCATGCAGCAAACATGGAGGGTGATCTGCGTCCGATCTGTAGGGTCTGCTGGAGTGCTAGGCCTCCGTTATTTTATGACCATGCAGTCACATTGTAAAGTCGTCAGCATGCATGTTACCTTTGTACCTTTGTTTATTAAATTATTATGGAATTAAGAGACATAAGTATAGTATACCTTGTAATCCAGGGCATAGAATATTGAAGGTTCCTTTGATAATAAGTTGATCACAGGATGTACCACTGCCGAGGGCCTACAATCAGTAATAATCTAATAATAATAATAATAATAATAATTTATGTGCGGCAAATGTTCAGATCTCCTGGACCACCTCAGGTCCCCATACACTTTATACCAAAGTCGGCCAAACCCACTTCCTATCGCCACCAGATGAAGTCGGTGGAGGGAGGGTCCGGTGTGCTGGATATTTACCACCTATACACCTTATTAGTTCTCAACTAAACACATATTCCTAATTATGCCAACAAGCACGATTGGTTCAACTGAGTGTGCTGGTGTTCTTAACATGGAAAAGGGAGAAAGACACTACTTAACTCTTTTCCTCTGCAGCCTCCACTGTGCTTGCCCAGCCTCCTCTTTCTCCTTCAGAATACTTTGTCATCCTCTGTCCTCCCCTGGCTTCCTCTAGACCTCTGTGTTTCCTCCTCCTCCTCCAGATTGATCTGTCCCCTCTTTCAGGCTCATCTGTCCTTTCCTTCGGACCCCTTTGTCCTCTTCCCCCGATGTGGCTCCTATTAAAGTCAATAAAAAAAAAGCCTACTTGATTGTTCTCGACTTCCCAACCATCTCCAACTGGCTCGAGAACCCAGTTACTGAGATGGGAATACCCCTTTGAATGGGCACTGTCAGAATCAAAAACTTTTTATATGTTGTACATCTTGGCAAAACATTAACCTTTCTAAAATACTTCTTGAAAATGTCAATTTTTTTTGAAGTTGTGGCTTATAAGTAAGACCACTAGTGGTTCCTGTTCCATCCAGAACATAATCCTATCCAGCTGCAGCATCATCTTTGTCCAGGAAGTGAGGACGGGACTAGCACTCCTCTGTGCTGACTCCTGTCCTGTCTGAAAACAGAGGGGATGGGGGTACAGAGCAGCCTGCATTGATTGGATGAAGAGACCCAGCACAGCAGACTCAGGGAGGAAGTAAATGTATGGTGAGTTAGGGCGGCCTCAGTACTTGCCTCAGACATACCCCTTCCTGAGCAGTGGATGTCAGACTGAGTGAGTAGCAGGAAAGAGAGATTTGTTAACCAAATACAGAAGCTAGACACATAAAAAGACATGTAAAGCATCAGCATGACCTAGTGAGTAACATATGGTAGCATTATTTTTTCTGTGATAGGACAGGTACGCTTAATTAAAACGTAACATTTATTTGGTTGTAAATAAAAATAAATGTCCTCCAAAATAGCAAATAAAGAAATGCAAAAAATACAAACACAGGCCTCCAGATTCGCGGCTCAGTGCGTGACTAAGGGAACCAAGCCCCTATGTGTTAGCAGCAATATTGCCTGCCAAAATTACTTTCCTATAACAAATATTATAACCATAGCATTGTGTGGAAATTCACCATATGCAATAATTCCCGCCGCGTTTCCCCCCTATTTCGATACACAGAAAAATGGGAAGGGTTCATCAGGAGAAAGAGAAACAAAACAATACAGGCTAGAGATACGGTAAAACATAAACTTGTTATCAGTATATGCCCAAATTTTGATAGGTCGGTCCGTTAAGGACCACTCACTCAGATGCCCAGATGTTTTGTAATTTAAGTAGAGGGATCTCTGATAGCGGGCTCTCCTCTTCCCATGTGCCATGCAGGGTGCATAGCTCGGGCTTCCTTGATGCAGCACAGACAAGATGTTCTTCCCGTTGTCGGTCACCATGGTTCCCATTTTTATTTGTTGCTGAGAAAGCCATGATTTGATTTCTTGATGAATCCCTTTGAGCAGTTCCTCCCCTGTGTGACTCTGTTTGCCAAGGCAAACCAGGTAAAGAACATTGTGACACCGCTGTGCCCTGCACACATGGTATGCTGGAGGGGCACTATGACTTGTCCGTGCAGTGAAGGCTGAGGACATGGTGGAGGATGAGGATGCAGAGTCGGACATTGTCGCAGGACCAACAGTGTGAGAGCGTGGAGGAGTAAGCGGAGTGACCTGGCCAAGTTGCTGGTGTGGCTGTGCAGGAACCAAATTCACCCAATGGGTCATAAAGGACATGTATTGTCCCTGACCGTAGTTACAGCTCCACACATCGCTGCCGTGCACTTTGGTACACACAGACAGGCTCAAGGACTGGCCCACCTTCTGTTCTACACATTTGTGCATGGCTGGTACTGCCTTTTTCGAAAATAAATTATGGCTTGGGACCCTCCACCATGGCTCGGCACAAGCCATCATTTCTCTGAAAGGTGCAGAGTCCACCACATGAAAAGGAAGGGACTGCAGCACCAGCAACTTGGACAGTAGCACATTCAGCTTCTGCGCCGTTGGATGAGTGGGTGCATACTGCTGATTATTGGAAATCGCTTCGGTGATGGATTGCTGCCGAAATGACTGATGAAAAGTAGGAGAAGCAGGAGCACCTGGACCAACAGAAGATGGGAATGACAGACAGCTCCCTTCAACTGAGGTGGTGGAGCCTTGGCTGGCTGGAACAGGGAGCGGCGTGCCACTGGATTATGCAGCTGGACCCCCACATCGGAGCCACGGTTCTCCCAGGCCACTTTATGGGGTAACGTTGCATATGTTGACACGGCTGTGGTGCCAACATTGGGACCCTGGCCACACTTCACCTTCTGCCGACATATCTTACATGTGGCCATGTTAACCTCTGGATGCTTGACAAAAGTCTGCAACACTGCCGAGTAGCTGATTTTCCCCCCATCAGTCCGCACTGACTGCTACTGCCGCAGACTCTGGGAACCCCTGCTCCACTACCTACCGGGCAGTTAGGCTGCCGCGAAGCAGGTGGTCTACCCCGGGCACGTTTGGCTCCAGATTTCCCACTGCTGCCACCATGCTGACTCCCAACCATGCTACCACCTTGCTGGCTCAGCTGCTGCCTCATGGGCAACCTGCCACCCTCTTCTCCTGATGATGATGAAGCCCCTTCTGCACCCGGCTCCCAAGTGCGATCGGCTTCATCATCATCGAGTTGTGTCTGCATGTCACTACATCCTCAACAGTGTCTGTTTCAGGAGCCTGAACGCTCGTAACACCACCTCCCACACCACTCTTCTCATCACTACTTGCCTGCCTAGCGGAGGAAGCGGCGGATGTCTCCTCCACATCTTGGCTAGGCAGTAGCTGCTAACTGTCCTCTAGTTGATCGTCCTCGCTGTATAGTGGAGCTGAGCCCACAGCATACAATACTTCTCTGCATGAGAGAACAGCATAGGACAGAGGCAGTTGGAGTACAGGGACTGCTGCCGGACCATGCCAACTAAGGGTTGAGTATGAGGAACCCACCGACTGTTGACTGGGGGTATCAGATGTCACTTGTGATCAAGTAGATGACCGAGTTAACCAATCAATGAAGGCAGATGGGTTGCTGGTCGAGACACGACCGCTAGCTGACACCGGGAGCTCAGACCTCTCGCTGCGAATCCTGCTGCCACGCGCCCCTACTCTGCTGCGACTTCTGCCTGCGCCTGATGAATTTAGCGTAACTAGTGTAACAATCTAGTGAGTCTTTTAGTGCTTTTACACTTATTGCCCCTATTAACTTTAACCAGAAAAAAAACTTAGAATTGCAGAGTGCGTATATATTCTAGTTATATGCCCCAATACGGTTGCAACAGAAAAAAAGCGTACTCTCTCTCTGAACTTTTCTACTGTTTCTATTTTGGAGGACATTTATTTTATTGATAACCAAATAAATGTTACTTTTTTAATTAAGCATATATTACAATTGCAGTGAAGTGTGTCCTAATTTGCTCAATATTGCATCATTTTCAACTAAATGTACTGTGATAATATGACAGGTATGTTTTAAGGCTATTTGTAGCAATTCTTCGGCTAATAAATAAGGAACATGAACAAGGGACTCCTCTGTATACTAAAGAGTTCCTTAATAAAGAATTAGAAAATTAGTTGCCTATCTGGGTTGTCCCTCCATTAGGACGTATCCTTTATTCACATAACTGTACTGTAAGTACCCAACCACTCTAAGTCCGACTGTTGGGACCCTTGCAGTCACAAAACAAAGAGGTGGGCATGCCTACACATTGCCACATTTGGTTATTTGTCTGAGAGACATTAGCCCTCATTTACTAAGAATTAAGTGTTTATCTTGGAGTGATTTCAGGTTTACTGTGTATTTTTCACTCTGATTTACTAATCTGTCACACATCAATTTCATTTTGTGTCGCACGGGTTGAAATTTGTGTCGCACTCTAAATTGTGTGAAAGGGAATGGTCATGATTGATCTTTTTTTTTTTTTTTTTTTTTTTTATGGTTGGGGCTGTCTTAATAAACTTATTTTTGGTTTGTAATATACCCTGAAACCTGTTGAATTGTAATTGAAAAAACATTTAAAAAAATATTAGATTACAATAAATATAATCCTGATCGTGATGTATCATGTACAAATGTTTAATTATAAACTAAAAGGTTAATAAGTAATAAAAATAGGTAATTAATAGATATTATTAAATGCATTTCCAAAAAATGGGTTTAAATAATATACAAAGGTCTATAAAAAGGTTTTCAACATAAACACTCCATTTTAATTACTTTACTGACCGCTCAAAGGTGTAGGGTTTCGGTTTCAACAAAGTCACACTTTTTATGTGTATTTTCTCACTCACTCTGAGTGGTTTTTTAGTTTTGTCGGGAACACGCCCTTTTTGTCAGGTAAAGTGTGTTGCATAAAGTGTCGCATGAGCTGTGCGACACAATTTTAGTCGCACAACCTGACAAAAATTTACGGGATTAACTTAGTAAATGAGGGCTATTTTATTCATTGCTGTTGGGGAGTGCCTGCCACTAGTGCTACTGACTGAGGTGCAGGGTGTATAGATCTTGGGCGTTACTTGGGGTGGTTAGATGTATCACTTTGTGACACCAGGGAACTGTTAACCTACATGGTTCAAGGATACAACAGCTTCTCCTGGGCCAGGCACAGGATAATAAATACACTGATGCCAGGTTACAAATAACTGTTTCTTTACTTTTCTGGAGGTAAAAGATGTCAAACAATACAGTCTCTTGTGCAGAGGGATGGGCAGTGTGCAACCCGGGAGCCTGTCGCTTTGCTGGGAGTTGTAGTTGCTGTTGAATGCAGCTTTAAGATTAGTAGCAGCACACGCTGACTTGAAAGACTTAACTTGACTGATTGACTGACATAGAGATTTTCCCCAAGAACTTTGCTTACCACCAGGCTTTGACAATTCACCTGTGCACCGGGGTCTTTTACTAAGATTTTGCATGGCTGTTTAATTTAGTAGACTTCTTCTCCCTAAGCTTCTCCTCAGCTGGCTCTCCTTCTCATTCTACAATCTCCTCTAGACTGCATTCTCCCCCCCCCCCTTACACTACATTAAGGGCTAGGTTTGGGGTCTACCATTGGGTATCAGGGTCACCTGGTCCATCTACCACAATCCCTTAACCCCTTTGGGACGGAGCCCATTATGACCCTAAGGACGGGAGCATTTTTTGCAAATCTGACCACTGTCACTTTAAGCATTAATAACTCTGGGATGCTTTTACTTATAAATTTTATTCCGAGATAGTTTTTTCGTAACATATTCTACTTTATGTTAGTGGTAAATTTTCGTCGATACTTGCATCATTTCTTGGTGAAAAAATAAAAAATTTGATGAAAAATTTGAAAATGTAGCATTTTTCTAACTTTTAAACTCTCTGCTTGTAAGGAAAATAGACATTCCAAATAAATTATGTATTGATTCACATATATAATATGTCTACTTTATGTTTGCATCATAAAGTTAACATGTTTTTTCTTTTGGAAGACACCAGAGGGCTTTAAAGTTCAGCAGCAATTTTCCAGTTTTCCGCAAAATTTTCAAAATCACAATTTTTCAGGGACCAGTTCAGGTTTGAAGTGGATTTGAAGGGTCTTCATTAGAAATACCCCATAAATGACCCCATTATAAAAACTGCACCCCTCAAAGTATTCAAAATGACATTCAGTAAGTGTGTTAACCCTTTAGGTGTTTCACAGGAATAGCAGCAAAGTGAAGGAGAAAATACAAAATCTTCATTTTTTACTACACTCGCATGTTCTTGTAGACCCAGTTTTTGAATTTTTACAACGGGTAAAAGGAGAAAAATGCTCTCAATTTGTAACCCAATTTCTCTCGAGTAAGAAAATACCTCATATGTGTATGTAAAGTGTTCGGCGGGCGCAGTAGAGGGCTCAGAAGGGAAGGAGCAACAATGGGATTTTGGAGAGTGAGTTTTTCTGAAATGGTTTTTGGGGGGCATGTCACATTTAGGAAGCCCCTATGGTGCCAGGACAGCAACCCCCCCCCCCCACATCGCACACTATTATGGAAACTACACACCGCAAGGAACATAACAAGGGGTATGGTGAGCCTTAACACCCCACAGGTGTTTGACAACTTTTTGTTAAAGTTGGATGTGTAGATGAAAAAAAAAAAAAATTTCACTAAAATGCTGGTTTTCCCCCAAATTTTACAAGGGGTAATAGGAGAAAATGCCCCCCAAAATGTGTAACCCCATTTCTTCTGAGTGTGGAAATACCCCATGTTTGGACGTCAAGTGCACTGCGAGCGAACTACAATGCTCAGAAGAGAAGGAGCACTATTGAGCTTTTAGAGAGATAATTTGTTTGGAATGGAAGTCGGGGGCCATGTGTGTTTACAAAGCCCCCCCGTGGTGCCAGAACAGTGGACCCCCCCACATGTGACCCCATTTTGGAAACTACACACCTCACGGAATATAATAAGGGGTGCAGTGAGCATTTACACCCTACTGGCATTTGACAGATCTTTGGAACAGTGGGCTGTGCAAACAAAAAAATTACATTTTTCATTATCACAGACCACTGTTCCAAAAATCTGTCAGACACCTGTGGGGCGTAAATGCTCACTGTACCCCTTGTTACATTCCGTGAGTGGTGTAGTTTCCAAAATGGGTTCACATGTGGGTATTTTTTTTTTTGCGTTTGTCAGAACCGCTGTAAAATCAGACACCCCTGTGCAAATTACCAATTTAGGCCTCAAATGTACATAGTGCGCTCTCATTCCTGAGCCTTGTTGTGCACCCACAGAGCATTTTATGTATTTCCGTACTCAGGTGAAATTGCGTTACAAATTTTGAGGGTCTTTTTTTCCTTTTACCTCTTGTGAAAATAAAAAGTAAAGGGCAACACCAGCATGTTAGTGTAAAAAATAATTTTTTTTTTACACTAACAGGCTGGTGTAGACCCCAACTTTTCCTTTTCATAAGGGGTAAAAGTAGAAAAAGCCCCCCAAAATTTGTAGTGCAATTTCTCCCGATTACGGAAATACCCCATATGTGGCCCTAAACTGTTTCCTTGAAATACGACAGGGCTCCGAAGTGAGAGAGCGCCATGCGCATTTGAGGACTAAATTAGGGATTGCATAGGGGTGGACATTGGGGTATTTTATGCCAGTGATTCCCATACAGGGTGCCTCCAGCTGTTTCTAAACTCCCAGAATGCCTGGAAAGTCAGTGGGTGTCCAGAAATGCATGGAGTTGTTGTTTTGCAACAGCTGGAGGCTCCATTTTGGAAACGCTGCCGTACAATACGTTTTTCATTTTTATTGGGGGGGACAGTGTTAGGGGGTGTATATGTAGTGTTTTATTCTTTATTAGAAGTTAGTGTAGTGTTTTTAGGGTACATTCACACTGGCGGGTTGCGGTGAGTTTCCCACTAGGAATTTGCGCTGCGGCGAAAAATTTGCCGCAGCTCATACTTGAAGCAGGAAACTTACTGTAAACCTGCCTGTGTGAATGTACCCTGTACGTTCACATGGGGGGCAAACCTCTAGCTGTTTCAAAACTACAACTCCCAGCATGTACTGACAGGCCGTGCACGCTGTGAATTGTAGTTTTGCAACAGCTGGAGGCACACTGGTTGGAAAACCTTCAGTTAGGTTCTGTTATCTAACTCAGTATTTTCCAACCAATGTGCCTCCAGCTGTTGCAAAACTACAATTCAAAGCATGTACTGATCACAGAAGGGCATGCTGGGAGATGTAGTTATGCAACAGCTGGAGGTACGCAACTACAACTCCCAGCATGCCGAGACAGCTGTTTGCTGTTTGGGCATGCTGGGAACTGCAGTTTTGCAACATCTGGAGGGCTACAGTCTAGAGACCGCTATAGTGGTCTCAGACTGTAGCCCTCTAGATGTTGCTAGGCAACCTTCCGGCTTCCGTCGCATCCAGGGAGCCGTCCTCTTCTGCCGCACGCCGCCCGCAGATCTCCGTCGCCGCCCACCGATCACCGTCGCTCCGCTGCCTCCGGACGGGTAAGTGATCTTCGGCGCCCGGTCCTCTTCGTTTTCCCCGTTCTGGCCCGCCTATTGTGGGTGGGCAGGATCGGGAAAACAAAAGTAAAGCCCCCCTGCCCCCGATCTGCTATTGGTGGTCGCGTCTAGACCACCAATAGCAGGGATAGGAGGGGTGGCACCCCTGCCACCTCACTCCTATCGCTTCAGGGGGATCGTGGGTGTCTTGGACAACCGCGATCCCCCTTATATTCCGGTTCACCATAGACTTGTATGACCCGGAATCGGCGCAAATCGCAAGTGTGAATTCACTTGCGATTTGCGCTGATCGCCGACATGGGGGGTCCTAATGACCCCCCTGTGCATTTGCACGGGGTGCCTGCTGATAGATATCAGCAGTCACCCCGGTCTGGTCCCCGCCCGGCACGCGGCAGGGACCGAAATTCCCACAGGCGTATGGATACGCCCTTCGTCCTTAAGTACCAGGGAGCAAGGGCGTAGGCATATGCCCTTCGTCCCCAACAGGTTAAAGGTACAGAGCATAAATTAACACATAACTTGATACAACAATATTTTACATTATTTTTTGTTAGACAATTGAGCAGTGTCCCCAACACATGGACAGCAGGGATGCCCAAGGCAATTTTTAGCCCACAAGACAGCATTTGGTGCTGGGACACCACAGAGTGGCAGCGCACATGTGTGACCGCTTATCCACTGTGACAGATGCTTCAGGATCCTGTTCTGTCTGCTGGGATCCCCTGTGATCATGCACTTGTGGTGGCCCAGTACAGAATATAGTATTGTGCCTATCCTGTGTGGCAGATGTTGCCTTCAGTGTCCGTCTTGGGCCCACACTACTCAGGACTCAATATCTACTAATGTTATGCTATGGTTCATTTAGTGTCATTTTCTGTGTAGCTGTTGCTTTAAGCCTGTTAAACCTTAGAAACCCTGTTGTTAGGGGAGTTTGCATGAGGTGAACCATATGACTTATCTGCCCAATGAGAATGCTCTAAATCTGCCCCTTATATAGGTGTCCCTTGGAGTTCAGAGTTCAGTTTATGCTGAGGTGCAGTTTGAAGAAAATCTGAAGTGAGTCTGTAAGGTGTCCTGAGGGGGCCTCAAGTCTAATCCTGCAACCACGCATCTGCTAAAGAATATCCCTGCACCCAGCCTAATGTCACAGCCTAGCAGTAAGCACTTAAGTCCCAGGGATTCAAGTCAGTCATACCAGTCACTAAAGTCAAGCGTGGGTTGCCATACAGCAAGTCAGTCATATACAGCACAATCTACTACATGTCCCAGCAAGCAGATAAGTGGTTAAGCCCGCAGGGCGGTGTTGTGGGAGGGGTGAGGGCCTATATAATGCCCACAATCCCCTTCCTCGGGGCATGTCTTGCATTCGTGCTGTGCTCTGTAACCAGAAGCACTGCTAGCTAGGGCTGCACAATATCGCAAAAGCAATCTAATCGCGATTTTTGCTTTTTGTAATATATCGCTGGGAAAACTTATTATCTCCTCGGGCTGGCTCCTGTGTGCTGCTGCAGACGGGGGCCAGCCAGAGCAAGTAAAAACAATTTTTAAATACTAAAAGTAAGTGTTTCCCAACCAGGGTGCCTCCAGTTGTTGCAAAACTACTACTCCTAGCATGCCCAGACCGACAAAGGCTGTCCGGGCATGCTGATAGTTGTAGTTTCACAACAGCTGAAGGCACCCTGATAGATAAACACTGAGCTTAGTAAAAGGGCGCAGGGAGAAAAATAAAGAAAACTTCTGCTAACCTACTCCCGGTCCCTGCAGATGCCGTTTATCTCTGTGCGGTCCGGTGTCTCCTCTCTTTACCGTTCAAGTGGCAGGACCTCTCCCTTTTCAGCCAATCACTGTCAAGCCAGTGGCATGTCAAGCCAGTGATTGGTTGATGGGGAAAGGTCTTTTTCAGCTGCAAACACACTAGGTTTCCCAGATCCGGTGGAGAGATTTGAAAACCGCCGGGAAACCCAGTGTATTGCTGAAATGTGACAATGGGGGGAATATTGTGACAGAGGGGAATGTGACATGGAAGGATGATTTTGACATGGGGGGGGGGGGGGGGGAATGTGACTTGGGGGGGATAATGTGACATGGGGGGAGAATGTGAAGGGAGGGGGTTGTGACAGGGGGAGAATGTGACGGGGGGGATGTGACAGGGGAATATGATATGGGGGAGAATGTGACAAGGGGGGAATGTGAAATGGGGGTAGAATGTGACGGGGGTTAGATGTAATATGGGGGGGGGAATGTGACAAGGGAGAATGTGGCGGGGGAGGGGGAATGGGACATGTGGGAGAATGTGGCAGGGGGTGGAGAATGTGATATGGGGGGAGAATGTGGGTAATGTGACGGGGGTGAGATGTGATATGGGGGGAGAATGTGGCAGGGGAGGGGGGAAAGTGACAGGAGGAGAATGGGGGGGAAAGTGATATGAGGGGAGGATGCGGGTAATGTGACCGGGGGGGGGGGGGGGGTGAGATGTGATATGGGGGAGAATGTGGCAGGGGGAGGGGGGAATGTGACAGGAGGAGAATGTGGCAGGGGGAGGGGGAAAGTGATATGAGGGGAGAATGTGACGGGGGGGGGGGGGGTGAGATGTGATATGGGGGGAGAATTTGGCAGGGGGAGGGGGGAATGTGACGGGGGAGAATGTGGCAGGGGGAGGGGGGAAAGTGATATGAGGGGAGAATGTGGGGAATGTGACAGGGGGGTGAGATGTGGCAGGGGGAGGGGGAATGTGGCAGAGGGAGGCGGGAAGGTGACAAAGGGGGAAAATGTGATGGGAGAAGATGTGACCATGAGGGGAGAATGTGACAGGGGGAGATGTGAAATGGACGGTGGGCATAAAATGGGTGGATAGTTGTAAAATGGAGGAGATTGGACATGAAATAGCAGGATTTCGCCATTTATTTATTATATCACATCCCATATCGAAATCGCAATATTTAGGCCCATAATTGCAATCGCACATTTTCCCCATATCGTGCAGCCCTACTACTAGCTCAGAGGAGAGGAGGTCTTGGTGTTTGGTACAAAATTGTCCAGTCAGCCAGGATACGTGAGTGCCGGTACCCCGTTAATAAGGGGTAACGGCTTGGTTCATCTCAGCCTGCCATGGCTTTTGTCTGCCCACGGTGGCATTACTGTATACTGTCATGTTTAAATGCAGTGATCGGTGGGGTTAATATTGCTTAAACAGGCAATTCAGTGCTGGCTAGCCACTGCACTGGCAAACGTTACATCATCATTTGTACTTCTGTTATGTTTGTTGCCGCATTACTTTCCACTATGGCGCCGTGTCCGCCCTCTTACAGCTCCACTCCGGTCTGGGTTGCAGCGGGACCGGAGCTGCAGTCAGATTGGAGCTTGGTGTGCTCCGGAGGCAATGGGCATAGATTTCACTGCCTCTGTCATGCGCCTGCACGTGTCGGGTGGTTCTGGCCGCAGGTACGCTGTGATCGCAGGTCAGCCTGCACTTGCTGCATAGCAGAGGCATAACATGTCACAGTGTGATGTATTCCCTTTCGCTTATGCAGTTTCAGAGCGGAGGGAATTTCAAACAGGTTGTTAGCCAGAGCTGGCTGTGTGCAGAGCTTTACTGGGCACAGCTGAGGTATTCATCCCAGGGGAATAGGACTCATGAGAATGCAGTACTGGGTCAGCATGCAGGAAACAACTGAGTAATTGGTGCTAGTTGGGAATCAAAGGTGTTGGGCGCACATCATTCTCGCATTACTGCTGGGTTTTCGCTTCCCTGTTTGCAATTCATGGGGTCACAAGCTCTGTTTGTCATAAGAAGTTTTTTAGATTATATTGGTAGTCATAGCTCAGCTCCAGCAGACAATGAGCTCCATGCTGTCTTCTATGGCAGGATTTCAGAGCAGACTTGAATCTCTGGAAAGGGATAGGTCTGCCCCTCATACCGTGCCTGTAGAAAGAAAATAATAATCAGTGGTTTCTGGGCCAGCAATCCAGGAGGCGAGTCCACCCTGTGTGCCTGTAGCTTCCACTTCAAGTGCCCCAATCACAGGTATGGTTGCAGCGGATTGGAGCATTGCACCTGCATTCTTTGTGCCTTCTAGTATACGGAAGGATATTATAGAAGGCAAGGATGTTAAGTTCCATTACATACATTTTTCTATGGAACATTTAATGATTGTTCCATAGTGTCTTCATGCATGCATGACTGGCATGTATTCCAGGTATACTTTACTGTAGTATCTAAACTAGGGCTGTACGGTTGGGGAAATATGCGATTGCTATTGTGGAGGCAGATATTGCGATAAGAACGTGATAGAAAAAAATAAAATAATAATAATAATATATATACACAATTAGTATGTTGTTGCTATGCAGTCCATCACAGTAGTTGTCATCAGGTATCATCACATTTATCAATGTTCACCACAGTCGATCAATATCTATCATTTCATTGGCAGCGTTAATATCTCTCATCATATCAAACACATATCCTTGTGGTTGTTTTCACATCACATGGTTACTGACAATTCTCAGAGCAATAACACATACTTATTGGCGGTATAAGTTATTAAAACTTTCATACCACCACGCATTCAGTTTGGAGTCCTTGGCACCATTTTGTTACTGACACACCTTCAGAGCAATATCATTAATGTAGGTGTAGTATAAGTAACTTGCCCATCATACCTGGCACATCTGCAGGTGGAACTTACTTGCATCATATTGTTACTGATACGTCTTCAGAGCAATATTGCTCAGGCAGTTTTAAATGACTTGCCCATAATACCTGACACATCTTCAAGTGGAACTTGCTTGCATCCTATTGTTACTGACATGTCTTCAGAGCGATATCGCTCATACAATCGTAGTATCAGTGACTTGCCCATCATACCTGACACGTCTTCAGGTGGAAGTTACTTGCATCATATTGTTATTGACACGTCTTCAGAGCAATATCACTTACGCAGTTGTAGTATAAGTGACTTGCCCATCATACCTGACTCCTCTTCAGGTTAAAGTTACTTGCATCATATTGTTTCTGACACGTCTTCAGAGCAATATTGCTTACACAATTGTATATTTTGCATAGATATAAAAAAATATATAATTATAAAATAATTAAAAAAAACTATAATAATTAGTAATAATTAAAAATTACTTGTTTTACCTGTTCCTAGCATGGCACTCTCCACTTCAGTCACGGCCCTGTTTTAGTCTCATTTTTGACGAGGGTAGTTTCTTTACGCAACTATAATTCGTACATAAGTTCACAATACGTTATATTTTTTGTAATCTTCAGTTCATTTCTTTCAGGGCATAGCAAGTGACGTTGCTTTTGAGTTTACTAAAGTCAGTAACAGGTTGTCGGTCAGCATGTCTCATGCTTCAGATATTGATGAGGCTTTGTCGATTCCGGAGACTCCGTCAAGTGCTTCGGACAGAGGTAGTGTCTCTTCGTAGCGCATGTGGAAAAATCCTAAAAATATGGACAACTTGTGCAGAAGGGGAGTTCCTTTTGCGGCAACAGCTATGAAGGCCGAGCTATACAAATTACTGATGGAACAACCTCTTGCTGGCCCATTGGGGTTACCGAGCCCTCGGGTAGAGAGTGTACACAGCTTGGTAATAGGAATCATCATAGCTCATTCAATATGTGTAATAACAATAGCATAGATACCATTGCTTCCCTTACTATAGCTTCATTCCATATACACATCACTATAAGCACTAGTCATGAGCGGCATTGCCCATATTCAAATTTGCGATCTTTCGAGAATATATAGACGAATATTCATCCTATATTCGCAAATTTTGCATATTCGTTATATTCGCACAAGCGTATTCACGTATTCAAAGAAGAAAACAGTGAGGGGGTGGGTAACTTTACAATTGGTTGCTAGGAATGTTGTTGAAAACCTCTGACAAGTGTATTTGCATCATTCTAATTGGTCCACAAGTGAAAAGAAGGAATATGTGAATATTCACCTATGCGAATATTCACATATGCGAATATTCACATATGCGGGAAAAAAGTGAATATTCGCAATTTTGAATATATAGCCAATATATTCTCAATATTTGCGAATTTGCGATATTCGCGATAAAAAATTTGAAATGCGAATATTCACGCCTAACACTAATAAGCACATATACTAAGCATACATCACTATAGGAGAGACCGAATGCACACATCTAGATGTTACGATGTACACTTTACCATCTACGTAAATGTTGCTGGATCACATGCAGGCAAAGTACACAGTGTCACCACTTATGTATGTATATATTTGTGTCATGCCATCATACAGGTGCAATGTATGCGTTCCTATCATGTGTATGCCGGGTATATTTCGTTATCATATTTTTATTTTATATAGCAGCACAGGGCAGGTGGCACTGATACGTTTCATATGTTTAGGTTGCTAGGTTTTAGGCTGTTGTCATTACTACGGTTATGTTTCCTCATGTATTAAGTTTTGTGTTTTCTTAGGCTGTCAAGATACTAGTACTGTCACATTACGTGCACTCTGGTCTGGTGGGGTCTGCTAGGGTTAGGGTTGGCCATGTTTTTCAGGTTGTTACGGTAGTATGTCCACTATTTTTCATGTACTCGGTGTTACGCCGAGCGCTCCGGGTCCCCGCTCCTCCCCGGAGCGCTCGCAACATCCTCGCAATTGCAGCGCCCCGGTCAGACCTGCTGACCGGGTGCGCTGCGATACCTCTCCCAGCCGGGATGCGATGCGGGAGGCGCCCGCTCGCGATGCGCATCCCGGCTCCCGTACCTGACTCGCTCTCCGTCGGTCTTGTCCCGGCGCGCGCGGCCCAGCTCCTTAGGGCGCGCGCGCGCCGGGTCTCTGCAATTTAAAGGGCCACTGCGCCACTGATTGGCGCAGTTGGCTTAATTAGTGTGTTCACCTGTGCACTCCCTATTTATACCTCACTTCCCCTGCACTCCCTCGCCGGATCTTGTTGCCATTGTGCCAGTGAAAGCGTTTCCTTGTGTGTTCCTAGCCTGTGTTCCAGACCTCCTGCCGTTGCCCCTGACTACGATCCTTGCTGCCTGCCCCGACCTTCTGCTACGTCCGACCTTGCTCTTGTCTACTCCCTTGTACCGCGCCTATCTTCAGCAGTCAGAGAGGTTGAGCCGTTGCTGGTGGATACGACCTGGTTGCTACCGCCGCTGCAAGACCATCCCGCTTTGCGGCGGGCTCTGGTGAATACCAGTAGCAACTTAGAACCGGTCCACCAGCACGGTCCACGCCAATCCCTCTCTGGCACAGAGGATCCACCTCCTGCCAGCCGAAGCGTGACAGTAGATCCGGCCATGGATCCCGCTGAAGTCCCACTGCCAGTTGTCGCCGACCTCACCACGGTGGTCGCCCAGCAGTCGCAACAGATAGCGCAACAAGGCCACCAGCTGTCTCAACTGACCGTGATGCTACAGCAGCTACTACCACAGCTTCAGCAATCATCTCCTCCGCCAGCTCCTGCACCTCCTCCGCAGCGAGTGGCCGCTTCCGGCCTACGATTATCCTTGCCGGATAAATTTGATGGGGACTCTAAGTTTTGCCGTGGCTTTCTTTCGCAATGTTCCCTGCACTTGGAGATGATGTCGGACCAGTTTCCTACTGAAAGGTCTAAGGTGGCTTTCGTAGTCAGCCTTCTGTCTGGGAAAGCTCTGTCATGGGCCACACCGCTCTGGGACCGCAATGACCCCGTCACTGCCTCTGTACACTCCTTCTTCACGGAGATTCGAAGTGTCTTTGAGGAACCTGCCCGAGCCTCTTCTGCTGAGACTGCCCTGCTGAACCTGGTCCAGGGTAATTTTTCTGTTGGCGAGTACGCCATCCAATTCCGTACTCTTGCCTCCGAATTATCCTGGAATAATGAGGCCCTCTGCGCGACCTTTAAAAAAGGCCTATCCAGCAACATTAAAGATGTTCTGGCCGCACGAGAAATTCCTGCTAACCTGCATGAACTTATTCATCTGGCCACCCGCATTGACATGCGTTTTTCCGAAAGGCGTCAGGAGCTCCGCCAGGATATGGACTTTGTTCGCACGAAGCGTTTTTTCTCCCCGGCTCCTCTCTCCTCTGGTCCTCTGCAATCCGTTCCTGTGCCTCCCGCCGTGGAGGCTATGCAAGTTGACCGGTCTCGCTTGACACCTCAAGAGAGGACACGACGCCACATGGAGAATCTGTGCCTGTACTGTGCCGGTACCGAACACTTCCTGAAGGATTGTCCTATCCGTCCTCCCCGCCTGGAAAGACGTACGCTGACTCCGCACAAAGGTGAGACAGTTCTTGATGTCAACTCTGCTTCTCCACGCCTTACTGTGCCTGTGCGGATATCTTTCTCTACCTTCTCCTTCTCTACTATGGCCTTCTTGGATTCCGGATCTGCAGGAAATTTTATTTTGGCCTCTCTCATCAACAGGTTCAACATCCCGGTGACCAGTCTCGCCAGACCCCTCTACATCAATTGTGTTAACAATGAAAGATTGGACTGTACCGTGCGTTACCGCACGGAACCTCTCCTAATGTGCATCGGACCTCATCACGAAAAAATTTAGTTTTTGGTCCTCTCCAACTGCACTTCCGAAATTCTTCTTGGATTACCGTGGCTTCAACGCCATTCCCCAACCCTTGATTGGTCCACAGGAGAAATCAAGAGCTGGGGTACTTCTTGTTTCAAGGACTGTCTTAAACCGGTTCCCAGTACTCCCTGCCGTGACCCTGTGGTTCCCCCTGTAACCGGTCTTCCTAAGGCTTATATGGACTATGCTGACGTGTTTTGCAAAAAGCAAGCTGAGACTTTACCTCCTCACAGGCCTTATGACTGTCCTATTGACCTCCTCCCGGGTACTACTCCACCCTGGGGCAAAATTTATCCTCTGTCTGCTCCAGAGACTCTTGCTATGTCTGAATACATCCAGGAAAATTTAAAAAAGGGGTTTATCCGCAAATCCTCCTCTCCTGCCGGAGCTGGATTTTTTTTTGTGTCCAAAAAAGATGGCTCCCTACGTCCTTGCATTGATTACCGCGGACTTAATAAAATCACGGTAAAGAACCGCTACCCCCTACCCCTTATCTCAGAACTCTTTGATCGCCTTCAAGGTGCCCACATCTTTACCAAACTGGACTTAAGAGGTGCTTATAATCTCATCCGCATCAGGGAGGGGGACGAATGGAAAACCGCATTTAACACCAGAGATGGACACTTTGAGTATCTGGTCATGCCCTTTGGCCTGTGCAACGCCCCTGCCGTCTTCCAAGACTTTGTTAATGAAATTTTTCGTGATCTCTTATATTCCTGTGTTGTGGTTTATCTGGACGATATTCAGATTTTTTCTGCCAACTTAGAAGAACACCGCTAGCATGTCCGCATGGTTCTTCAGAGACTTCGAGACAATCAACTTTATGCCAAAATGGAGAAATGTCTGTTTGAATGTCAATCTCTTCCTTTCCTAGGATACTTGGTCTCTGGCCAGGGATTACAAATGGACCCAGATAAACTCTCTGCCGTCTTAGATTGGCCACGCCCCTCCAGACTCCGTGCTATCCAACGTTTTTTGGGGTTCGCCAATTATTACAGACAATTTATTCCACACTTTTCCACTATTGTGGCTCCTATCGTGGCTTTAACCAAGAAAAATGCCAATCCCAAGTCCTGGTCTCCCCAAGCGGAAGACTCATTTAAACGTCTCATGTCTGCCTTTTCTTCTGGTCCCGTGCTCTCCAGACCTGACCCATCTAAACCCTTCCTATTGGAGGTAGATGCCTCCTCAGTGGGAGCTGGAGGTGTCCTTCTACAAAAAAATTCTTCCGGGCATGCTGTTACTTGTGGTTTTTTTTCTAGGACCTTCTCTCCGGCGGAGAGAAACTACTCCATCGGGGATCGAGAACTACTGGCCATTAAATTGGCGCTTGAGGAATGGAGGCATCTGCTGGAGGGATCAAAATTTCCAGTTATCATATACACCGATCACAAGAATCTCTCCTATCTCCAGTCTGCCCAACGGCTGAACCCTCGCCAGGCCAGGTGGTCGTTGTTCTTTGCCCGTTTTAACTTTGAAATTCATTTTCGCCCTGCCGACAAGAACATTAGGGCCGATTCCCTCTCTCGTTCCTCGGAAGTAGAGGTCTCTCCGCAACACATCATTCCTCCTGACTGTCTGATCTCCACTTCTCCAGCCTCCATCAGGCAAACTCCTCCAGGGAAGACCTTCGTTTCTCCACGCCAACGTCTCGGGATTCTCAAATGGGGACACTCCTCCCACCTCGCAGGCCATGCGGGCATCAAAAAATCCTTGCAACTCATCTCTCGTTTCTATTGGTGGCCGACTCTGGAGACGGATGTTGTTGATTTTGTGCGGGCCTGTACTGTCTGTGCCCGGGATAAGACTCCTCGCCAGAAGCCTGCTGGTCTCCTTCATCCTCTGCCTGTCCCCGAACAGCCTTGGTCACTGATTGGTATGGACTTTATTACAGACTTACCCCCATCCCGTGGCAACACTGTTGTTTGGGTGGTCGTTGATCGATTTTCCAAGATGGCACATTTTATTCCTCTTCCTGGTCTTCCTTCAGTGCCTCAGTTGGCAAAACAATTTTTTGTACACATTTTTCGTCTTCACGGTTTGCCCACGCAGATCGTCTCGGATAGAGGCGTCCAATTCGTGTCTAAATTCTGGAGGGCCCTCTGTAAACAGCTCAAGATTAAATTAAACTTCTCTTCTTCTTATCATCCCCAATCCAATGGGCAAGTAGAAAGAATTAACCAGGTCCTGGGTGACTATTTACGGCATTTTGTTTCCTCCCGCCAGGATGACTGGGCAGATCTTCTACCATGGGCCGAATTCTCATACAACTTCAGAGTCTCAGAATCTTCTGCTAAGTCCCCATTTTTCGTGGTGTACGGCCGTCACCCTCTTCCCCCCCTCCCTACTCCCTTGCCCTCTGGTTTGCCCGCTGTGGATGAAGTGACTCGTGATCTTTCCACCATATGGAAAGAGACCCAAAATTCTCTTTTTTACAGGCTTCATCCCGCATGAAAAGGTTTGCCGATAAGAAAAGAAGAACTCCCCCCATTTTTGCTCCCGGAGACAAGGTATGGCTCTCCGCTAAATATGTCCGCTTTCGTGTCCCCAGTTACAAACTGGGACCACGCTATCTTGGTCCTTTCAAAGTCTTGTGCCAGATTAATCCTGTCTCTTACAAACTCCTTCTTCCTCCTTCTCTTCGTATTCCCAATGCCTTCCATGTCTCTCTCCTTAAACCACTCATCATTAACCGCTTCTCTCCCAAACTTGTTTCTCCCACTCCTGTTTCCGGTTCTTCTGATGTCTTCTCCGTGAAGGAGATTCTGGCCTCCAAGACGGTCAGAGGAAAAAAAAATTTCTTGGTGGATTGGGAAGGCTGTGGTCCAGAAGAGAGATCCTGGGAACCTGAGGACAACATCCTAGACAAAAGTCTTGTCCTCAGGTTCTCAGGCTCCAAGAAGAGGGGGAGACCCAAGGGGGGGGGGGTACTGTTATGCCGAGCACTCCGGGTCCCCGCTCCTCCCCGGAGCGCTCGCAACATCCTCGCAATTGCAGCGCCCCGGTCAGACCTGCTGACCGGGTGCGCTGCGATACCTCTCCCAGCCGGGATGCGATTCGCGATGCGGGAGGCGCCCGCTCGCGATGCGCATCCCGGCTCCCGTACCTGACTCGCTCTCCGTCGGTCTTGTCCCGGCGCGCGCGGCCCCGCTCCTTAGGGCGCGCGCGCGCCGGGTCTCTGCAATTTAAAGGGCCACTGCGCCACTGATTGGCGCAGTTGGCTTAATTAGTGTGTTCACCTGTGCACTCCCTATTTATACCTCACTTCCCCTGCACTCCCTCGCCGGATCTTGTTGCCATTGTGCCAGTGAAAGCGTTTCCTTGTGTGTTCCTAGCCTGTGTTCCAGACCTCCTGCCGTTGCCCCTGACTACGATCCTTGCTGCCTGCCCCGACCTTCTGCTACGTCCGACCTTGCTCTTGTCTACTCCCTTGTACCGCGCCTATCTTCAGCAGTCAGAGAGGTTGAGCCGTTGCTGGTGGATACGACCTGGTTGCTACCGCCGCTGCAAGACCATCCCGCTTTGCGGCGGGCTCTGGTGAATACCAGTAGCAACTTAGAACCGGTCCACCAGCACGGTCCACGCCAATCCCTCTCTGGCACAGAGGATCCACCTCCTGCCAGCCGAAGCGTGACACTCAGGTTGTGTTTTCAGATTCACATGAACATCATCACTAGTAAGTTTTGCATGCTTTAGGTCTGTCACGCCTTTCAAGCTGTCACCATAGTCAGTTCGGTTCGCTGCTCATTATCAGGTAATGTCTTTGGCTGTCGCAATAGATGTTATATGTTCTAAATACACTTGGCATGCATAGAGTTGTCACTATATGACTGCTGTAAATAAGCACATTACACAATATTTAGGCAACCTATCATGACTACGGGTTTGATACTTACAAAGTCCTGTGACGACTACACGCACAATGGTTACGCAATGTCCTCTCACGACTACAGGCACGATGGTTATTCAATGTCCTGTTACGACTACAGGCACGATGGTTACGCAATGTCCTGTCACATCTACGGGCAAGATGGTTATGCTATGTCCTGTCACAACTACAGGCATGATGGTTGCGTAAAACTTGTCCCATTTGTGGACACAATGATTTTACAAGTTATGTCGGGTCTACGGCTAACATTGGTCATGTTAGCATAGTTAAGTATACAGATATGAGTAGTGCTACGATCGAATAGTCTAAGACTTTTTCCTCAAGGATACTCTCAACTAATGTCAGGATGGCATCGGATGTTCATGGAAGCCTTTATGTTACCTACCTACTCAATTGTATTTTGTCACTTAGATTTCAGGCTATTGAGGTGAAGCAGTCATCTACTTCTAGAAAAGGTATTCAGATCATCTTGGTTCAACACTATGTCATAAGGAATGTAAGGACCAAGTATTGGAAAGTAAGTAGCTTGTTGTTTATGTAGGTTTCGTGTGTATGCTCTTTGTACACAGAGTAAACCATGGTCACCCCTTTCTAGGTCCTTAATCAGGTTATTGCAGTTACACATTGTACAGGGTGGGCCATTTATATGGATACACCTTAATAAAAGGGGAATGGTTGGTGATATTAACTTCCTGTTTTTGGCACATTAGTATATGTGAGGGGGGAAACTTTTCAAGATCGGTGGGGACCATGGCGGCCATTTTGAAGTCGGACATTTTGAATCCAAAATGTCCGTCAGCATACCTCCACCCCCCCTGCGACCGCCCCCCCCCCCCCCCTCACCGGCCTTCACCTGCACTGTGCCCGGCCTCCGCTCCCACGTCTTCAGTTGCGCCGGCCTCCGCTCCCACGTCTTTGGTTGCGCCGGCCTGACGTCCCTCCGTCAGTGACGTCACTCGCAGGGTGCCCGGAGAGAAGGATCGCTGCGCTGGATGGGTGAGTGTGTGTGTCTGTCTGTCTGTCTCTATCTCTGTCTGTGTGTGACTATCTGTGTGCGACTCTGTGTGTGTTTGTGTGTGTGTGGGACTGTGTATGTGTCTCTCTGTGTGTGTGTGTGCCCGGGCTCCCTTTGCAGGACTACAACTCCCAGAATACCCTTACTGTAAGGACATGCTCGGAGTTGTAGTTGTGCAGTGCAGGCGAATGACAAGCTTGTCCCCTGCCCCCAGCTGCAGGACTACAACTCCCAGCATGTCCTTACTGTAAGGGCATGCTGGGCGTTGTAGTCCTGCAGCTGGGGGCAGGGGACAAGCTTGTCACTTGCCCATACATCTCCTGCACCACACAACTACAACTCCCAGCATGTCCTTACTGTAAGGGCATGCTGGGAGTTGTAGTCGTGCGGGGCGGGAGATGTGCGAACAGGTGATAATAAATGTACTAACCCATTTTTTTTTCTTCTTCTCATTTCAGATCCGTGTATCCTGTGGACTCCTTCGGATTCGGTGGACTACTTCGATGACCAGGGTTTTTCTTTGTTTGATTTTAATAAAATGGTTAACGAGGGCTTGTGGGGGAGTGTTTTTTGTAATAAAATTGTTTTCAAACCTGTTGTTTTTTTTCCTTACTTTACTTGACAGGCTTAGTAGTGAAAGCTGTCTTATAGACGGAGTCCATTACTATGCTGGGCTTAGCGTTAGCCACAAAAACAGCTAGCGCTAACCCCCAATTATTACCCCGGTACCCAACGCCACAGGGGTGCCGGGAAGAGCCGGTACCAACAGGCCCGGAGCGTCAAAAATGGGCCTAGGCGGTAACAGGCTGGCGTTATTTAGGCTGGGGAGGGCCAGTAACAGTGGTCCTCGCCCACCCTGGTAACGTCAGGCTGTTACTGTTTGGTTGGTATTTGGCTGAGAATAAAAATAGGGGGGACCCTATGCGTTTTTTTTTTAAAATAAATAATTGAATATTAAAAAAAAAACACACACAGGGTCCCCCCTATTTTTATTCTCAGCCAAATACCAACCAAACAGTAACAGCCTGACGTTACCAGGATGGGCGAGGACCATTGTTACTGGCCCTCCCCAGCCTATATAACGCCAGCCTGTTACCGCCTAGGCCCAGGAGCGCCATTTTTGACGCTCCGGGCCTATTGGTACCGGCTCTTCCTGGCACCCCTGTGGTGTTGGGTACCGGGGTAAGAATTGGGGTTAGCGCTAGCTGTTTTTATGGCTAACGCTAAGCCCGGCTTAGTAATGGACTCCATCTGTAAGACAGCTTCCACTACTAAGCCTGTCCAGTAAGTAAAAAAAAAAAAAAAAACACGTTTTTAAAAATTTTTATTACTAAAAAACACTCCCCCACAAGCCCTCGTTAACCATTTTATTAACATCAGGGAAAGAAAAACGCTGGCCGTCGAAGTAGTCCACCGAATCCAATGGAGTCCACAGGATACACGGATCTGTAGAAGAAGTAACAAAAAAAAAATGAGTAAGTACATTTAGGGAGAATAAACAGTGTTAAAAAAAATGTAATACACACACACATTTATATATATATATATATATATATATATATATATATATATATATATACACACATTTTTTTTTCAAAGCTGCATAGTGTTGTTCTGTAGTTATTATTTGGTTTTTGCTTATGTGTGCTAAAAAAATTGTATTTAAAAGTGATTTCTTGGTTTTTGCTCATGTAAGCCAAATTTATCAACCCCCTGTGATAGTATGATAAATATGTCATACATAAGCAAAAAAATAGCAAGAAAAAAATGACTACAGAACTTTCTTACCAAAGCAACCATGATAAATGTCCCCGTATATCTATAAACCTATAATATTATCAAAACTGTTCACACTAAGAGTCAGTGTGCATGATACATTAAGGTTGTGTGCATGCATGATTCGGAGAGAAACAATGAAAAAAGAGAAAATGGAACATATAAATATATTTTTCAGATAGTTCCATTCATCTCGAAAGTGTCCCAAAGCTGTCCAATAGGAGGATGTATATGACATGAAGAAAAAGAATAATCAATTTTTTAGTAATGTAATATCGTATCCATCCTCTTATTTAAACCACCAGGCCTACAACTTTCCAATTTGAGGATCCAGTAGACCTCGCGGTCTAATAGTTTTTGCCTGATATCTCCTCCTCTGGGCGGTACAATGATTCTTTCTAGTCCCTGTTATGTAAGAGATATATTACTACCGTCATGTCTCTCTGCACAGTGTTTGGATACCTTTGAAGTGTGTCGTGAGTTGAAGTGTGGTATGTCGGATAAATGCTTTCTCGCACAAACTTTTAATGCTTTCGATATGCATCTGACATACTGCAGTTCACACTCACGACATGTAAATACATAGATCACATTGGATGTTTTACAATTTGTGTATTGTTTGATTTTAAAAGCATTACCATTAGATGAGGAAGTAACTGTATATGAATTCATGTGGAAAAGAGAGGAATATGAGGAAGCACTCACAGTTTCAAGGTGCAGCAGTTTTCTTTTTATTCTCAGTGCAAGATTGGAGCATTACCGCATCCGCAGGACACCATGGCAGGAACACAGGTGCAGTGACAATTGTTTCACGCCCCTTCTGGGCCTTTCATCAGACTACCTTCACTCCCCCGTCACACAGGTAAATACCGTTCCGGAGTGATGTATGGTATGGAGGGTGTGTCAACTAGTGAGATTAAAACGTTACATTAAAATCAACACATACAGACAATGTATCAAATACATTTTTCATCAGGAGCAACAATAGATTTTAAATGTATATAGATATTTTATAGAAAGACGATTAGATAACAGATCGTTCAAACCCAGGTTTCCCTGGGCATTTGTTTAAAGAATAATTCTGGCTTCATGCTGCAAAAGTATTTTATGTCTGTCTGTCCCCTCCCTGATGGCAACCCTTTCCAGACAGAGAAAGGACAGGCAGGCAGCGTCTCCTTGATGTTCATCTTTAACATGAGAAATAAGCTGCGGGCAGCTTTTTCCAGATTTAATAGAGTATATATGTTCTCTAAATCATACATATACCGGGGGAATGGTGCAACGGATGTAAAAACGCCCACATTTACATAATATAGCATACACTACATAGTTTGTTCGACAGCACATCACATCTTTCGGATAGAACTGTTTTCCGCCAATAACTATGTTTCTATTTAAATAGACGAAATTACACCAGTTGCATCCATTACATCTATAATTCCCTGGAGATAAAGAACTATTAAACCAATTGGTTGTTGGTTTGGAATGAACCAGCGCACTTGTTACTAATTCATCCTTTAAATTTCTACTATTTCGAACCGACACAAGTGGTTTTAAGTTTCCATACTCAGACAGAGCACTGTCGCTTCCAACCAAAAACCAATTGTCAACAATAATTTTTGTAATTTTTTCGGCCATTGGACTGAAACGAAATGAGAAAGCAAACAGTTTTAAGTTGTGACTCAGACTGCCCCTTTTCTTTCAGCTGTTTTTTTCTTCTCCCTTTTAGTGAAGTGGACCTTTCTTGTTTTAAGGCTTTACTGAGGGCTTTTTCTAGCACTACTTCAGGGTACCCTCTAATACTTAATCGATTTTTCTATTCTACCGCTTGCATAAGAATGCAACTCCTTCAAGTTTGGTGATCAGTGGTTCATCCAGACTGGAGGAGTTGCAATGGGCACTCCAGTGGCCTGGACGTTAGCTAACATCTACGTAGCAATGTTTGAAAAAAGATGCAGTTTCACACAAAATTTATCGCCTGTTACAGGCGATTTGTGGATGATATTTTCATCATTTGAACTGGCACGGAGTCCAATCTTCGGTACGGGGCCGCGGCAATATACAGGAAAGGGGGCGTTCCGTCCCCGCATGACGTGGCGATCGACACGCCCCCTCCATGAATCCCATAGAGATACATGGAGGGGGAGTGTCTGCCGCGGCTTTCTGCTGCGGACGAAACTTCACTTCCTGCAAACTGCCGCGGCCCCGTCAAAGAGATCCCGGGGGGCCCCAGCGCTCAGACTCCACGCGATCTATAACTTATCCCCTATCCAAAGGATAAGTTATTTTGCACTGGAATACTCCTTTAAAACTGTACAGTTTGCTTTCTCATTTCGTTTCAGTCCAATGGCCGAAAAAATAAAAAAACATTTTTTTGACAATTAGTTTTTGGTTGGAAGCGACAGTGCTCTGTCTGAGTATGGAAAATTAAAACCACTTGTGTCGTTTCGAAAAAGTAGAAATTTAAAGGATGAATTAGTAAGAAGTGCGCTGGTTCATTCCAAACCAACAACCAATTGGTTAAATAGTTCTTTATCTCCAGGGAATTATAGATGTAATGAATGCAACTAATGTAATTTCGTCTATTTAAATAGAAACATAGTCATTGGCGAAAAACAGTTTTATCCGAAAGATGTCATGTGCTATCAAACAAACTATGTAGTGTATGCTATATTATGTAAATGCGGGCGTTTTTACATCAGTTGCACCATTCGCCCGGTAAATGTATAATTTAGAGAACATATATACTCTACCAAATCAGGAAAAAGCTGCCCACGACTTATTTCTCATGTTAAAGATGAACATCAAGGAGACGCTGCCTGCCTGTCCTTTCTCTGTCTGGAAAGGGTTGCCATCAGGGAGGGGACAGACAGACATAAAATACTTTTGCAGCATGACGCCAGAATTATTCTTGAAACAAATGCCCAGGGAAACCTGGGTTTGAACGATCGGTTAGATCTAAGCGTCTTTTTATAAAATATCTATATACATTTAAAATCTATTGTTGCTCCTGATGAAAAATGTATTTGATACACTGTCTGTATGTGTTGATTTTAATGTAACGTTTTAATCTTACTAGTTGACACACCCTCCATACCATACATCACTCCGGAATGGTATTTACCTGTGTGACTGGGGAGTGAAGGTAGTCTGATGAAACGCACAGAAGGGGCGTGAAACAATTGTCATTGCACCTGTGTTCCTGCCATGGCATCCTGCGGATGCGGTAATGCTCCAATCTTGCACCGAGAATAAAAAGAAAACTGCTGCACCTTGAAACTGTGAGTGCCTCCTCATATTCCTCTCTTTTCCACATTAATTCATATACAGTTACTTCCACATCTAATGGGCATACTCATATTCCTCTCTTTTCTATATCATTGTTGCACTGTATGCTCCGGAGGATTGAGCACCTCGGACGGTTGTAGACAGTTGATTGCCTCGCTACAGCACTGAATGTTTGGCAGCTTGCTTAGCTTGCCAGAACCTACATAAGACTGCTCCAAAACCATAGACGGCAGTGCCGGTCTCTACCTACCTTTTTCATGACTATGAATTCATCATGACACTGCAGCAAATACATTTCATATGACTACACTTGTACGATTCCACATGTTTCAACCAAGTCGGCTTATTCTAACATGTTTGATCAGCGAATAGACTCTGTGAAATTTTTTGTCCAATAGTTGGAGCTCTTCTGGATATACATTTATATCCTTGTGTAAAAGCATCCCGAAAAGCCGGATCACTTGTAATAAGTGGCATATATTTATTTAAAATGCTGCAGATGTCTTTGAATTCATTACTGTATTGGGTAGAAAAAATAATGAGTGTGTATGAGAGATGCGTTTTCTTGTAAGTTGAAATTACATTTGGATCAATCAATGTTTTATGTTCTCTACGTGATTCAATTATCCTCCCTCTCTCTATGTCCCATTTAGAATAACCCCGTGCCTGTAAACAGTGTCCGATCTGGTTGGTCTCACTCACAAAATCAAGAGTCCATAGAACAATTTCTACATGCCCTGATAATTTCTCCAATGGGGAGATTTCTGGCTACGTGAGGCAGGTGACACGAGGAGGCATGGAGAATAGAACTTACTGCCATGCCTTATCTATATGTAGATGTAATAACTTTCTGCCTCTCCGCATCACCCTGCAAACATAGATCCAGAAATGAGACCATGCTAGCTTCTTGAGACACAGTAAACTTTAGATTGCATGTATTGTTATTGAGATAGTTGGTAAATTCTGGTATAGTCGCCACACCTGACCCCGTATGAACAGGAGGTCGTCTATGTAGTGACCATGCCAGAATATGGATGTCATGTATGGATTGGTGGGGGGGGGGGGGGGTGAAAAGTGTCGACCTCTCCCACCAACACATATAAATGTTGGTGAGAGAGGGCGAGAATTTCGCCCCCATCGATGCTCCAGTAATTTGAAGATAAAATTGATGATTAAACATGAAGAAATTATGGTGTAGCAAAAAGTCAACAGCTAGAATAATGTATTCAGGAAAATCGTAAGAATACCTAGAATATGTCTCAAGAAACCAGGACAGTGCACGTAAGGCCAGAGGATGTGGTATGACAGAATAAAGGGATGCAACATCTGCATTCAACGAGGTTAGTCCATCATGCAGGGCAACCTCATCCATCATGTGTAACACATGTCCTGTGTCTTTTATGTAGCCCAGCATTTGGACTATGAGTGACTGCCAAGTCGCATCCACCCATGAACACATTCTTTCGTTGAGAGATGTAATGCCTGCGACTATAGGTCGCATGGGGGGAGGGAAGATCTCCTTGTGGACTTTGGGCAACGAATAAAAAATCGGAATAATCGGATTATCTATAATTAGAAAATCTGCTTGTTTTTTTTTTGTTAAAAAAACATTCGTTATTCCAGAGTCCACAAGGAGGGTTAGTTGTTACATTACTAAAAACGATATTACATTACTAAAACATTTCTTTTTCTTTTTCTTCATGTCGTATACATCCTCCTATTGGACAGCTTTTGGACACTTTCTAGATGAATGGAACTATTATCTGAAAAATATATTTATATGTTCCTTTTCCTCTTTTATTCTTTTTTCATTGTTTCTCTTCGAATGATGCATGCACACCTTCTTAATGTATCACCTTCTTATGCACACTGACTCTTAGTGTGAACAGTTTTGATAATATAGGTTTATCGATACAGTGAATATTAAGATTATATATATATATATATATATATATATATATATATATATATTACTATTTCCCTTTGTTCACGCTGGATGTTAAGTTTTGACATGATCATATATTTTTTAACACTTTTTTTTAACACTCTACACTATGCGATATTGTTTCTGCGTTTTCTGCTCTCCAGTGACACTGTTGACGTAACAGATTATGTCTCATTTTGGGAACTCCAATTTAATTAGTGCTATTCATACTACTGTGTCTCTGGGAACGGAACACGCATCTGTTGAAATTTGTATAGGTGTTTTTCTATATATTTGTTTATTTTTCCTTTTTTTTCTAGATGTATTTTAGAAGTGTTTGTTTAAGGATGTGAGCAATCCTTCAGGTCTCCACTACACAGAATTAATCTCACGATCACACCTATGAGTCGAAACCTGGGAGGAATGTGAGGTTATCACCAGGGCTGTGGAGTCGGTAGATAAATGTTTTTGTACTTCCATCTCCCCGACTCCTCTGTATTAACATGCAAATATATTTATAAACACTTACAGTTGAATCCAAGAAGCTGTTCCACCATGTTCTTCTAAGCTCTTCTAGTAGAGAGCGGTAGTTGGGCAAAAGCTGCTGCCTTCTCCTTTTTGTGTGCTGATCTGCTGCTGAAGATAGGGCAGTGGGAGGATCCAGGAAGGGGCATTTATTATAAAACATGATTCCCTAGTAGAATCCCATAGTCATGTTTAAAGTTTAAGCTAACAATCGGAGTTTACAAGTTTTTTTTTGCCTTAGCTGAATTGCAGCAGTTTTTCCAATGGTTTACAGCTTCAGTCTTGAACTATTGACTCTCCATTCCCTTCACTTATACAAGTGTCTCTAGTCCTGCAAAAAACATATTTACTTAACCCATGGGTTCCCTGTAACAGCAGAACACAACACTATGAAAAGTATAAGTATTGCCGCTCCTAATTGTGCGTTGCATGCCATATAGTGAAGCACATGAAAAGCAAGCTTCTTCGCGGTCACTTAGTGTTCATTTTGCGGTTACATGAGGCACTGCATGCATTGGTCTTTATTCTTACAGTAGAGAAGTCATTAATTATAACTTTTTGTGAATTGGGACATTTAAACTTGCTTTTTTTTAAAAATTTTTATTCCAATCTAAATTTAGTAGGAGTCGGAGTCATTGTTTGCCGACTCCGATTCCGACTCCAGGTATCCTAAATTTCGTCCGACTCCGAGAAAAATCCCCCCTACACTCCCTTTATAAGGATTTAATTTTGTATTCTGTCCTTTGTTTGACTAAGGTTCTCTGACGAACTGAAACGTGTCACCTTGTCTACTGTGTCTATGTACTTGTGGAATCTTATGCAATAAAAGCTTTGTTTTTTTTTTTTTTTTTTTTTTTTTTTTTTTTTTTACGGTTCAAAAGATTTATTAAACATTGATAACATATACAACATCCGCCCCAGGGCGGTAGAAGCGGGCAATCGAATACAGATAGCTGGTATCAGGATTCCATGCAATCAGTACTGAAGTATAAACAAACACCATCATGCGCTGGATAGTACTAAATAGGCAGGCTAGTGAGACCCAGTCAATGCAGTACACTGACGTAGGCCATGATGCCATAGGTGAAGGCCAGATAGAGAGAGACAGCGGGGATAACGTATAACTAGCAAGGTCGGGGGAACCTTTGACAATGTGAAAGAAATAAGCAAACAATCAAGGACATCTAGCCAACGTAGTGGGGAGCGATGTCTCATTCGAGTGTCCATTTAAGGGTCTAGAGTAGGCAATCGCTGGAACCAATGCCATCCAAACCAGGCCCCAGCCACTCAAACTAGCATATTACAGCCTAAGTCTAAATGGGTCAGGCTGGTTGGGAGGCCTAATACACTACCAATGTAAACCAAAAAAGAAAAGGAAAAGAACCACACATAGACAAGACACAAAAGGGGAGAATGGAGGGGGAAGGAACCGAGCAGAAGCAGTCGGAATAGAGTTGAGAGGGAGAGGGGGAGTGGGGGTAAAGGTTGCCACAAAGACCCAAAGAGAATAGTCCGGGGGGGGGGAAGAGAGGAGAGGGAAGGAAGGAGCCCAAAGCAAAGGAGGGGAGACTAGAGAGGAAAAAAAAAAAAAGAAAAAAAAAAAAAAAAAAAAAAGGGGGGGGGGGGGAGACCCTCACAGGAGAGGAAGGGCCGTATCAGTGGTGGATGGCAGCGAAACTAAATGGGGGGACGACAGAGACATGGCTCGATACTCAGGGGATGACAGGAAGTCGGTCCACAGAGTCCAGCGCTGCAGAAAACACTCAGGTTTGGACGCCATGTCCGCCATGCACTCCTCCATCCCGTAGATAAATTGCACCTCACCTATCCAGTCAGCTATGGTCGGGGGCTGGACTGACTTCCATTTGCGTGGGAGCACCCTTCGGGCAGCAGAGAGTAATATGCCGATCAGACCCTTTTTCAGAGATTT
Source organism: Hyla sarda (assembly GCF_029499605.1). NCBI lineage: Eukaryota > Metazoa > Chordata > Amphibia > Anura > Hylidae > Hyla > Hyla sarda. The sequence goes on along the minus strand of NC_079200.1, from coordinate 79,242,646 downwards.
CAATTGGCCCGGCACCATCGATAGTAAGGCTACTTGGGGGGTATGGGGTACTACGGAACCTGAAATCTTGGACACGGCAGACAAGACTCCGGACCAGAAAGTTTGCAAAAGCGAGCAATCATACCAAACATGAAGCATGGTCCCGGGGGCCAAGCCGCACCTCCAACAGACATTAGGCACAGATGGAAAGCACCGATGCAGCAGAGCTGGGACACGATACCATCTGGACAAGACTTTGAAGTTAGTTTCTTGCAACTGAACAGAAACCGAGGACCCATGGCACAAGGCATATGCCTTGCTCCAGTCTAGAGGATCAGGGGTGCGACCCAGCTCCCGCGACCACCCCCCCTGATGAGTCGGGACCTGTGTGGTGCATGCAGACATCAAAAGGGCATAGATAACAGATATCAGGTGTCCCGGAGACTCATCCGCCAGACATAAAGATTCAAATGGAAGGGGAAGCCTATGTAGGTCAAGGGACTGTTTCCAAGAAGAGTAAAAATGTGTGAGCTGAGTGTATTGCCAAACCTGAGCAGGTGTATGATGTTCCTCCCGTAGGACCTCTGCCAATGGTTTCAAGGAGCCCAAGTGAAGAACGTGAGCAAATAAAAAAATCTGTCCACGGGACCTACCTAGGAAGGGTCCCACCCGGCCACCCGGTGTAAAGTCAGGGTTGTCACGTATAGATGTCAGGGGACCATTGGGGCGTAGGAGACCCGCCTTGCCCAAATGGCGCAGGCACACCCGAAGCACGGAACGCGCCACATACGGGAGTTTCGCCTGAAGTGCTGGTGTCCAATAGGACGCACGCGTCCAGGGTAGGGACGTGAGCGGGATAGGGGAAAGGAGGGCCTCCAAACGCACCCACAGCTTATCGGTGGGGTGGTGAAACCAGTCCATTATTCTAGTCGCAACAGAAGCCATGTAATAAAGATGAGGGTCCGGCAGAGCCAGACCACCCTTCGACTTGGGGCGAATCAAGTCCCTCCGGGCCACGCGGTGACCCCGGAGGCCCCACACGTATTTGATAAATATTTTGTTAATGGTCAGAAAAAAGGAGCGGGGGAGAAGGATAGGGATAGTCTGAAAAAGGTAAAGCAGTCTGGGCAATATGTTCATTTTAAGTATGTTGACTCGTCCAATCCAGGAAAAGTCTCGTCTGTCCCATTTGGTCAAGTCAGAGGAAAAGGAGGTAAGTAGGGGGCCGAAGTTCAAGTCATACAGGCGGGTCAAGTCACTGGGGACCTGGATCCCTAGGTATTTGAAGGAGTTGGACGCCCAACGGAAGGCATACTGCTTCCTGAGCTCTGCGACGCCTCCAGGACCTAATGACACGTCTAGGGCTACACTCTTAGTTATATTTAGTTTATAATTGCTAAAACGACCATAGTCATCCAAAAGAGTGAAGAGGGCAGGGATGCTACCGCAAGGGTCTGACAGGAACAATAACAAGTCATCAGCAAAGGCAGCACATTTGACAACTTCTCCCCCGACCGGCACCCCCCGAACCTGTTCACTCTGTCTGATAGCTTGCAAGAGATGTTCCATGGCTAGGACATATAGGAGAGGGGACAGGGGGCACCCTTGTCTCGTGCCATTGCAGATAGGGATAGGAGAGGAGAGGGAACCATTTATCCTTATCCTAGCTTGTGGGTGGGTATACAAGGCAAAGATACGTGACAACATTAGCGGGCCTAAACCCAGATGAGACAGGACACCCCTCAAGAACCCCCATGCCACCCTGTCAAAAGCCTTCTCGGCGTCCAGGGACAATAAAACACATGGCAACCGAGAAGTTTGAGCGTGGTGGATCACAGAGAAAGTCTTCAGGGTGTTATCTCTGGCCTCTCTAGCAGGTACGAAGCCCGTCTGGTCAGGGTGGATGAGGGTCCCCAATAATGGGTTCAGTCTGAGGGCTAGTAATTTAGCGTATAATTTCGTGTCTACATTAATAAGGGATATCGGGCGATAGCTTTGACAGAGGTTCGGGTCCTTACCCTCCTTCGGGATCACAGTAATAAATGCCTGGAGAAATGAGCTGGGGAATGGGGACGTGGCGGATACTGAGTTAAAGGAGGCCAACAGTGACGGAGTCAAATCTGAAGCAAGAAGCTTATAAAATTTGGCAGTATACCCGTCAGGGCCAGGTGCTTTCCCTGAGGGCATAGACCTAATGGCTTCTGCCACCTCTTCCTGGGAAAAGGGGCGTTCCAAGTCCAAGAGGGACTGGGGGGGAAGAGAAGGCAGCTGCGTCCTCAAGAGATAGGCCTGCAGATCGGGGGACAAAGAGTCAGGACCGGCAAGGCCCGAGTCCAGGCTATAAAGGCCCTCATAATATGCCCGGAAACTATCCAGTATCTGGGAGGTGAGGTGGACCAGAGAGCCTGAGGGCGATTTAATAGAAGGGATATGCGTGGCCGCTCTCCTATCACGCAACGCTCGTGCTAACAGTCGCCCCGATTTGTTGCCCCATTCGTAAGTCACACTAGAACAGATCTGTCTATACCGGTTATACTTCCTATCTATGCGAACCTGAATGTCTCTGCGGACGTCCATGAGTTCTTTAAGCACCTCATCCGACAGGGAGGATCTGTGTCGAGACTCCAAAGTATGTAAGCGGGTTAGCAATTCCTTCAATTTCTGGGAGGATTCACGCTTAAGTCTAGAACCGTGCTTAATCAGAACACCACGGAGCACACATTTTAAGGCCTCCCACTTAAGTTGAGGGGAGGTAGGATCACTGGCATGATCCTGCATGAAATTAGTAGTCGCTGATTTCAGATCCGCCAAACAGAGAGAATCCGAAAGGAGCGACTCGTTGAGTCTCCACACAAACTCCCCCCGCGGACAGTCCGGGAGAGACAAATCACAGAACACCGGGGCATGGTCAGAGAATACTATCGAGCCTATGGTCGTTGAAAGAACCTGAGGGAGAAGGCAGTGACTAACAAAAATATAGTCCAGTCTTGTGTAGGTCTGTCGTGCTTGAGAATAGAAAGTATAGTCACGTGCGTCCGGGTGGTACAACCTCCAGGGATCAGACAGTTGCATCAGATGTAGAAGCTTTCGGATCTTGTTTAATTGCGTGAACGAGAGGGCAGAGGTCCCAGAGGAGGAATCTAAGGAGGGAAGCAAAGACACATTAAAATCACCACAGACAATAAGAGTGCCCTGTGCGAAGGAGGTGAGGTCATCAAAGGTATGCTGCAGGAACGTCAACTGGCCATGGTTGGGCGCATAAATATTAGCGATGGTATAGGGTTTACCTTGGAGTGTGCAGGAAACAAAGGCATAGCGCCCCTCGGTATCGAGTTTAGAGTCTATTACATGGACAGGTAGGGACTTATGAAATAAAATAGAGGCACCCTTAACCTTATGGGAGGGGTCGCAGCTATGAAAACAAACAGGGAAGTATCTGTTGCGTACCACGGCTGCGTGGTCGCGCAAGAGATGGGTCTCCTGTAAACATAAGATGGAGGCACGTTGTTTATGCATGGAGTAAAGGATCTTCGCTCTTTTCTCAGGGACATTAAAGCCCTGAACATTCAGGGAAGCTATTTTAACTGACATATTAACGGGGATGGCAGGGGAAAAAAAAAATAAAAATTAAAAGGAGGGGGGGGGGAGGGGGGTGCGTCGGAGGGACGCCGGATAGGAAGAGAGGAAAGAAAGAAAAAAGGGAAGGGAGAGGGGAGGACGATAGCAGAAGAGGGGGGGGGGGCGCAAGGCAGCTAGGAAAGAGGGGAACTAGGTGTGTAGGATGGGGAAAGAACGAGAGGAGTTGACACTAGACGAGGTAGAGGGAAGAGAAAGAAAAAAAGAAAAAAAAAAAGACAACAACAAACTAAACTGGGGAAAACTTAGCAGGTCAGCTAGGATGCCTGCAAAAATATCCTATCAGTAGCACAAGCTATAACCGGACAGGGGTACAATCCTGTCACTACCTATTGGGGGTAGGTCAGCAGGTGGTGCAGAAGTGACAGACAAGAGGGAAAGGAAGATGAAGGGGATGACATAAAACGAGCAGCCGAGGCCAAACCGCCATCCAGGGAGGGAAGAGACAGGAAGTATGAGATAGAGGAGCTCCGCGGGGAGTCTAGTATACAGACCAGGGAGGAAAAGGGGACACAGGACAGTAAGAAAACGGTGAGAGGAGGAGAAACGTAGTACCAGGAGAGAACCACAGCATGTAGAGCAATCAGAAAAGGTCACCACAACACTGTAAATCAAAGAGGACCAGCAGCCGTAGGATCTCAGCGGTCTCCCGAGCCACCTGGACCATCCATTGACCCGGAGAGACTGCGGGGTCGGCGGCGGGAGCGCTGCGGTCTTGGCGAAGGTCCATCCGGCTGGTGCCCCCGTGTACGGGGCTGGGGCGGTGGAACAGGTGCAAAGGGGTTGTCCAGAAGTCTTTCCCAGTCCAGCAGTTGAACAGGTGGGAGGTCAAACACAGACAAAAAGTCAGGCAAATCCTCCGGAGTGCGCAGTGTAGCATATTTCCCTTGGTGGTGAGCAAATAAAGCGAACGGAAACCCCCATCTGTAAAGAATGTGACGTGACTGCAGTTCCGCAAGCAGTGGCTTCAAGGCAGCCCGTAGGCGCAGGGTGTGGCGGGAGAGGTCAGGAAACAGTAATAACTTGGCACCAACAAAGTCAATCTCCTTGAGCTGCCTGGCCCTTCTCATAATCTCTTCCTTTTCCGAGTAGTAATGGACACGGCAAATGACGTCTCTGGGGTTATTTGGGTCAGAACTGGGGGGTCTCAAGGCTCTATGGACCCTATCAATAGCTAGAGGAGTTTGAGCCGGCCGGCCCAGAAGAGAATTAAAGATGTCAGTCACTGTAGGCAAGAGATCTTCAGCTCGTGTCGCCTCAGGGAGGCCACGAATCCTGACGTTATTGCGACGGTTGCGATTTTCCTGGTCATCGAGGTGAGAGTGCAAAAGTCTCTGGTGAGTGGCCTGTTGAGACATCATGGTGCGTAATTCACTCAGGGAATGTCGCACTTCAGAACGAAATGAGTCCAGTGACTCCACTTTAGAGGTCAGAGAGTCCATTTCAGTTTGGACCGCCTGTAGGTCCTGCCGCCATGTTGATTTCAGAGTGTCAGTAATCGCAGCTAAGTCCTGCTTTGTAGGTAAGAAGGAAAGCAAGGCCTGAAGCTCAGGGTGGGCCTGAAGGATAAGAGCTGCAGATTGGTTGGGGATCTGAGTACTTGCAGTGAGGCTACCGAGATGGGTGTCTACAGCGGGTAGACCAGGGGGTAGCGGGGGGGTCAGTGCTGAAGCCCCCTGGGAAGGTGGAAGGTCAGGCGAGGCCAGCCAGGGGCTACCCTGGTGGGAGGCCCAGGTGGGGCTGGAAGGAGGCCCATGCTGTTCTACTGGTGGGTGGACAGGGGTAGATGGGGCCCCCAGGGGGAACAGCAGAGGGGATCCAGGGTCTGCGGCTGCCGTTGGGGCTGCAGCCATTACTGGGGTCAAAGTGTCCAAGCTGCCGATCTGGGGGACACCAGAGCTCAGCCCACTGCTATCAATGGGCGAGGGGAGCGGTTCAGCCGCCCAGGCAGAGTCCAAACGAGGGCTGGGGGAGGGGGCAGTCTCCCCCCAAGGTCGAGGACTGAGCGGGGTATGAAGGCCTCCGGTGCCCGTACCTGCAGAGTGGCGCAGCAGTGGAGAGGCCGCCAGCGGCGGTGAGGGAGGCCCGAGACTCCGGCACAGGTCAGTCAGCGGCAGGTCAATCAGTAGTGGCGGAACCGGTGTGGTGGCTTCCAGCAGGGGGTCCTCCCGTCCTTTGGAGCCTGCGGCAGCAGCTGGGGGTCCTTCCGTAGGTCGGCCCTGCGCCCGCTCCACACCGCTCGCGCGCCCTACTTCGGGGGGCGGAGCGTCCAGTGGCGGGGAAGCTGGAGCATGCAATGGCTGCGGCCCGGGGGGGACCATTTCAGAGGCCTCCGGTACAGTCGCCAGCGGGGCAAAGAAGTTGGAGATCGGCGTGGGGGATGCCAGAGAGGTTAGGGTCCTCCTAGCTGTGCCCCGGGAGCGTCTCTTCGGCATAAAGGCAGGTTTCAGGTCCCTGAAGTGCGGGTGGCGGCGGAGCTCAGCAGGAACACGTCTGCACTGCTTGCATGGCAGACCACGCCCCCTCTAAAAGCTTTGTTTTATGGGAGTTGCACTGGACATCATTCCTTGCTTCTTAATAGAATTAATCTTGTAATGCGAGATACCGTATTTATCATCGTATAAAACGCTCTTTTAAAACTTAAATTTAAGGCAATAAGCCTGCCTGCGTGTTATACGCTGATAAGTCTTCTGGTCACTGATTTAAAGCGGCCGCAGCAGCGTCTGCTTGTTAAGTATTAACAGCACGGCCACGGCCACTTTTAATCAGTTACCAGCGGCGTCTCCTTCCCGCACTGTCACTTTTTTTCTCCCGCACTATCCACAGGTACTGGTGTGGTGGATAGTGTGGGAGATGCTGATTAAAATGAGCCCTACCTTGCCCGGATCTGCCCTACCTTTTAATCAGCGTCTCCCGCACTATCCACCAGTTCCTGTGGATCGTGCGGGAGACAAATGAGTTTTACTTTTCATTTTCCCTCCCTCCCCCCTCCCTCATCATTCCCCCTTCCCCTGCTTTTTATAGTTCTGTTTATTTTCCTTGCCTGTCTGCGCTTCGGCAGGTCAGGTCAGGCGGAGGGTCTTGCGGGGTCTGTGAAGCAGATAAGTTACGTCCTCTGCCGGCTTCTCTGTGCGGCATCACTCAAGTCACTTTTCATTTCCTGTAGTCGCCGCCGAAAAGTGACATCCGTGATGCCGCACAGAGAAGCCGGCAGAGGACATAACTCATCTGCTTCACTGACCCCGCAGCCCAAAAGACAGTCGAAGCGCAGACAATATAAGGGGGATCGCGGTTGTCCATGACACCCACGATCCCCCTGAAGGGATAGGAGTGAGGTGGCAGGGGTGCCACCCCTCCTATCCCTGCTATTGGTCGTCAAGACGCGATGACCAATAGCAGATCGGGGGGGGGGGGGGGTTAACTTTCACTTTCCCCGTTCTGGCCACCCACAATAGGCGGGGCAGGACGGGGAAACCAACAGAGGACCAGGGGGCGAAGTCCACTTACCCATCGGCGACGGCAGCGGACGATGATCGACGGCGGCAGAGGGCGATGATCGGCGGAAGAAGAGGATCCTACGGAAGCCAGTGAGTTGCCTTTCAACATCTGGAGGGCTACAGTCTGAGACCACTAGACAGTGGTCTCTAAACTGTAGCCCTCCAGATGTTGCAAAACTACAACTCCCAGCATGCCCAGACATCTATTTGCTGTGTGAGCATGCTAGGATTTGCAGTTTTGCAACAGCTGGAGGGCTACAGTTTGGAGATCACTATGCAGTGATCCAACTGTGGCCCTCTAGATCTTGCAAAACTACAACTCCTAGCATGCCCACACAGCAGTTTACTGTCTTGGCATGCTGGGATTTGTAGTTTTACAACATCTGGAGGGCCACAGTTTGGAGATCACTGTGCAGTGGTCTCTAACTGTAGCCCTCCAGATGTTGCAAAACTGCAAATCCCAACATGCCCAAACAGCAAACAGCTGTCTCGCCATGCTGGGAGTTGTAGTTGCCTACCTCCAGCTGTTGCATAACTACATCTCCTAGCATGCCCTTCGGTGATCAGTACATGCTGGGAGTTGAAGTTTTGCAAAAGCTGGAGGAACACTGGTTGGAAAATACTGAGTTAGGCAACTGAAGGTTTTCCAACCAGTGTGCCTCCAGCTGTTGCAAAAGTACAACTCTGGGAGTTGTAGTTTTGAAACAGCTGGAGGTTTGCCCCCCCCCCCATGTGAATGTACAAGGTACATTCAAACGGGCAGGTTTACAGTTAGTTTTCTGCTTGGGGCTGCGGCAAATTTTTCGCCACAGCGGAAACTCACCGTAAATGCCCGCTAGTGTGAATGTACCCTAAAAACACTACACTACACTACAGTAACACACAATAAAGGGTAAAACACTACATTTACACCCCCTTACACTGTCCCCCCAATAAAAATGAAAAACGTATCATACGGCAGTGTTTCCAAAATGGAGCCTCCAGCTGTTGCAAAACAACAATTGCCAGCATTTCTGGACAGCCACTGACTGTCCAGGCATGCTGGGAGTTTAGCAACAGCTGGAGGCACCCTGTTTAGGAATCACTGGCGTAGAATACCCCTATGTCCACCTCTATGCAATCCCTATGTAGTCCTCAAATGCGCATGGCGCTCTCTCACTTCGGAGCCCTGTCGTATTTCAAGGAAACAGTTTAGGGTCACATATGGGGTATTTCCGTACTCGGGAGAAATTGCACTTCAAATTTTGGGGGCTTTTTTCCTTTTACCCCTTATGTGGTGTCCCGGTACCGTATTGCATACCGTACCTAGTGTAGAGGTCCCCAACGTCAGAGTTACTACGCTCAGGTAGGATCCCTCAGGTGGGACTTCCCCTAGTTGCCTCTCTTCTACTCTAATTCTCTAATCTTTATACCTGTATATATTTAATAATAGCGTAAATCTAATATAATGTATAGTACTTACCTTGTTTAGCGTCGAAGGACCTTCGGTCATGTGACCATGTTAATATCCTCTATGGCATGTTGGAGGACCTTTGGAGGTCCTTGGGTCACATGTTACCCATAATCCGTTGTAATGGTGATTGACACAAGTATTGGACCAATTAGCACTAGTCCAGCCCCTGCCCTTATAAGGGAGCTGTAGCCAATTATCGCTCTCTTGGGTTGCTGCTCTCGTGGATGCCGGACTAGCAGGACGGATCTGCGCAACTTGCAAAGACACGCTAGGCCTGAAAACCTACCGGCGGAACTAAAACAGTGAGTTCTAAACTACCCCCGCTAAAGCTTGCGTGACTACTGGACCGCAACTAAATCCAGTGGAACAGCACATAATACCTTAAAGACTCTAGATTGCTAAAGTCCCAACCTTTGTCAATCTCCAAAGAAAGCAGTTGTATGCATAGAGACTGTTCCGTTTATGAAGCTTGCAGAAAATCTTCAGTAATAGTTATACCTGTTTCAGAAAACTCTCCGGTTGTGGACATTCTATTATTATCTACCTCTCTTTCCCTCTTGGGAAGGGTGGCGGTAGGACAAGCATTACTGAGGAGCCCTTACCCTGGCGTCACGAATAACAACGGTTAACAGGTACCCTTTAATCTCCGCTCAGCTACACTCCCCATAGCCTACTCCCCCCCCCCCCCCCAGGCTATCGCATAGCTTTTTGGTGTCTCACGAACAGGATACATGTTTGGGCCTCGAGCTGTTGCCACCAAGTAAAGTGTACTCCCCCCTATGTAAAGAACTTTATTTATGTACTGTGAATCTCTTTCAAAGTTACATAACTGTGTTTCTGGTGCTGTGTGCAAGAAGTTTGCACGAAAAGTAAGGGGGGAGGAGAAAAGTACTAAGGAGCCGCAATTCGCAGCGCAAGGGGTTAAAGGCAGTACTAGTCCTTCCTGCGCGCGCGATCCCTAAACTCCGCACACCGATGTCTTCGGAGCCGCGGCGGCCATCTTGGCGGAGCCTCAAATAGGAGACCTACAGAAAAGCATAGCTAGAACGACAAAGAAATGCAGAGTGTTGCAGAAGACTGAAAGTCTTAAAGAGCCAGCACGGTGTAAAACCCTGAAGTGCCAGGTCGCTAAGTTAAAGTCTTGGCTGGATTCTACTCAACTCCCGATCGTCACACTCAAGTTCCAGCTCAACGCACTCAATTTCCAGACCAGCGCTCTCAAGTTCCAGATCTACACACTCAATTTTCAAACCAGCGCTCTCAAGTTTGAGAAGTACGCACTCAAGTTCCGGATTAAGGAACAGCTGCATCTCTTAAAGGCACCGACGTTCCCGAGCTACATTTAAAGGGACAATTCCGTTTGCGGTTTTGTGTGGACTACAGGAAGTTGAATGATGTAACCCACAAGGATGTATACCCTCTTCCTAGGATAGAAGAGTATCTTGCTGCTTTGGGATCTGCAGCCTATTTTTCTACACTGGACCTGACAAGTGGGTACTGGCAAGTGCCCATGGCCGAGGAAGATCGGGAGAAGATGGCGTTTGTGACCCCGATGGGACTCTTTGAGTTCAAAAGTATGCCCTTTGGGCTTTGTAACGCACTGGCTACCTTTCAACACTTGATGGAGAGATGCCTTGGGCCCTTGAATTTCCAAAGTGTTCTTCTTTATTTGGATGATGTCATTGTTTACTCTCGGACAAAACAAGAACACCTGGACCATCTCGGAGAAGTCTTCCAAGTTCTGATACAACATGGCCTGAAAGTCAAGCCTTCCAAGTGCAATTTATTGAAACCCAAAGTCCACTATCTGGGACATGTTGTCAGTGCCGAAGGCGTACAACCTGATCCTGAGAAAGTGAGTGTTGTCAAATATTGGCCTGCGCCTAGAACTGTAAGTGACATACGGAGTTTCTTAGAGTTTGCGGGTTATTACCGGCGATTCATCCCTCACTTCGCTCAAATTGCTGGGCCCTTGACTACTCTGCAGCGAGGGATTGCTAAAGAGAACTATAATGGAAGGCTCCCGATACAGTGGGATGAAGACCAAGAAGTAGCTTTCCAGGCCCTGAAGCGCCTCCTTACTGAACCCCCCCATCCTAGCGTACCCTGATTACAGCCAGCCATTCCGGCTGTACACTGATGCCAGCTTTGAAGGTTTGGGGGCCATTCTTTTGCAGATGCAGGGTGGAGAGTTATAGCATATGCCAGTCGGCACCTACGGGGCGCAGAAATCAATGGCGCTGACTATAGCTCCTTCAATCTCGAACTCCTTGCTTTGTTCTGGGCGGTCACTGAAAAATTCAAGGACTATTTGGCAGCTACTCCCTTTACGGTTTACACAGATAGTAACCCTTTGGCACACCTGAACACTGCCAAGCTGGGAGCCATTGAGCAGCGCTGGGCCTCTCGATTGGCCAACGACTTCAACATCAAGTATCGAAGTGGGAAGACCAATGTTAACGCAGATGTGCTCTCTCATATTGCCCCCGGTGAAGAACCACCCGTTGAAAATGTGTGGGAAGATCTAGAGAATTGTTTTTTTCATGTACAAATCCGACTTTAATGAAAAGTCGTCAAACACCTGCGGGGTGTTAAGGCTCACTGGACCCCTTGTTACGTGCCGTGAGGGGTGTAGTTTCCAAAATGGTATGCCATGTGGGGGCTTTCTGCTGTTCTGGCACCATAGGGGCTTCCTAAATGTGACATGCCACCAACTCTCCAAAATCCCATTGTCGCTCCTTCCCTTCTGAGCCCTCTACTGCGCCCACCGAACACTTGACATCCACATATGAGGTATTTCCTTACTCGAGAGAAATTGGGTTACAAATTTTGGTGTGCTTTTTCTCCTATTACCCCTTGTAAAAATTCAAAAACTGGGTCTTAAAAAATTAAGATTCTGAATTTTCTCCTTCACTTTGCTGCTATTCCTGTGAAAGACCTAAATGGTTAACACACTTGTAATTTTGAATACTTTGAGGGGTGCAGTTTTTATAGTTGGTTTTTTATGAGGTATTTTTAATAAGAAAGCCCTTCAAATCCACTTCAAAACTGAACTGGTCCCTGAAAAAATCCGATTTAGAACATTTTGTGAAAAATTGGAAAATTGCTGCTGAACTTTGAAGCCCTCTGATGTCGTCCAAAAGTAAAAACATGTCAACTTTATGATGAAAATATAAAGTGGACATATTGTATATGTGAATCAAAATACAATTTATTTGGAAATGTCTGTTTTCCTTACAAGCAGAGAGCTTGAAAGTTTGAAAAATTCTACATTTTCAATTTTTTCATCAAATTTTGGAATTTTTAACCAAGAAATCAGTAATCAAGTATCAGCGAAAATTTACCACTAACATAAAGTAGAATATGTCGCAAAAAAAACAATCTTGGAATCAAAATGAAAGGTAAAAGCATCCCAGAGTTATTAATGCTTAAAGTGAAAGTGGTCAGATGTTCAAAAAGTGGCCGGGCCCTTAAGGTATAAATGGGCTGGGTCCTTAAGGGGTTAAAAAGAAGTAATTTACAAATCTGTTTAGCTTTATGGCACCAGTTGATTTAAAAAACATTTTTCCAGTGGAGTACCCCTTTAAAAGGCGTTTTAGGCCGATAACCAGTAGCAGTGATGATGGCTCTAGGTGGTGGTACTTTGACAACTCCTCATTAAATTACTGAACTGCTTCCCGCCATTTACTTACTGAGTGATACAAAAGAAGAACCCACTTATGTATGAACCTCCACGCTCCTCAGTTCCATCTGAAGCCTTTCAGTAACAGTTAATGACTAACAGACCAAGCAGAGGAACCAGAAATAAATTTAGTTGTGAATTTGCTATTTATTACTGTTTCTAACGTGTTAATAAGCTTGTTCTATTTTAAATGAACAGAATGTATATCACTTTAAGACAGCACCATAGATGATTCCAAATGGGTGTTATAAGTTCTGTTAAAGCCGTGCCAAGTAAATAGACGAGTGCATGTCCTCACTTGGCTTTGAGTCCACTCCAGCTTAGCCTGTAGCTTTCAGGAAAATATGATATATAACAGGTGACTGTTAGCAAAGGTGTTCCTGGCAATGCATAGAACTGAAAAACACACCCTTGTTCTCTCTCCAGTGTTCCTCTTAAGGGTTATAATTAGGAATGAGCGAATCGAATCTGACGAATCCGAATTCGTAACCAATTTCAGGAAAAATTTGATTTGCAACAAATGCGAATATCGCCGCAATTCTGTCATGCAAATCGCTTCATTAAACTCCATTTTGTGCGGTCCAGGCTCCAGGGCATCTAAAATGGCGGATCCACATATGAGGACATGGGGCAAGGAATCCTGGGAAGGCGGGAACAAGGGTAGGCTGGATGACCCTGAATCACATGCAGCATGCAGCGTATCAGCAGCCAGTCCCCCCTGTGATGTCACAGTGCTACATAATCGGCAGCCATATTGCGGCCAGTCACTTCAGCCTTTCATAGCAGAGAGATAGATAGGGACAGATATCGCTGTGTGTTGCACAGAAAAGTTTTTTTCCAGCAGCGATTCACCTCCTAGTCAACTCAGCGTTCTGTTGCACAGAGAGATGGATAGAGAGCAGTGTGTGTTTCACAGGAAAGCATTATTACTGCAGCAATTCACCTAACAGTCACTGTCTACAGCGTTCTATTACAGAGAGGGACAGAGAGCAATGTGTTGCACAGTGTGTTGCGCAGAACAGCAGCGATTCATCTCAAGCACAAATCTTGCTTAGAAGCGCTGATAGGGAAGGGAACAAGATTGAGAGAGAGAGAGTGCAATTTTGGGTGTAGTACACAGCGACTGTGTGCTGCAGCACTGGTGTGTACTGCTGGTGTTGTGCACAAATACTTTTTTTATGCGTACTGTAGAACATTTATCTCTCCTCATAAGTGCATACCACATACGTACATCTAAGCGGTGTACTATTTTGTTCCTGTTAAGATTGCAAGGGCCTAGATACTGTGAAAGGCCAGGCAAAAGTACTCATCCGCTGGTGTTGTACACAAATACCTTTTTAAGCATACTGTACTGTATTGTACTCCTCTCATATACGCATTAAGTATGTCAGGCAGAGAAGTGCCAGGACGTGCACAGAGGAGTGGCAGAGGCCTAAATTCATCAGGCAGAGGTCGCAGCAGACTAGGGGAGAGTGGCAGCAGGAGTCGGAGCGAGAGGCCTGACATCCCAGTTTCAGCTAGCGGTCGTGTCTCGATCAGCAACCCATCTGCCATCATCGATTGGTGAACATGGTCATCCACTTCATTACAATTGACATCTGACACCCCCAGTCAACAGTCGGTGGGTTCCTCAGACACAACCCTCAGTTGGCAGGACCCGCGAGCAGTCCCTGTCCTCCCATTGCCTCTATCCTATAGTGTTCCCTCCAGGGCTGTGGAGTCGGAGTCGGACGTAATTTTGGATACCTGGAGTCTGAGTTGGAGTCGGCAAATAATGCACCGACTCCTACTAAATTTAGATTGAAAAAAAAAAAAAAAAGCAAGTTTAAATGTCCCAATTCACAAAAAGTTATAATTAATGAATTCTCTACTATAAGAATAAAGATCAATGCATGCAGTGCCTCATGTAACCGCAAAACTAACACGTTAAGTGACTGTGAAGAAGCATGCTTTTCATGTGCTTTACTATTTGGCACACAACGCACAATTAGGAGCGGCAATGCTTATACTTTCCATAGTGTTGTGTCCTGCTGTTACAGGGAACCCATGGGTAACCTAGCCTCTCACTGATAAGGGATTAAGGAAATATGTTTTTTGCAGGACTAGAGACACTTGCATAAGTGAAGGGAATGGAGGGTCAATAGTTCAAGACTGAAAGTGTAAACCATTGGAAAAACTGCTGCCATTCAGCTAAGGCTATAAAAACTTGTAAACTCGATTGTTAGCTTAAAGGGGTACTCCGCCCCTAGACATCACGAGGGGCGGAGCCATGATGTAGTGATGCTCCGGCCCCTGTATCTCCCGTCATTACGCTCAGAGCGAACTCGCTCTGTGCAGTAATGATAGCGCGCTGCCGCATCGGCGATCCCGGGGGTCCCCAGCAGCGGGACCCCGCGATCTGACATCTTATCCCCTATCCTTTGGAAAGGGGATAAGATGTCAGATCGCCGGGGTCCAGCTGCTGGGGACCCCTGGGATCGCCGCTGCGGCACCGCGCGCTCATTACTGCACAGAGCGAGTGAGTAGTGACGGCGATACAGGGGCCGGAGCTTCGTTACATCACGGCTCCGCCCCTCATGATGTCACGGCCCGCCCCATCAATACAAGTCTTTGGAAGGGGCGTGGGGGTCGTCACGCCCCCTGCCATAGACTTGCATTAAGGGGGCGGGCCGTGATGTCATGAGGGGCAGAGCCATGATGTCACACTGCTCCATTCCCTGTATAGTCCATTCCCTGTATATTACGCACAGAGCGAACTCTCTCTGTGTAGTAATGAAAGCGCGGTGCCGCAGTGGCGATCCCGGGGGACCCCACCAGCAGGACCCCGGCGATCTGACATCTTATCCCCTATCCTTTGGATAGGGGATAAGATGTCTAGGGGCGGAGTACCCCTTTAAACTTGACTATGGGATTCTACTAGGGAAATCATGTCTTATAATAAATGCCCCTTCCTGGATCCTCCCACTGCCCTATCTTCAGCAGCAGATCAGCACACAAACTGTTCAATACAGTAGACTGTTGGCTTCCCAGCCAGTAGTCCTGTGGTAATGACATGTATGTTGCCTTTCTTTCCTTCAAGGAATGTATAAAATACATTCACATATTAATACAGAGGAGTCTGAGTCGGGGAGTCTGAGTCTGAGTTGGAAGCACAGAAAACTGCGGAGTTGGAGTCTGAGTCGGAACATTTATCTACCGACTCCACAGCCCTGGTTCCCTCCCCCACAGAAGTATCTTATGCTGTGGGTTCAGCTCCACTATTTAGTGAGGACGATCTAGAGGACAGTCAGCAGCTACTGCCCAGCCACTAGGCGGGCAAGTAGTGATGAGGAGAGTGGCGTGGGAGGCGGTGTTGCGAGCATTCAGGCTCTTATAGCAGATACTGTTGAGGAAACTGAGGAGGACATCAGTGACATGCAGACACAACTCGATGATGATGATAAAGCCGATCGTACTTGGGAGCCGGGTGCACAAGGGGCTTCATCACCATCAGGAGAATAGGGTTGCAGGTTACCCGTGAGGCAGCAGCTGAGCCAGCTAGGTGGTAACATGGTTGGCAGTCAGCATGGTGGCAGAAGTGGAAAGTCTGGAGCCAAACATGCCCAGGGTAGACCACCTGCTTCGCGGCAGCCTACCTCCCCAGAAGGTAGTGAAACGGGTTCCTGGCGTCGGCGGCAGTAGCAGTCAATCAGTGCGGACTGTTGGTGGGAAAATCAGCTACTCGGCAGTGTGGCAGTTTTTCATCAAGCATCCGGAGGAGGTTAACCTGGCCACATTCAAGATCTGTCGGCAAAAGATGAAGCGTGGCCAGGGTCCCAATGTTGGCACAAAGGCCCTGCGTCAACATATGCAGTATCACCATAAAGCGGCCTGGGAGAACCGTGGCTCCGATGTGGTGGTCCAGCCTGTTGCATCACCCAGTGGCACGCCGCTCCCTGTTTCAGCCAGCCAAGGCTCCACCACCTCAGCCGAAGGGAGATGTGAGTCATACCCATCTTATGTCGCTCCAGATGCTCCTGCTACTCCTACTTCAAGTCAGTCATACCGCCAGCAATCCATTGGCGAAGCCATGTCCAAGAGACAACAGTATGCGCCCAATCATCCAACGGCACAGAATCTGAATATGCTCCTGTCCAAGTTGCTGGTGTTGCAGTCCCTCCCTTTTCAAGAGGTGGACTCTGCACCTTTCAGAGAACTGATGGCTTGTGCCGAGCCGAGGTGGAGAGTGCCAAGCCGTCATTTCTTTGCTAAGAATGCAGTACCAGCCCTGCACAATTTTGTGGAACAGAAGGTGGGCCAGTCCTTGAGCCTGTCGGTGTGTACCAAAGTGCACGGCAGCGCCGACGTGTGGAGCTGTAACTACGGTCAGGGACAATACATGTTCTTTACAGCCCACTGAGTGAATGTGGTTCCTGCACAACAACAGCAACTTGGACAGGTCACGCTGCTTCTGCGTCCATGCTCTCTGGCCGTTGGTCTTGTGACAGTGTGCGACTCCGCCACCTCATCCTCCAACATGTCCTCAGCCTCCACTGCACGGACAAGTCTCAGTGCCCCTCCAGCATACCATGTGTGCAGGGCACGGCGGTGTCACACTGCTCTTCACATGGTTTGCCTTGGCGAAAGGAGTCACACAGGGGAGGAACTGCAAAAAGTATTTCATCAAGAAATCGAATCATGGCTTACTCCACAAAAACTGGAAATAGGAACCATGGTGACCGACAATGGGCAGAACATCTTGTCTGCGCTGCGACAAGGAAGCCTGAGACATGCGCCCTGCATGGCACACATGTTCAATCTGGTTGTCAAGCAGTTCCTGAAGTGTTCCCCCCATCTGTAAGACATCCTAACAATGGGAAGGAAACTTTGCATGCATTTCAGCCACTCGTACACCGCAAAGCACACCCTCCTTGAGATGCAGCATCAAAACGGCATCCACCCGCATAGTTTGATTTGGGATGTTTCCACACGTTGGAATTCCAAACTCTATATGTTGGACCGACTATACAGAGAAAAGCCATCACCGGTTTCTGGATGATCTAAGCGGATAGGGGGACTCCCCTGTGTAACTTCAAGGTCAACCAGTGGCAGCTCATATGTGACACCTGCCGTTTGCTCAGGCCCTCTGAGGAATTATTAGTCAGTCGACAGGATTCCACTGCTTCATCTACTACAACACACATTGGAAACGATGGCTGGTCAGGGCACTGGAGACGTGGCGCCTACATCTCATGGCCACATGAGCCCTGTGGGGGCTGAACTGGAGGGGGAGGGGCACAGTGGAGCACAGTTTTTGCGAGATGGGTGGTTTTTCTAGTCATCTAACAGGAGAGGAGGAGCAGCTAGAGGAGCTAGAGGGTTATGAGGAAGGCAAGACACAGGACCCAGACACCGTGGCAGTATGCAGTGGAGATGGAGACAGGGAGTCCCTCCGAGTCACTTGCACACATGGCACAATGTATGCTTGCTTGCGTACTGACCTCGGAATTGTCACCATTCGGCAGCGGGATGACTTCTGGCTCTCCACCTTATTGGACCCTCTCTACCGGCACAAAATGGGGACCTTTTTGTACACCCACTTAGAGGGAGGACATCCTACGTAGTAAGTTGGCAGATGCCTATCTGCGCCATTGTCCATCCTCTTGCAGGTCTGACTCGGCAGGCCCTCTGCTCTCACCTTCCACTGCCATGGCTGCTGTGGAGGGGTGGGGTGGCAGGAGCAGTACCAGCTCCATCAGCAGCAACCTGAGTCTACAGTCGCTGATGAGTAGCTTTCTTCACCCGTTTGGTGAAGCAAGTCATCAGTAGCAGGTAGACCTAGAGCAGGACCTGAACCAGCAGGTGGCGGCATACATTGACATGACCATGCCAACACACCTTGAAGATCCACTGGACTTCTGGGCAGCCAAACTTGATTTGTGGCTGCAACTAGCAGAGTTTGCCCTGCCTGGCCAGTAGTGTGCCATCAGAGCGGGTGTTTAGTACGGCAGGGGCCATAGTAACCCCAAGAAGTACTTGTCTGTCCATGAAAAATGTGGATAGACGGACCTTTGTGAAGATGAATCAGGCATGGATCAGCCAGGATTTCCTGTGGGGGGTTGCCCTTTTTAGAGTGAGTCACACTTGCCAAGAAGGGAATCAATAGGGCGAGAGTAGGGCCTAATAGGGGAAGTTTTTATCCCCACCTGCTACACTGGACAATACTTTGTTCCCTTCCACCTTTTCGAGGAAATTGTTACTTGTCTTAGAAAGGGCAGCCCCACACAGGAACCAATCCCTATTTCCACCTAAAAAATAGGAGCTTAGTTTGTGGGGCCGCCCTTTTTAGGGCGAGTAACACTTGCCAAGAAGGGAATTAGTAATGCGTGAGTAGGGCCTTACAGGGGAAGCGTTTACCCCCACCGGTTACAATGGACCATACGTTGTTCCCTTCCACCTTTTAAGAGGTCTTTGCATCACATCAATACTTAGTGGTTTAGGTGGCACATGTTTTTTTTTTTTGCACACCTTTCCTATGGTTTGATTTAAAAAAAACTTTGGGGCCATATATTTTATCCTAAGCATATTATTAAAAGTTACATTTTACATAATGCATATCCTCAATACTTAATTGTGCACACTAACACTTTTAAAAAAGGGACCGTTTTCTTCTGCCTACCTGCATCAGCTACTGTTCTGATCCTGCCACACATCTGATGCCAAGTTCTCCTTTTTTCACCCACCTTCATCACCGGCCACCCACCGCACAACTCTGATGCTTCTGCCACCTCCAGGCTGTCTCATTCTGCCATTATATGTTCTCCTCATGCTGCCGCCACCTCTACGCTTTGTCATTCAGCCACTATATGGTCTCCTCATGCTGCCGCAGACTCCAGGCTGTGTCATTCAGCCACTATATGTTCTCCTCAGGCTGCCGCCACCTCCATGCTGTGTCATTCAGCCACTATATGGTCTCCTCATGCTGCTGTCACCTCAAGGCTGTGTCATTCATCCACTATATGTTCTTTTTCTGCTTCCGCCACCTCCACGCTGTGTCATTCAGCCAGTCATTCAGCTACGAAAAAATCTTCAATTAAAATTTGAAAATGTATCTTTTAATCTTTGGAATTGTGAGCCCCTATAGTCTCCTCATGCTGCTGCCTCCTCCAGGCTGTGTCATTATGTCACCATATGGTCTCCTTATGCTGTTGGCACCTTAGGTTAAACTTTAAAAATTGTCATGTATCTAAAATCTTCAATTTAAATTTGACAAAATGTCTTTAATCTTTTCTACTGTGAGGCCCTATGGTCTCGTCGGGCTGCTGCCACCTCTAGGCTCTCTCATTGTGCCGCCATGTGATTCCTTGTTAGATATGGTTTTGTGGTCATACAGTATTAGTACAAAGTAAACGCTGGGACATTAAACTTGAGAATGTAATATAAATCTTAAATGTAAAAAAAATCAATGAAATCTTTTCAAGACTGAGGCCCTATGGTAATCTACATCATATATTACCTGTGGAATTATCACAAGAATCCAATGAAACAGCTGGGAACGATAACAATGAACCATAACTGATTAAATGAAACATGCACACTTTCACAGTTGGGGGTGCTGAGAGGCAGGGGCTGGAACAGGTGGTATCTCGCCTAGCGGTGGACCTCCAGCTCGATGCTCACCAGAAAGGGTACTCAAAAAATGTTAATAAATTCAAATTAAATTAAATAAATCTCTTTATTCTCTTCAATTTTGACACCATATGGTCTCCCTGCTGCCACATCCAGATGCTCTGCGGCAGTGATTCTAATAGCGATGCCTGTAATCTGCATGTCATACTGAATAACAGTATTATTCCACTAACAGAGCACACTCTCGTGTTAGGACAAGGCAAAGTGTTCTACACCCCTATTGAGGCTATATGGTCTCCTCATGCTTCCGCCACCTCCACGCTGTGTCATTCATCCACTATATGTTCTCCTCATGCTGTTGCCACCTCCGCTGTGTCATTCAGCCACTGTATGTTCTCCTCATGCTGTCGCAAACTCCAGGCTGTGTCATTTAGCCACTATATAAAGTAGAAAGTACAAGAGATATAATCCGGCACCGCTGCCCAAGCCGACCGATCTTGCCAGGTTAATCCGTATCCGTCACACAGTCTGTATGGTGTCCGGGGGTGCACTCCAGTGAATAGCAGATACAAATATGGCAAAAGAGAAGTGATGGATGAGAGGATGCACTCACCCAGGAACTTGATAGTAGAATATTTTATTCAAAAGCCGGTACAGCACATGGGCGGGTAGATGCAGAGGCGCAACCTTGCAGCGTCAAGCTGTTTCCTGCGCACAAAGCGCACTTCTTCGGGCTGCCGATCTGCGCCGCAGCTCACAGGTGCGTATTAAATAGACAATTACAGAGTTGCCATGGAAATGTCTACACAAGTACAAACGGCAGTGCAAACTGAAGTAAAAACCAATCACAGGAATGAACTGAGATCATTCTGGTCATTTAGACCGTCTAGTCCCAGAGCTTCCAACCTGAGTATCCAGCGTGCTTCACATTGAAGCAGCATTTTGGGCCTATCCCCTCCATTCTTCGGACACTCCACTTTTTCCAGTCCAGCAATCGTTAAAACTGTACCATCGCCGCCATGGGATTCGTTTATGTGGGAAATAAGTCTCGGGCACCTTTTCCAGTTTGAATGGATCTAAGGTGCTCCCTGACATGTATGAAAAGACTCCTAATAGTTTTAACCACATAAACGAAACCACAGGGACACAGTAAGATATACACAAGATACAAAGTTATGCAAGTAATAAATTGATTCACTACATGACTATATCTTCCTACAAAAATATTTCTGCTTGCTAAATTTAAGGTGCAAAAGGAGCAATGCTTACATGCAAAGTTACCTTTTGGAAGACTGCCTTCCAACCAATTTCTGTTCCTCTCGCTCATAGTGTCAGCACTCTGTCTAGCATTTCTTCTGAAAATGTCTCCTAATGTGGTGCTTTTTCTAAAAGTGATTAGAGGTGGGCTGGTGGCTTTTTCTACTATGGGGTCTCTCTGTAGCATGTACCAATTGAGTCTGATCGCAGCACTGATGGTTTCATTCATGTTGCTATTGGCAAAGGCAAAGGTCTAAAGGCCTAAAATCCTTCAATGTGAAGCACGCTGGATACTCAGGTTGTAAGATCTGTGACCAGCCGGTTTAAATGACCGGAATGATCTCGGTCCATTCCTGTGATTGGTTTTTACTTCGGTTTGCACTGCCGTTTGTATTTGTGTAGACATTACCATGGTAACCCTGTAACTGTCTATTTAATACGCACCTGTGAGCGGCGGCGCAGATCGGCAGCCCGAAGAAGTGTGCTTTGTGTGCAGGAAACAGCTTGTCGCTGCGAGGTTGCTTCTCTGCATCTACCCACCCATGTTCTGTACCGGCTTTTGAATAAAGTATTCTACTATCAATTTCCTGGGTGAGTGCATCCTTTCATCCATCACTTCTCTTTTGCCATTCAGCCACTATATGCTGCCGCCAACTCCAGGCTGTGTCATTCAGCCACTATGTGGTTTCCTAATGTTACCACCACCTCCATGCTGTGTCATTCAGCCACTATATGGTCTCCTCGTGCTTCTGCCACCTCCAGGCTGTGTCATTCAGCCACTACATGGTCTCCTCATACTGATGCCACCTCCAGGCTCTGTAATTTTGCCGCTCTGCAACAGTGATTCTAATAGCGACGCCTCTGATCTGCATGTCATACTGAATAACAGTATTATTTCACTAACCCAGCACACACCCTATGCATGTTACAGCAAGGCAAAGTGCTATTGAGGCTCTCTGTAGGCCAGAAATAGATGATTTTAATAGCGATTCGCCACAAATAAATTTGGACCCAACCTAATTTTTACGGGAAATTTGCTGAATCGGCCGAAGCGCATTTTAGTTATAATCTTCATGTGCACTTAATTCTCCACAGTACTATTTAAGTAGACCTAATGCACATATTTAACCCCTTAACGGCGCAGGACGTAAATGTACGTCCTGGTGCGGTGGTACTTAATGCACCAGGTTGTGCATTTACATCCTGTACATGACCACGAGTATTGAAGCGATGCTTGGGTCATGCACGGCAGGTCCCGGCTGCTGATAGCAGGCAGGGACCCGCAGGCAATGGCCAACATCTGTGGCAGTGTGGTCACTAAAATGGATGATCGGATCACCCACAGCACTGCCGCAGGGATCCGATCATCCAGCATGGTGGACGGAGGTCCCCTCACCTGCCTCCATCCGTCTTCAAGCCTCTCCTGCTCTGGTCTGAGATCGAGCAGACCAGAGCAGAAGATGACCGAAAACATTGATCAGTGCTATGCCCTATGCATAGCACTGAACAGTATTAGCAATCAAATGTTTGTTATAAATAGTCCCCTGTGGGGACTATTAAAGTGTAACAATAAAAGTAAAAAAGTTAAGTAAATGTGAAAAATACCCTCCCCAATAAAAATTTAAATTGTCTCTTTTTCTCTATTTTACCCCCAAAAAGTGTAGAAAAACATTAAAATAAAAAATACATATTTGGTATCGCCGCGCGCATAAATATCTGAACTATTAAAATATAATGTTAGTTATCCTGTACGGGGAACGGCGTGAACATTAAAAAAAAATTGCTGCTGTTTTTAGGGCATTTTTTTTGCACAAAAATTTGATACAAAAATGTATCAAAAGTTTTATATATGCAAATGTTTTATCAATAAAGAGTACAGATCTCAGCACAAAAAAATTAACCCTCTTACTGCCGCTTATACAGAAAAATAAAAAAGTTATAGGTCAGCAAAATAGAGGGATTTTAAACGGACTCATCTGGTTAAAAAGTTTGCGATTTCTTTATAGCGGTACAATAATAGAAAAGTATGTAATCATGGGTATCATTTTAATCGTATTGACCCACAGAATAAAGAAAATAAGACTATTTTACCGTAAAGTGTACAGCGTGAAAACAAAACCTTCCAAAATTTGCTAAATTGTGGTTTTCTTAGAAATTTCCCTACACATATAGTATTTTTTTGTTGCCCCATACATTTTATGGTAAAATGAGTGATGTCAATACAAAGGAAAACTGGTTGCGCAAAAAACAAGCTTTCATACTAGTCTGTGGATGAAAACATAAAAAAGTTATGATTTTTAGAAGGCGAGGAGGAAAAAACGAAAACGTAAAAATTAAATTTCCTTAAAGGGGTACTCCGCCCCTAGACATCTTATCCCCTATCCAAAGGATAGGGGATAAGATGTCAGATTGCCGCGGTCCCGCTGCTGGGGAACCGCGGGATCGCCGCTGCGGCACTGCGCTATCATTACAGCACAGAGCAAGTTCGCTCTGCGTAATGACAGGCGACACAGGGGATGGAGCCGCGTGACGTCATGGCTCCGCCCCTCGTGACATCACGTGGCTCCGTCCCCTTAATGCAAGTCTATGGCAGGGGGCGTGACGACCGCCGCGCCCCCTCCCATAGACTTGTATTGAAAGGGGCGGGCCGTGACGTCATGAGGGGCGGAGCCGTGACGTAACGATGCCCCGGCCCCGCTCTGTGCTGTAATGATAGCGCAGTGCCGCAGCGGGGATCCCGGGTCTCCCCAGCAGCGGCACCGCAGCGATCTGACATCCTTTGGATAGGGGATAAGATGTCTAGGGGCGGAGTATCCCTTTAAGTCCTTAAAGGGGTTATGCACCATAACGTGATTTTAGTACGTACCTGGCAGACAGTAATGGATATGCTTAGGAAGGATCTGCGCTTGTCTTGGGGCTAAATGGCTATGTTGTGAGATTACCATAATACTGTTTGTGAACTTGAATTACCATAATACTTTTTGTGAACTTGAATTTCCTGTTTGACTTTTCTTTTGTCGACTACAAATCCCACAATTCCATTTTCCTCCCTCCCACACATTAGCTACCCCACCCATTGAAACAAAAATGAGCTGCATTCATTCAAAAGACCTGTGGTTTTCTATCAGGGTGCCTACAGCTGTTGCATTAGTTACAGATTGATCTCTCTCCCACCAATCGATCGCTCCACCCATTGAAGCAGACAGCCTCCCTGTCATCAGCTGACTAGTGAGTCAGGTCTCGGCCGCATTGTAAGCTGGGAAAAATCCGAGACAACAGTCATTTTGTATGCTGTTATAATTAAATAGTGGGGTGAAAATCACAGAAGAATTGTGAGAAAACCGTCAAACACAGGTACAGACACTATATTATGAACTACACTAACTTTACAGCCCCTGTAGCATAGTCTAGTCAAATAAAAATAAAAAAAAAGGTCCAAATGGGCTGAGTCCTTAAGGGGTTAATTTTTCTATTTCTTCCATTCTTGCTACTGGTCCATCTCATGGGGTCCAGGAAGTAGATTCATGTGCAGGGTCTATACCTACTGTGAGTGTGCAAGGTCCCTGCAAACATCAGCCCATATCTCTGCCTCTGAGACACTTCAAGGTTGTTTTGGAGGCAGATATTAATCTATGAGCTTAAAGTGTACCTGTCGCTAACAAAAACTTTTTATATAATGTAGATAATACCATTATATGGATATTTGTAATATACATTAATTTAAATATGTGTATATTTTTGTCCCTACAGCTATTGTCTGTGTGTCTCTCTGAGGAGACCAAATATAGGAAGTGTGGGTGGACAGGCAGGGCTCTTTGCAGAGAGGACAAGCAGGGTTCTGTACAGTGAGGGCAAGCAGGGCTCTGTGCAGTGAGGGCAAGCAGTGCTCTGTGCAGTGAGGGCAAGCAGGGCTCTGTGCAGTGAGGGCAAGCAGGGCTCTGTGCAGTGAGTGCAAGCAGGGCTCTGTGCAGTGAGGGCAAGCAGGGCTCTGTGCAGTGAGGGCAAGCAGGGCTCTGTGCAGTGAGGGCAAGCAGGGCTCTGTGGAGTGAGGACAAGCAGGGCTCTGTGGAGTGAGGACAAGCAGAGCTCTGTGGAGTGAGGACAAGCAGGGCTCTGTGCAGTGAGGAAAGGCAGGGCTCTGTGCAGTAAGGACAAGCAGGGCTTTGTAAAGTGAGGACAAGCAGGGCTCTTTGCAGTGAGGACAAGCGAGGTTCTGTGCAGTGAGGACAAGCAGGGTTCTGTGTACTGAGAACAAGCAGGGCTCTGTGCACTGAGGACAAGCAGGGCTCTGTGTACTGAGAACAAGCAGGGCTCTGTGCACTGAGGACAAGCAGGGCTCTGTGTACTGAGAACAAGCGGGGCTCTATGCAGTCAGGCTCTTTGACATGCTCCCGACTCACACAGCAGGATGATTGACAAGCCAGGAGCCTGCACAAAGCCCTGCTTGTCCAACCCTCACTTCCTGTATTTGGTTTCCTCATAGAGACACACAGGCAATAGCTGCAGGGACAGCAATTTTTCACCCAAAAAATATACAAATGTTTTAATTAATGTATATTACAAATATATATATATATATATATATATATATATATATATATATATTAGCATTATCTACATTATATCAAAAGTTTTTGTACACTTTAACTTGCTAATTATCTGTTCCTTGGCACTTCGCACCCCCCCCCCCCCCCCCTCGCTGGTTATGTGATTGGGTAGAAGTAAAGGAGTTGTTTTCTTTTCCTAAAACTTTAGATGGGATTTTCCACTAATTAGAAGACCTGTCTCTGAGAAGAATCCTCTGATGGTGAAGTCTGTAATGACTTCCCAGATATACAGCGCTGCTGACCAGGTTGGCGTCCGATGAATAATTGATCAGCGCAGGGTCAAAGCTTAAGAGGCTGAAATGTGTTTTAATTTCCATTGCCACCCACCGTCTGTTCCACCTTACTAGAAGCTGTGGAAGATTAACCTTTAGTCTGGAGACTTTGCTTACTGCGAGCGAAGAGTCCAGCTGCAAATAAAACATTATAAATTGGCGCTTCTTTTAAATGCGCTCACACCCTCCTGCTCCATCCACAGAACCTGTCATCCATTAGGTTTTCTAACATAAGCAGAATTCAGTTAACATAAATATTTATACAGCTATTTGGTCGAAGCGGCTGCCAGCTTTCCCTGAAAACACCATTTAAGAATCACGATAAAAAAGGTTTAAAGCAGAGCTTAAACTCTGGAGTCTGAGTCCAGCTGCAGGTTATAAGACAAAAGAGAACAGTGAAGTAGATATTTAAGGCCTCGTTTACATTGCCGTCAGACTCCACTACGCTATTTGGAGTTCAGTCTACAATCCGGCCAGAAGGACGGGAGTTTATTGGAGAAAGAAATAGTTAAAGCACAATTTTTTTTTTTCTGCTAAATTCCTGTAAAATTACCGGATCACCGACGGACCCCATGCAAGTGAATGGGGTCTGTGTGGACCCAGTACTAGCCGTTTGCATCTGAGGCTGCTTTCACACTATAAAAATTCATCCGTTACAAACGTCCATTAGAAAAGCCCTGGTAAACGGCCGTTAAAGAATCCCTTTAAAGTCTATGGGATTTTTTGATTATCCTTTATGACCCGTTATAGCATGTCATGAATAACGGCCGTTAGTTGTGACGGAAGAAATAACGACACATGCACTAATTTTTCTTCCGTCACAAGAAACGGGTAAATTAACGGCCGTTATTTTTAACATTGAAGTCTATGGCTGACGGATGAGCCTTTATGTCATCCATTTGCACACAGTTTATTATATCCGTTATTACTTCTGAGCATGCTCAGAAGAGGTGACATCAGCAGACTCCTGCAGTGCTGAGGGTGGACTACTACTCCCATCATGGAACAGACTTGTTTCCATGATGGGAGTAGTAATTCCCTGGCTGCGGGAGTCTGCAGACAGCTGGGGAGGCTAGATTAGTGTTTGTACTACTACCCCCATCATGGAACAGAGTCTGTTCCATGATGGGGGTTGTAGTACAGGGGCTGAGGGATTGATCGCACCGGATTTAACTTCTGAGACCTGATGCAATCAAAAGTTATTAAGCAGGGGAGCGGGCGGCATGGTCCGCAACCCTGCGATGTATCAGTGTGTTTTAACTTTCATTTTTGAATCCCCCGCGGGAAACCCTGAATGGCCGATCAGGGCTCTCAACGAGAAATTGAAAAATGAACTTTGAGAGTAGCAGGGGCCAAAGAGCACTGTGGGGGGCAAGATATATAGCGCTGCAGAGGGGGGGGGGGGGGCAGACATATAGCCTATATATCTAGCCCCCCCCCCCCCGCAGCCAGCACATTAGGTATGACCCCCGCCTGCGCATTAAATATATACCCACTGGCGCATTAAATATATACCCCCCCGCCGGCGCATTAAATATATACCCCCGCAGTGCATGTATATGTGCCCTCGCAGCTCTTCTATATACATATGCCCCTACCGCCATATGAATGAAAAGTATTTCTATTAGCAGCGCATAGAGCCGGCTCCCGGCACTATGCGCTGCTAATAGAAATACCTTTCATTCATATGGCAGCAGAGGTATATGTATGTAGTAGCACTGGGGGGCAGATAACCCTATATGTCTGCCCCCCACAGCTCTTCTATATACACATGCCCCTGCCGCCGTATGAATGAAAAGTATTTCTATTAGCAGCGTATAGTGCCGGGAGCCAACACTATGCACTGCTAATAGAAATACCTTTCATTCATATGGCAGCAGAGGTATATGTATGTAGAAGGGGGGGTAGATAACGCTATATGTCTGCCCCCCACAGCTCTTCTATATACATATGCCCCTGCCGCCGTATGAATGAAAAGTATTTCTATTACCAGCGCATAGAGCCGGCTCCCGGCTTTATGCACTGCTAATAGAAATACCTTTCATTCATATGGCAGCAGAGGTATATGTTTGTAGAAGCACTGGGGGGGGGGCAGATAACGCTATATGTCTGCCCCCCCCCCCCCCCCCACAGCTCTTCTATATACATATACCTCTGCTGCTGTATGAATGAAAGGTATTTCTATTAGCAGTGCATAGTGTTGGCTCCCGGCACTATACGCTGTTAATAGAAATACTTTTAATTCATACGGCGGTAGGGGCATATGTATATAGAAGAGCTGTGGGGGGCAGACATATAGGGTTATCTGCCCCCCCCCCAGTGCTTCTACATACATATACCCCTGCTGCCATATGAATGAAAGGTATTTCTATTAGCAGCGTATAGTGCCGGGAGCCGGCACTATGCGCTGCTAATAGAAATACTTTTCATTAATACGGCGGTAGGGGCATATGTATATAGAAGAGCTGCGAGGGCACATATACATGCACTGTGGGGGTATATATTTAATGCGCCAGCGGGTAAATATTTAATGCGCAGGCGGGGGGTCATCTCTAATGCGCTGCTGGGGGGCTAGATATATAGGCTATATGTCTGCCCCCCGCAGCGCTATATATCTTGCCCCCACAGTGCTCTTTGGCCCCTGCTACTCTCAAAGTTAATTTTTCAATCTCTCGCTGAGAGCCCTGATCGGCCATTCAGGGCTCCCCGCGGGGGATTCAAATACATTGCAGGGTTGCGGAGCATGCCGCCCGCTCCCCTGCTCAATAACTGAAGTGAAACCCGATGCAATCAATCCTTCAGCCCCTGTACTACAACCCCCATCATGGAACAGCGTCTGTTCCATGATGGGGGTAGTAGTACAAGCACTAATGTAGCCTCCCCAGCTGTCTGCAGACTCCCGCAGCTAGGGAATTACTACTCCCATCATGGAAACAAGTCTGTTCCATGATGGGAGCAGTAGTAGTCCTAGCTGTGGGAGTCTGTAGGCAGAGGTGTTTGGCCATACATGAGGGATAAGGGTAACGGATGATTATTTATTCAGCCATTAGCACCCTTTATTTCATCTGTTATTAAACGTCCGTTTTTACAGAGAAAACGGACTTTAATAACGGATGAATGCTCCTAGTGTGAAAGCAGCCAGACCTGTTTAAGGGTCCGATCGGTTCAAAATAAAAAAATAGAGCTGATTGACCCTTAACAGGTCAGATGCGAACGGCAATGTGAACCTAGCTTAAGACTTATGATGCGATAACCAGCTTGACAGTCATAAAACCCCTCTGACTCACATCTCTCATTAACTTAGGACTTAAAGTACTGCAGTCAAGAGATCAGATCATACATTAAAAGGCCATCTATGGCCGAAAACACAGGATTGGACTTTGATCGTGGGGGGTCCGACTGCTGGGACCCCCCGCGATCTCCTGCACAGCGCCATGGCTTTCCTGTGCAGGAGGCGTGCCGGCCGCAGCATGACGTTGCAGCCGACACGCCTCCTTATTGAGGTTCTATGGGAGAGGCGAGGAGGCACCATTCGTGCCTCCCCGCCTCTCCCATAGAACTGTATGGGGAAGGGGCGTACCGTCGTCCTCTCTAGTGCTAATGCGGGTGCCCAATTCAGGAGATTGCAGGGGGTCTCAGCGGTCGGAACCCCTCCGCGCTCAAACACTTATCCCCCCTGTGCATAGGGGATAAGTGTTATAACACTGCAGATGTCCTTTAACCCCTTCCCGCAGAATGTCATATATAAACGCCGGGTTGTGCAGTGCGTTCGCGCATCCCGGCGTTTATAAATGACATGCAGTTAACCCGGCGATGCGCAGCATCGCACGGGTTAACTGGCAGAAGTCCCGCTGTTTCCAGCAGGGGACAACTTCTGCTTCACCCCCAGGACCATCAATTGATGGTCCTGGTCAGCGATCACTGTGATTGGTCCCTGTGGACCAATCACAGTGATCTGGGGTGAAAGTTCAGATCCCCCGCACTGCCCGCCCCTGGAAGTCGGGCAGAACGGGGGACGAAGGCTGCAGGGGCTCGCGGGGACCTGCGGCATTCGGGGGGAACACGTGGGGACCGGCGGACTTACCTGATCCAGCGGCGGGACTGAGGAGCAGCGCGGGACCGGCCACGTGGACGAGCAGCGACGGGTAAGTATGTGGTCCTCAGAGGCAGCAGTGAAGATCTTCACTGCTGCTTCTAGGAGTCTGAAAACTACAACTCCCAGCATGCCTAGACAGCCTTTGGCTGTCTGGGCATGCTGGGAGTTGTAGTTTTGCAACATCTGGAGGGCCTCAGTTTGGAGACCATTGTATAATGGTCTCCAATCTGTGCTCTTCCAGCTGTTGCAAAACTACAACTCCCAGCATGCACTGACTGTCCAGGCATGCTGGGAGTTTTAGTTAAGCAACATCTGGCCCTTCAGATGTTGCCGAACTACAACTCCCAGCATGCCCTTCAGCTGTCTGGGCATGCTGGGAGTTGTAGTTTTGCAACAGCTGGAGACACACTGGTTGGGAAACATTGTTTCTAACTCAGTGTTTCCTAACCTGTGTGCCTCCAGCTGTTGCAAAACTATAACTCCCAGCATGCACTAAAAGACCATGCATGCTGGGAGTTGTAGTTTTGCAACATCTGGAGGGCCCCAGTTTGGAGACCATTGTATAATGGTCTCCAATCTGTGCTCTTCCAGCTGTTGCAAAACTACAACTCCCAGTATGCACTGACTGTCCAGGCATGCTGGGAGTTTTAGTTCAGCAACATCTGGCCCTTCAGATGTTGCCGTACTACAACTCCCAGCATGCCCTTCAGCTGTCTGGGCATGCTGGGAGTTGTAGTTTTGCAACAACTGGAGACACACTGGTTGGGAAACATTGCCTGTTTCTAACTCAGTGTTTCCTAACCTGTGTGCCTCCAGCTGTTGCAAAACTATGACTCCCAGCATGCACTAACAGACCATGCATGCTGGGAGTTGTGGTTTTGCAACAGCTGATGCAAGCCCCCCCCCCCCGCCACCCCCGTGAATGTACAGGGTACATTCACATGGGCGAGGCTTTTACAGTGGGTTTCTCGCATCTTGAGATGCAGCAAATTTTGCGCTGGGAAACTCGCTGTAATCCCCCGCCCATGTGACTGTACCCTAAAAACACTACACTACACTAACACAAAATAAAATAAAAAGTTAAAAACACTACATATACACATACCCTTACACAGCCCCCCTCCCCCAATAAAAACGTCCGGTACACCACTGTTTCCAAAGCAGAGCCTCCAGCTGTTGAAAAACAACAACTCCCAGTATTGTCGGACAGCCGTTGACTGTCCAGGCATGCTGGGAGTTTTGCAACAGCTGGAGGCACCCTGTTTGGGAATCACTGGCGTAGAATACCCCTATGTCCACCCCTATGCAAATCCCTAATTTAGGCCTCAAATGCACATGGCGCTCTCACTTTGGAGCCCTGTCGTATTTCAGGGCAACAGTTTAGGGCGACATATGGGGTATCGCCGTACTCGGGAGAAATTGCGTTACAAGGTTTGGGGGGCTTTTTCTTCTTTAACCCTTCATGAAAAGGAAATGTTGGGGTCTACACCAGAATGTTAGTGTAAAAATTTTTTATTTTTTACACTAACATGCTGATGTTGCCCTATACTTTACATTTTCACAAGAAGTAAAAGGGAAAAAAGCCCCCCAAAATTTGTAACGCAATTTCTCCCGACTACAGAGATACCCCATATGTGAGCGCAAAGTGCTCTGGGGGCGCACAACAAGGCCCAGAAGGGAGAGCGCACCATGTACATTTGAGGTGATTTGCACAGGGGTGGATGATTGTTACAGCGGTTTTGACAAACGCAAAAAAAACAAAACCCCACATGTGACCCCATTTCGGAAACGACACCCCTCACAGAATGTAATGAGGGGTGCAGTGAGAATTTACCCCCCACAGGTGTCTGACGGATCTTTGGAACAGTGGTCCATGAAAATGAAAACTTGTACAGCCCACTGTTCCAAAGATCTGTCAGACACCAGTGGGGGGCAAATGCTCACTGTACCCCTTGTTACGTTCCTCAAGGGGTCTAGTTTCCAAAATGGTATGCCATGTGTGTTTTTTTTTGCTGTTCTGGCACCTTAGGGGCTTCCTAAATGCGACATGCTCCCCGAGCAAAATTTGCTCTCAAAAAGCCAAATATGACTCCTTCTCTTCTGAGCATTGTAGTTCGCCCATAGTGCACTTCAGGTCAACTTATGGGGTACCTCCATACTCAGAAGAGATGGGGTTACAAATTTTGGGGAGTATTTTCTGCTATTAACCCTTGCAAAAAGGTGAAATTAGGGGGGAAACACACATTTTAGTGGAAATTTTTTTTTTTTTTTACATATGCAAAAGTCATGAAACACCTGTGGGGTAATAAGGCTCACTTTATTCCTTATTACATTCCTCAAGGGGTCTAGTTTCCAAAATGGTATGCCATGTGGGTATTTTTTGCTGTTCTGGCACCATAGGGGCTTCCTAAATGCGACATGCCCCCCGAGCAAAATTTGCTCTCAAAAAGCCAAATATGACTCCTTCTCTTCTGAGCATTGTAGTTCACCCATAGTGCACTTCAGGTCAACTTATGGGGTACCTCCATACTCAGAAGAGAAGGGGTTACAAATATTGGGGGGTATTTCCTGCTATTAACCCTTGGAAAAATGTGAAATTTGGGGGGAAACACATTTTAGTGAAAAAAAATATTTTTTTTTTACATATGCAAAAGTCGTGAAACACCTGTGGGGTATTAAGGCTCACTTTATTCCTTGTTACGTACCTCAAGGGGTCTAGTTTCCAAAATGGTATGCCATGTGAGGGTTTTTTGCTGTTCTGGCACCATAAGGGCTTCCTAAATGCAACATGCCCCCAAAAACCATTTCAGAAAAACGTACTCTCCAAAATCCCCTTATCGCTCTTTCCCTTCTGAGCCCTCTACTGCGCCCGCCGAACACTTTACATAGACATATGAGGTATGTGCTTACTCGAGAGAAATTGGGCTACAAATATAAGTATACATTTTCTCCTTTTACCCCTTGTAAAAATTTAAAAATTGGGTCTACAAGAACATGCGAGTGTAAAAAATGAAGATTGTGAATTTTCTCCTTCACTTTGCTTCTATTCCTGTGAAACACCTAAAGGGTTAAAATGATGACTGAATGTCATTTTGAATACTTTGTGGGGTGCAGTTTTTATAATGGGGTCTTTTGTGGGGTATTTCTAATAAGAAGACCCTTCAAATCCACTTCAAACCTGAACTGGTCCCTGAAAAATAGTGAGTTTGAAAATTTTGTGAAAAATTGGAAAATTGCTGCTGAACTTTGAAGCCCTCTGGTGTCTTCCAAAAGTAAAAACTCGTCACTTTTATGATGCAGACATAAAGTAGACATATTGTATATGTGAATAAAAAAATTTTTTATTTGTAATATACATTTTCCTTACAAGCAGAGAGCTTCAAAGTTAGAAAAATGCTAAATTTTCAAATTTTTCATCAAATTTTAGGATTTTTCACAAGGAAAGGATGCAAGTTACCACAAAAATTTACCACCATGTTAAAGTAGAATATGTCACGAAAAAACAGTCTCGGAATCAGAATGATAACTAAAAGCATTCCAGAGTTATTAATGTTTAAAGTGACAGTGGTCAGATGTGCAAAAAACGCTCTGGTCCTTAAGGCCAAAATGGGCTTGGTCCTGAAGGGGTTAAGTTACGGTAATATCAATCTTTCTTTCTCACCACATTTTCATAGCTCACTTGCATTGCTTTGAAAATATGTGAGGTTTCAGTTTCAAGCCACTTTTTTCCTGTTATGCGCAAATATAGGTATATACATGCTATGTATATATATATACTAAAAATAACTTTTAATAGTAATAAGATAAAATTGACCAGAAAAGGAAAAGTATATACTCAACTGGCGGACCACGGTCCAGAT
The DNA here is from genome assembly GCF_029499605.1 of Hyla sarda. NCBI lineage: Eukaryota > Metazoa > Chordata > Amphibia > Anura > Hylidae > Hyla > Hyla sarda. The sequence goes on along the minus strand of NC_079200.1, from coordinate 79,208,699 downwards.
CCGGACCGTGGCCGCCAGTCATCCAGACCACCGGCCGGATCTCTCCTGATTCATTTGTATAGATGTCTTTAAAGGGTACCTTTCATCAAAAAAACTTTTGATATATTATAGATTAATGTATGCAGAATAACTTTCCAATAGCATGTTATTAAAAAATATGCTTCTTTCTATTTCATTTTCCACTTTGAAAAAATGACCATTAGGGGTCTCTCTACCAGTCCTTTTTTATAGATTTCAGACTCATGCTGGAGTCCTAAATCTCAGACTACAGCCGGGACACAGACAAACTCCCTGGCAGGGAGCAGTGCTGAGTTTGTCTGTGTCCTGGCTGCAGTCTGAGATTTAGGACTCCAGCATGAGTCTGAAATCTATAAAAAAGGACTGGTAGGGAGACCATGACCCTAGTGGTCATGTTTTCAAAGTGGAAAATTAAATAGAAAGAAGCATATTTTTTTTATAACATCCTATTGGAAAGTTATTCTGCATACATTAATCTATAATATATCAAAAGTTTTTTTGATGAAAGGTACCCTTTAAGACACCGATACAAATGAATTGCCGCGGCCCAGAGCTAGGGAGCACTGTGTTCCCTACCCGGTGCTTTTCCTATGATGCAGGCAGCACGATTAGCACTGCCTGCATCATCTGCTCTGGCCAGGCCTGACAAGAAGAGGCTGGAGCAGCGCGGGACCTGGGACGGGAGCCAAGCTCTCCTGTACAAATTTGTGTTCTCCCACCTGTGACTCTCCAGTTGTTGTAGAACTACAGCTCCCTACATGACCTTCTGTCTGTGCATGATGGGAGTTGTAGTTTGCAACAACTGGATAGTCACAGTGGCAAAGTTCATGTAGGGGCACAGTGGCATCCTTCATTCTGGGGGCATAGCGGCATCCTTTATTCTGGGGGCACAGTGGCATAATTTATTCTGGGGGCACAGCAGCATCATTAATTCTGGGCGCACAATGGCATCATTAATTCTGGGCGCACAGCAGCATCATTAATTCTGGGGGCACAGCGGCATCATTCTGGGGGCACAGCGGCATCATTAATTCTGGGGGCACAGCGGCATCATTAATTCTGGGGGCACAGCGGCATCATTAATTCTGGGCGCACAACGGCATCATTAATTCTGGGCGCACAGCAGCATCATTAATTCTGGGGGCACAGCGGCATCATTCTGGGGGCACAGCAGCATCATTAATTCTGGGGGCACAGCGGCATCATTAATTCTGGGTGCACAGTGGCATCGTTAATTCTGGGAGCACAGTGGCATCATTAATTTTGTGCAGCACAGTGGCATAATAAATTTTTTGTGGCACAGCGGGATCATTAATTTTGGGGGCACAGTGGCATCATTAATTTTGGGGGCACAGTGGCATCATTAATTTTGGGGGCACAGCGAGATCATTAATTCTGGGGGCACAGTGGCATCATTAATTCTGGGGACACAGTGGCATTAATAATTTTGGGGGCATAGTGGCATCATTAATTCTGTGTGGCACAGCGGCATAATTGATTCTGGGGCCACAGTGGCATCACTAATTCTGGGGGCACAGTGGCATCACTAATTCTGGGGGCACAGTGGCATCATTAATTCTGTGCGGCACAGTGGCATCATTAATTCTGGGGGCACAGTGGCATCATTAATTTTGTGCAGCACAGTGGCATCATTAATTCTGGGGGCACAGTGGCATCCTTAATTCTGGGGGCATAATGGCATCCTTAATTCTGGGGGCACAGTGGCATAATTCATTCTGGGGCACTGTGGCATCATTAATTCTGGGGGCAGTGTTTCAGGAATCGGGAAAAGCTATGTACTCAGCTTTTCCCGATTCCTGAAAAACCTACAGCTATGTACTCAGCTTTTACCGATTCCTGAAAAACCTACAGTTATGTACTCAGCTTTTCCCAATTCCTGAAAAACCTACAGCTGAGTACATAACTGTAGGTTTTTCAGGAATCGGGAAAAGTGAAGTACATAACTAGGTTTTGCAGGAATCGGGAAAAGCTGAGAGCGTAGGTTTATTTTGCAGGAATCGTACAAAGATGGGTACATGAGAGATTAGGGTTTGTAAAGAAGTGTGTCGAAACAGTGGAGCGGGACTGCACACACCCTCTCATCAACCAATCACAGTGTATGTGATGGCAGCCAATCACACAGTCTGTGCTATTCGGTCTGCCGATGCTATGCTGACTCAGCACTTTCATTTTCCTCTGAGGTATGACAAATGACAAAGGTTTTGGCTGACGCCTGACGGGGGAGGGATGAGGCGGGACGCCGTTTTGGTTGAAGGATGAGCGAGGTACAGCTGACGGCTGATGATGTCCTAAAATGGACACCGTACCTCAGAAACACGTTGTCCTAACCTGCATCTTTGTAAATTATATACAGTACAGACCAAAAGTTTGGACACACCTTCTAAGTTTTCTTTATTTTCATAACTATGAAAATTGTAGATTCACACTGAAGGCATTAAAACTATGAATTAACACATGTGGAATTATATACATAAAAAAAAAAGTGTGAAACAACTGAAAATACGTCATATTCTAGGTTGTTCAAAGTAGCCACCTTTTGCTTTGATTACTGCTTTGCACACTCATTCTCTTGATGAGCTTCAAGAGGTAGTCACCTGAAATGGTCTTCCAACAGTCTTGAAGGAGTTCCCAGAGATGCTTAGCACTTGTTGGCCCTTTTTGCCTTCACTCTGTGGTCCAGCTCACCCCAAACCATCTCGATTGGGTTCAGGTCCGGTGACTGTGGAGGCCAGGTCATCTGGCGCAGCACCCCATCACTCTCCTTCTTGGTCAAATAGCCCTTACACAGCCTGGAGGTGTGTTTGGGGGTCATTGTCCTGTTGAAAAATAAATGATGGTCCAACTAAACGCAAACCGGATGGAATAGCATGCCGCTGCAAGATGCTGTGGTAGCCATGCTGGTTCAGTATGCCTTCAATTTTGAATAAATCCCCAACAGTGTCACCAGCAAAGCACCCTCACACCATCACACCACCTCCTCCACACCAGCACACCTGTGAAGTGAAAACCATTTCAGGTGACTACCTCTTGAAGCTCAACAAGAGAATGCCAAGACCTGATTACTGTCCACCATAACTATGACCTGTATTAACGGTTTCTATCCACATGACAGATAGAAATATAGACATGGGGGACATCTTCAGGGAAATAATGTATTGAATACAAAACAAATAGTTCCCGAGAAATGTAAACTGTATGGTGTATTTCAAATAGCAGATGAATTAAGAAGACTCCAGTCACATACTAATCCAACTAGGCGAAGTACTAGCTGATATTACAGATATAGTCACAGATATGGTCACAAAATCATCAGAACAAAACTGCTCTTAGTTGCAATCACTGCAGGTAAGCTCAAATGACAAAGTACTACAAAAGTACCAAATTAGTAGTGACTCATTATAATGAAGATGAAGGACTTCAGGAGATCAGTATGTGAGTCCTCACTACATAGAGCGCTGGAAGAGCCCTCAGGATGTCTGTAAATACAAAGTGAGTGTGACAACGGAGATCCAACAACAAGCCTGGGGAACCATCTATCAGCGCACCATCAGGATGTTGAACAAGGCTGTGTCTTCTGTGTCACACTCACGTTACATTTTCAGAAGCAATGTCATGGAAATAATGGCATTTTTTACAGCAAATTGCACAATTTTTACAGATACAACATAAAGCAACAGAACCGCTAATAAAACCCTACATGTGAAGACAGCCTTAAGGACCAAGCCCATTATGACCTTAAGGACCAGAACAATTTTTATTTTTGCGTTTTTCGTTTTTTCCTCCTCGCCTTCTAAAATCCATAACTCTTTTATTTTTCCATCTACAGACCCATACAAGGGCTTGTTTTTTGCAATCCACAAGGGAAAAAGAGGGGCTCCAGCTCCACAAAAAATGTATAAAAAATATACGACTTTAATTCATATTCATACGACGCGTTTCAAACAGTATTGTTCTTAGTCATGGCATAAGATCTGCTCACTCTGAAACATTTATATATATATACTGAGGTGTTCACTCACACACCAACATTTCCCCACCTGCAACAGGTGGAGCTACTTCCAACCTGAAGGATTCGTAGCAAAATGACCCAGGAGAAGCAAGCTTTCATATATATCCAAAAAATAGTAATATAATGAAAATCTCTCCAAAACAGCAAATGTAATGAAAGTATAGATTATGGAAAACAAAACAGTTAATAAATATACGCTAAATCATTCCTGTAATTCATGCCTAAGGGATACTTTGTGTCAAGTACTAATATCCAGGATACTTCTCTTTTCAACAAAATCCGAGACCAGTCTCCACCTCGACGGGGTGGGTATAGACCTTCGCTACCACATACCTCTAACGAAGACAGATCACCTTGATGTATTTCAGCTATATGCTTAGACAATCCAGACATAGATCGTGACATAAAAGACGCACCATCTGAACTATGAAAATGTTCATAGATGCGTCTTTTAAATTTTCTTGCAGTGCAACCCACATACTGTACATTACAACTTCTTCACGTAACAAAATACACAATGTGAGTGGTATCGCAATTTATAAAAGATCAATAATATTTTGCCATTGACCGTTGATGAAAACTGAGCAGATTTAGAAATAAATTTGCACAGATTGCATCTACTTCTGGCACATTTAACTACTTAGGGACCACGGGCGTACAAGTACGCCCTGACACCCTGGTACTTAAGGACCAAGGGCGTACCATATCAGCAGGCACCCCTTGCAAATTGCCAAACCCGCCACCCCCCCCCCCCCCCCCCCCCATTTTGGTGATCGCCGCAAATCGCCGGTGAATTCACACTGGCGATTTGCGGCGATTCTGGGTCATACGGGTCTCCGGTGACCCGGAAAATAAGGGGGATCGGGGTTTGTTCAAGACACCTACAATCCCCTTGAAGGGGTGCCACCCATCCTATCCCTCCTGTTGGTCATTCAGAAGCGACAACCAATAGCAGATCAGGGGCGGGGGAGTTAACGTTCGCTTCCCCCGCTCTGCCCACCCACTATAGTCCGGACAGAGCGGGGGAACCGACAGTGACTGGCGCCAAAGGTCCACTTACCCATCGGCGGCATCAGCGGGCGGTGATCGGCAGCAGCAAAGGACAGCGATGCCTAGCAACATCTGGAGGGCTACAGTTTGGAGAACACTATACAGTGGTCTCTAAACTGTAGCCCTCCGGATGTTGCAAAACTACAGATCCCAGAATGCCCAGACAGCTGTTTGCTCTGTGGGCATGCTGGGGTTTGCAGTTTTATAACAGCTGAATGGCTACAGTTTGGAGATCACTGTGCAGTGGTCTCTAAACTGTGGCCCTCTAGATCTTGCAAAACTACAACTCCTTGCATGCCCACACAGCAATTTGCTATCTGGGCATGCTGGGATTTGTAGTTTTGCAACATCTGGAGGGCCACAGTTTGGAGATCACTGTGCAGTGGTCTCTAAACTGTAGCCCTCCAGATGTTGCAAAACTGCAAATGCCAGCATGCCCAAACAGCTGTCTCGGCATGGTGGGAGTGGTTGTTGCGTACCTCCAGCTGTTGCATAACTACATTTCCCAGCAACAAGTACAGGGTACATTCACATGGGCGGGTTTACAGTGAGTTTACAGTTTACAGTGAGTTTCCTGCTTCAAGTTTGAGCTGCATCAAATTTTTGGCCGCATTACAAGCTCCTAGCGGGAAACTCGCCGTAAACCCCCGCCAGTGCGAATGTACCCTAAAAACACTACTCTACACTACGCTAACACATAATAAAGGGTAAAACACTACATATACACCCCTTACACTGCCCCCCCTCCCAGCCACTGACTGTCCAGGCATGCTGGGAGTTTAGCAACAGCTGGAGGCACACTGTTTGGGAATCACTGGCAAAGAATACCCCTATGTCCACCCCCATGCAATCCCTAATTTAGTCCTCAAATGCGCATGGCGCTCTCTCACTTTGGAGCCCTGTCGTATTTCAAGGAAACAGTTTAGGGCCACATATGGAGTATTTCCGTACTTGGGAGAAATTGCACTACAAATTTTGCGGGGCTTTTTTTCCTTTTACCCATTATGAAAAGGAAAAGTTGGGGGGCAACACCAGCTTGTTAGTGTAATTTTTTTTTCACTAACATGCTGGTGTTGCCCCATACTTTTTATTTTCACAATCAGTAAAAGGAAAAAAAGACCCCCATAATTTGTAACGCAATTTCTCTTGAGTACGGAAATACCCCATATGTGGACGTAAAATGTTCTGTGGGCACACAACAAGGTTCAGGAGTGAGAGCCCACTATGTACATTTGAGGCCTAAATTGGTGATTTGTACAGGGGGGCTGATTTTACAGCGGTTCTGACATAAACGCAAAAAAATAAATACCCACATGTGACCCCATTTTGGAAATTAAACCCCTCACGGAATGTAACAAGGGGTATAGTGTGGATGTAAAGTGCTCTGCTGGCGCACTACAACGCTCAGAAGAGAAGGAGCGCCATTGGGCTTTTGAAGAGAAAATCTGTCCGTAATTGAAGGCGACGTGTGTTTACAAAGCCCCCATAGTGCCAGAACAATGGACCCACATATGACCCCATTTTGGAAACTACACCCCTCATGTAATGTAATAAGGGGTACAGTGAGCATTTACACCCCACAGGTGTCTGACAGATTTTTCGAACAGTAGTCCCCTTATTAAATTCTGTGAGGGGTGTAGTTTCCAAAATGGGGTCACATGTGGGGGGGTCCACTGTTCTGGCACCACAGGGGGCTTTGTAAACGCACATGGCCATTGACTTCCATTCCAAACAAATTCTCTTTCCAAAAGCTCAATGGAGCTCCTCCTCTTTTGAGCATTGTAGTGCGCCAGCAGAGCACTTGACGTCCACACATGGGGTATTTCCATATTCAGAAGAAATGGGGTTACAAATTTGGGGGGTCATTTTCTCCTATTACCCCTTGTAAAAATGTAAAATTTTGGGAAAAACCTGCATTTTAGTGAACAGTTTTTTTTATTTACACATCCAACTTTAACAAAAAGTCGTCAAACACCTGTGAGGTGTTAAGGCTCACTTTACTACACCCCTTACGTTCCTTGAGGGGTGTAGTTTCCAAAATAGTATGCCATGTGTTTTTTTTTGCTGTTCTACATTTAGGCTACCTAAATTCTACATGCCCCCCAACAACCAAATGTGACTCCTCTTCTGAGCATTGTAGTTCGCCCGCAGAGCATTTTACGTCCTAATATGGGGTATTTCCATACTCAGAAGAGATGGGGTTACAAATTTTGTGGGGCATTTTCTCCCATTACCCTTTGTAAAATGGTAAATTTGGGGGGAAAAAGCACTTTAGTGAGAATTTTTTTTTTTCGTTTACACATCCGAATTTAATGAAAAGTCGTCAAACACCTGTTGGGTGTTAAGGCTCACTGGACCCCTTGTTACGTGCCTTGAGGGGTGTAGTTTCCAAAATGGTATGCTATGTGGGGGTTTTTCTGCTGTTCTGGCACTATAGGGGCTTCCTAAATGCGACATGCCCCTCAAAAACCCATTTCAACAAAATTCACTCTCCAAAATCCCATTGTTGCTCCTTCCCTTCTGAGCCCTCTACTGCACCCAGAGAGCACTTGACATACATATATGAGGTATTTTCTTACTCGAGAGAAATTGGGTTACAAATTTTCGTGGGCTTTTTCTCCTATTACCCCTTGTAAAAATTCAAAAACTGGGTCTACAAGAACATGCGAGTGTAAAAAATTTTGATTTTGAATTTTCTCCTTCACTATGTTGCTATTCCTGTGAAACACCTAAAGGGTTAACACGCTTTCTGAATGTCAATTTGAATACTTTGAGGGATGCAGTTTTTATGGAGTATTTCTAATATGAAGGGCCTTAAAATCCACTTCAAAACTGAATTGGTCCCTGAAAAATTCCGATTTTGAAAATTAAAATTATGTAAAAAATTAGAAAATCGTTGATGAATTGTGAAGCCCTCTGATGTCTTCCAAAAGAAAAAATATGTCAACTTTATGATGCAAACATAAAGTAGACCTATTGTATATGTGAATCAAGATATAATTTATTTGGAATGTCTATTTTCCTTACAAGCAGAGAGCTTCAAAGTTAGAAAAATGCTAAATATTCAATTTTTTTCATAAAATTTTGGACTTTTTCACCAAGAAATGATGTAAGTATCGACAAAAATTTACCACTAACGTAAAGTAGAATATGTCACGAAAAAACAGTCTCTGAAGCAGAATGAAAAGTAAAAGCATCCCAGAGTTATTAATGCTTAAAGTGACAGTGGTCAGATGTGCAAAAAACGCTCTGGTCCTTAAGGTGAAAATGGGTTGGGTCCTTAAGGGGTTAAAACATCCCTTGACATGTAGCCACGTGTTGTGATTAACCTTATTAACAAAATCACCGGGTGATAACCGGTTGCGAGTAGACAGACCTCGTCTCGCAACCACATTAACACCATTGCGAAGAATATTGCATAAAACATCATCTTCATAAAGAACAGGTTAATGCTTCATGACAATTGATTTAATTTTAGTAAAATTTGTACTATATGGTGTGGAAAATCTAACCTTATTTTGAACCTGTGCAGACCTTACCTTATTTTTATTGTCAGTTAATAGTGACATGCGACTCTTTTGAGATGCTATACCTTTTGCTCTTGCTAAAACAGACCGAGAGTAACCTCTGTTAGTCAAACTCCTGTCAATATTTGGCTCTAATGTATTCCCCTACTGGGAGGTTACAGGTAACATGTTGTGGATGACAGCTGGTGGCACAAAGAATACTGTTACCAGAGGTAGGTTTTCGAAAAAGTTTTGTATGGACACAATTATTCACATCGTCACCATTAAGGTGTAAATCAAGAAAATGTATTTTTGTCACCACCCCATTCTAGGGTAAACTTCAAATTGAGGTCATTGTTATTAAGAAACCCTTTGCTGAAACAAATCTATAGAATTTGTGGGGGAGTTCACAGGGTAAAAATATGGGTTAGAAGTTTTAAAACTTTTTGACAATTCCATCATACTTATCAGTGGGCACTGTTCATTAAATGTAGATTGCAAGGTCACTTGATTTGTCCCAAAATTATTTAAACATGTTTCATGTACAATATTTTCCTTTTTTGACTCCTCCTTTTTCAGTAGAGAAAAAAATGCCTCTTGATAGAAAGGGGACCGACAAATTTATTGATGTGTTGAAGTGTCCTATATATATCAAAACTTTGGTCTGGCACAAAATTTAGAACTTTTTCCAGTGCACCGAGTTGATGATGGGTTAGAATACAGGCTAATATGTTAATAACTGAAGATGAGTTTAATTCTGTTTGTTGGTTTGATATCTGGTTCTATGTGTCCGAATGCTTCCTATGTTTACGCCCTGTTCTGTGCCCCCTGCGTTTTGACTGTGCATTTATTTCCTTTTGACATTATTTGTGGGGTTTTTTAAGGCGATGTACTAGGTGCAGCATATTCCACACAGAGAGATTCCTCCTCCAAAAAATCCGTACAGTTGTCGGTGGTATCAATATCTGAAGAGCTAAAATTTACATTCTTCTTAGGAAAATTAGACCCATTAGATTCGTTATTCTTTTTGAGAATGGAGCGTGGTTGTCTATTTGAATATTTCCTCTGCCAAGTATAAACAGAGTTGGTGGCATAGTCCCAAAGGTCACAGTTAAATTTGGTCTTTTTAACAGCAGCTATAGTTTCTTCTAAATCATTCAGATTATGAAGATGATGTTTTATGCAATATTCTTTGCAATGGTGTTAATGTGGTTGCGAGACGAGGTCGGTCTATTCGCAACCGGTTATCACCCAGTGATTTTGCTAATAAGGTTAATCACAACAAGTGGCTACATTGAACACGAGAAAATTTTAAAGATGCATCTATGAACATTTTCATAGTTCAGATGGTGCGTCTTTTATGTCACGGTCTATGTCTGGATTGAAGCATATAGCTGAAATAAATGAAGGTGATCTGTCTTCGTTAGAGGTATGTGGTATCGAACGTGTATACCCACCCCGTTGAGGTAGAGAATGGTCTCGGATTTTATCTATATTGATCACGGCATCTGAGGGGTTAATGGCGGATATCCGCATGATCGTGGATGTCGGCCGTAGCCGGGACATGCAGAGTATGAAGCGAGCACCACTCCGATGCTCACGGTCATACACAGGACGTAAATGTACGTCCTGGTGCGTTAAGTACCGCCGCACCAGAATGTGCATTTACATCCGTGGTCGTTAAGGGGTTAAAGGAATACTCAGCCCCTAGACATCTTATACCCTATCCAAAGCATAGTGGATAAGATGTCTGATCACAGGTTTCTAAAAAGTATATTTAGAATGCTGGGTTCCCGCAGTGGGGATTGTAATGTCACGCTGTGCCCCCTCCATTTATGTCTATGGGAGGAAGCATGACGGGCACCATGCCCCCCTCCCATAGACATAAATGGAGGGGGCATGGCGTGACGTCACAACTCCCGCCACAGGAGCACAGCGTTCTAAACATACTGTTTAGAATGCCGGGTGCTGCACGGAGATCGCAGGGGTTCCCTGTCCTTTGGATAGGGGATAAGATGTCTAGGGGCAGAGTACCCCTTTAAGGAGGTGATACAAGAAAAATGTAATTACCAGTTCCCGCTCATGTGGCAGGTGAATTATTGCAGATTTTTTTCTTCACCATTGAAGTCCCTGGAAAAAAAACACAAATCCGCAGCAGATCCGCAAATTGGAAGCGTAAAAGATTGTCAACAAAAAATGATCACCTGAGCCATCTATTTCCTTTTTTTTTGTTTAATCTAAGAATGGATGTATAAATCCATATGCTGCAGATTGGAAATCTAATTCCGAACATTGGCACTGTAAGACTAAATGCACGCTAGACAGATTTGCTGCAAACGGTTTTTGCAGAAAATCCACAAGAAAAATCTGCATCAGAAATAGTGCGGTTTTGGTGAGGAAATCCTGAGGATTTGGTGCAGAGTTGACCTTCCCTCCCCATTGATTGTAAAATCCACATGCCATGTCAGTTTCCGTCCTGAGCTGCAGCATGTAGATGAGATGAGTTCAGGAATTACATCCATTTTGCTGGTGCTGTAATCAGCTTCAGATTTTAAGTGAAAATTTCCAGGCAGAAAATCTTCCATTTAAAGAAAAACTGTGAGACTGTTCACGCACACTAAACCCAATACAAGTTCCCTGGCTGTATTGAGGGAAATATCCTGTCCTCATATCCGGACCTCATCCCATCCTCATATGCTGTCCTCATATCAAATCCTTATGTCCTATCCTCATATCCTGTCCTCAGGTGAGACTGATTTTTGATGAAGATATTGTAAGATGAAAATAGAAGGGGACGTGGCTTTGTGGGACTGGGCGTGATTTGCAAGTAGATAATAAAAGGGGTGGGGCTCAAACAGTGGGAGTGGCTTTGTGAGATGGGGTGGGGCTTGCAAGCTGGACTAATTAATTCACCAGGAGATGCAGAGCAGAGCTTGTGGAGTAAAGTACTGGAATTCCCATATACTTGCATGGGACATGAAACAAAAACACATATTTTGTATAAGGGTGTAGGTAAGGGTTAATTTAACTACCATATATTTTTATATTACATATAAGTAATATTTGTACCAGGTATTATTGAAATATCTCAAGCCGTAGAGAAGTTATGTGGGAACATACATTTCCCATAGATTTGCATGGGACTATAAACAAAAACCCCGACTCTCACAAATGGGGGTAGTTAAGGGTTAAATTAACTATCCTATATTTCAAGTGGACATATAAGTAACATGTGACCAAGTATGTTCAAAATATCTCCAGCCCGTTTGGAAGTTGTACAGTAACATACAATACGTATATATTTCACATTGACTTGTATGGGACTTTAAACAAAAACCCTGACCTTGGCAAATGGGGGTGAGTAAGGGTTAAATTACCTATCCTATGTTTGTTAATGACATATAAGTAACATGTGCGCCAAGTTTCATGTTAATATCTTTAGCCGTTTGGAGGTGATGCTGGAACATACATACACACATACACACACACACACATTGGCCCTCATTTACTTAGAAAATCGGGTTCTAAGTCTATCTTGCTTTCTTACCCGACTGCTTTTTTCCCCTGGTATTTATTATTATGTCGCATCCTGTTTGTCGCACGTGGGTTTTGTTGGTTTTGGTTTCCAACTCCTCTGAGCTGTCGGGAAAAAATCCACAACAATTCAACAAATTCGGGTTGGAAACCTTTATAAATACGTGGGAAAGCTTAGAAATGTCGGGTTACGCCCCTTTTTGGGGTTTGGGAGAATCCACTACGGGTCCGTCGGGAAAAAATGTTGCATCGTGTCGTAGACTGGCGCACGATGTCTGCGACATGTCGCAAAGATGCGCCAAAGAAACCCGACAAAAGAGGTTGGGTTTAGAATAGTAAATGAGGGCCATTGAGTATTTATATACTAGCTGAGTACCCGGCGTTGCCTGGTTTTTCCTTCCTCATCCTTGTTGGGGAGGAAAATCAACAAAGGTGGAAGCTTTTGACTTCATATCCCATCCTCATATATTCCGTATTTATCGGGGTATACCACGCACCGGCCTATAACACGCACCCTCATTTTACCAAGGATATTTGGGTAAAAAAAGTTTTTTACCCAAATATCCATGAAAAAATGAGGGTGCGTGTGTGCTCGTGTATACCCCGATATACCCCCAGGAAAGGCAGGGGGAGAGAGGCCGTCGCTGCCCGCTTCTCTCCCCCTGCCTTTCCTGGGGTCTAGAGCGCTGCTGTCGGCCCTTCTCTCCCCCTAGCTATCGGCGCCGCTGCCCGTTCTGTCCCCCTGACTATCGGTGCCGGCGCCGATAGCCAGGGGGAGAGAAGCGGCGCCGACAGCCAGGGGGAGAGAAGGGGCAGCGGCACCCATTGCCGGCGCCGCTGCCCCGTTGCCTCCCCCCATCCCCGGTGGCATAATTACCTGAGTCCGGTCCGCGCTGCTCCAGGCCTCCGTCGTGCGTCCCCAGCGTCGTTGCTATGCACGGCGCGGCGCTCTGACGTCATGCGCCACGCCGTTCAGCGCATAGCAATGACGCCGGGGACGCACGACGGAGGCCTGGAGCAGCGCGGACCGGACTCAGGTAATTATGCCACCGGGGATGGGGGGAGGCAACGGGGCAGCGGCGCCGGCAATGGGTGCCGCTGCCCCTTCTCTCCCCCTGGCTGTCGGCGCCGCTTCTCTCTCCCTGGCAATCGGCGCCGGCACCGATAGTCAGGGGGACAGAACGGGCAGCGGCGCCGATAACCAGGGGGTGAAAAGGGCCGGCAGCAGCGCTCTAGACCCCAGGAAAGGCAGGGGGAGAGAAGCGGGCAGCGACGGCCTCTCTCCCCCTGCCTTTCCTGGGGGTGTATCGGCGTATAACACGCACACAGACTTTAGGCTAAAAAATTTTGCCTAAAAAGTGCGTGTTATACGCCGATAAATACGGTATAGTTGCCATATCCCAACCGCATATCCTGTAACCATATCTCGTCCTCATATCCCGTCTTTAAATCACATCCACATATCCCATCCTCACATCTCGACCTCCTATCCTGACCTCATATCCCGTCCTTATGTCCCAACCTCTTGTCCCGTCCTCATATTCCGACCTCATATCCCATGTTCATATCCCGTCTTCATATCCCGTCTTCATATCCCGTCCTCATATCCCGTCCTCATATCCCGTCCTCATATCCCGTCCTCATATCCCGACCTCATATCCTGACCTCATATCCCGACCTCATATCCCGACCTCATATCCAGGCCTCATATCCCGTCCTCATATCCCGACCTCATATCCCGTGTTCATATCCCATCTTCATATGCTGTCCTCATATCCCGTCCTAATGTCCCATCCTCATATCCTGTCCTCAGGTGGGACTGATATGTGATGAAGATATTGTGAGCTGAAAATAGAAGGGGATGTGGCTTTGTGGGACTGGGCATGATTTGCATGCCATACCAATGCACAAAAAGGGTAGATAATAAAAGGGGTTGGGCTTAAACAGTGGGTGGGGCTTTGTGAGATGGGGTGTGGCTTGCAAGCCGGACTGACACATTCACCAGGGGATGCAGAGCGGAGCTTGTGGAGTAAGGTACTGGAAGTCCCATATACTTGCATGGGACTTGAAACAAAAACCCATCTTTTATGTAAGGGTGTAGATAAGGGTTAATTTAACTATCATATCTTTTAATTTGACAAATAAGTAATATGCATACCAGGTATTATTGAAATATCTCCAGCCCTACGGATGTTATGCCGGAACATACATTTCCCATAGATTTGCATGGGAATTTAAACAAAAACCCCGACCCTCACAAATGGGGGTTGTTAAGGGTTTAAATTAACTATCCTATATTTTAAGTGAACATATAAATAACATGTGACCAAGTATTACCAAAATATCTCCAGCCGTTTGGAAGTTATGCAGTAACATATACTTCCCATTGACTTGTGTGGGACTTTAAACAAAAACCCTAACAATGGCAAATGGGAGTGAGTAAGGGTTAAATCACCTATCCTATGTTTGTTGTTGACATATAAGTAACATGTGTGCCAAGTTTCATGTTAATATCTTTAGCCGTTTGGGCGTGATGCTGGAACATACATACATACACACATTGAGTTATTTATATATATATATATATATATATATATATATATATATATCTTTTCTATGCAACATTGAAGCTTTAGGTTTGTGTTGGTAAGAAGTTGCGCATGTAGTTAAAGAGTACCTTTCATGATCTTGTTAAATTTTATTATCCTCCCAGTTCACTGCCCCCATCATGATAAACCACCCCCTGCCTTTTAATTTTTATTATTTTTTAGTTTTCTACCTCGATATTCCTCTGTATTTTCTGCTCAGTTTCAGTCAGATTCACAGATTGGGAAGGAATGTTACCCAGCAGGCGTGACATCATCTGAAGCCATACAGGGGAGAACTTCCTCCCTCACTCTGCTACACACACCCCAGAGCAGTTTAGTATGAGATGAACTATGATTGGATAAGTCTACACACACACACACCCTCAGTATTTCCTGATTTTGGACTTCTAACAGGCCAGCAGGAGTCCAAAGTCTGTGCAAGAGATGGTGGAAATGTGCTCTGGACAAGTAGAGAGACACCTAGTGGCAGCTTTTTTTTTAACACAAATAAAACATAGAAAACTTCATTTATTCACCATAAGGAGTGCAATAGCAAAAAGTATTTTTAATGAGAGTGCCCATTTAAATAAAAAAAATTACTTTGTGTATTATGTGAGTGCAGCAGTTTTTTTCTGCATTTGACCTCCAGATTGTAGTGCATCTATTTGATTGTATTACTAGATCATATATCGATGACGTTATATAAAGAGTAGTATATATTTTTCCTTTTATAACCCAATATAAAATAGACACATATTGCGTAATAAATGGAGCTGCCGCTCTGTGACCTTATTACATTTTCCATTTCTATCATGGAAAAGCCATGCATGGTATAGAGACTCTGGAGTTGGGAACATTTTGCGCAGCCTGAAAGTTCCAAAGCACAAAATCTATAAGCAGAGTGCCTTGGAAAATTCCCTGTTTTGTCATAGGACGGATTATAAGTTTATGACTTTAGAGAGCAATTCCAACCCTACTGCTTGCTGAATGCCGAACCGTTTCAATGGAAAGACAAACTGTGTTTATGTGGAAAAATGAGGTGAACATTTTCATAGCGGAATTCTTGGAAATTTCTGCAAAATAGGTGCACTTAATACCTAACTGGCGCAAAGTCTTATCTATATTTAATACTGGGCAAGTGAAGACCTCATACCTGAAATATGTATAAGCTATTTGTCAGCTGGAGAGCTCCAGGAACTGATGAAATCAAATTAAAGACTATATTCCCCTGAACGCCGTATAGCTATACTATACAAAAAGCTAGAATATGCTAATTACTGTATTACACTGGAGAGTTGCACTCACTATTCTGCTGGTAAAGTCCCTGTGTACATATATTAATTATTCTTTACTGAACCTGTAGTACATTGTATATAAAACTCCAGAGCTGCACTCAGTAGTCTGCTGGTGGGGTCACTGTGTACATACATTACATTACTTATCCTGTTCTGATCCTGAGTTATATCCTGTATTGTGGTGACACGGAGGTGCAAGGAATATTTGTCAATTTGTGACACCAGGGCACTGTTAGCCTATACACGGTCAGAGGTGGAGACCGCTTCTCCTGGGCCAGGCACGGGGCAATAAACACACCGATGCCGGGTTAGGGTGGGTTCACACTACGTTTTCTCCCATACGGGAGCGCATATGGCAGGGGGGAGCTAAAATCTTGCGCTCCCGTATGCCTTCGTATGCGCTCCCGTATGTCATTCATTTCAATGAGCCGGCCGGAGTGAAACGTTCGGTCCGGTCGGCTCATTTTTGCGCCATATGCGCTTTTACTACCGGACCTAAAACTGTGGTCAACCACGGTTTTAGGTCCGGTTGTAAAAGCGCATACGGCGCAAAAATGAGCCGACCGGACCGAACGTTTCACTCCAGCCGGCTCATTGAAATGAATGACATACGGGAGCGCATACGAAGGCATACGGGAGCGCGAGGTTTTAGCTCCCCCCTGCCGTATGCGCTCCCGTATGGGAGAAAACGTAGTGTGAACCCAGCCTTACGGATAACTGTCTTTTACTGAGGCATGTGTAGATGGTACAACACACGCAGTACAGAGCAGACTAGAAGGGATGCAGTGTAACCCTTGGGAACCCTATTGCCTTACTGGGACTTATGGTGCTATTCACCCACTTGGATTAGATATGCTTGAGACTGGTAGATATCCCACGCTGACTAGGGTTCTGACAAGGTCCAATTACTATCACTGCCAGGGTATGAACTCACCAACACCTGTATGGGAGAACAATTGCAGAAATGGCGGGGCTGACCTGAGAAGATCTTTCCTTTAGGCTTCCCTCTGGCTCTACCTCACACTTCTTCCACCTCTTTTCCACACGGCAGCTCACATGGAGCTCTGCACACAGTAGTCACTAAGCACACAACTGGGACAACTCCCCTCCCACACTACACTATATACAGGGCAATTTGGGGGTTCCCATTGGGCAGCAGGGGTCACATGGTCACTACTGCATCTCCCTCTTAAAGGTACAGTGCATGCATATTACAAAAAATACAGTGACTATAATAAAGTGCATAACCATAGTAAACATTATAACAGTGGTCCCATCACAGGAGCAGCAGGCCAACCTGAGAAGATCTGCCCACAGGACAGCCTTTGGTGCTGGGACACCACAGTATTACTCCAGAGCTGCACTCACTATTCTGCTGGTGCAGTCACTGTGTAGTGACCTGTACTGATTTCAAGTTACACCCTATATTTCACTTCATCAGTGGAATAGTGAGTGCATCTCTGGAGTATGTGTGTACATATATTACAAATCCTGTTCAGATCCTTGGTTTTATCCTATACAGTATTGTACTTCAGAGTTGCACTGATATACAATATACTGATCCTGAGTTACATCCTATGTTAAACCCCAGAGCTGCATTCACTATTCTGCTTATCCTGTACTGATCCTGAGTTATATCCTGTACAGCAGTACTTTAAAGCATACCTGTTAGATCCCTCAAAAAAGGCTGTATACAATCCCGTAAAGGGTTAATTAGCACTCAGTAGCGCTAATTGACCCCTTCATTGCTGGATTAGTGCATAGCGCTCAGCCCAGCAAGAAACAACTTTTGATTGACATGTCAAAAGTTGTTTTTAATTTCAGTAGCCCTAACCCCATAGCGCTCAGCCACAGCAAGGGGTTAAAGCATGAGCTGTGCTCACAGCTGTCTCGGCCGAACAGTTCAGATCGAAGTTTAGATCGAATCCGGGTTCGGGGGTGCTCAGCTCTACAAACTACTGATCACGAGAATGAGGGGATGCCATGTCTGCTGCTTCTCCATTCACTCACTATGTGACTTCTCAAGGTTATCTCCTGTCAGTCCCACAGAGTAGTGGATTACATGTTTACCATTGCTCCACTCACACCATTTTTATGTCTGGTAAGGGTCCCAGCCATAAGACCTCCACCCATTGGACACTTAATCTATCCTGTGGATAAGCTGTGTGGGTTCATTTAAGTTTTTTCATTCCATAAAAGGATGGCATATTGCTAATATATGTATGGGGCAGATGTCTGAGGACCCCACTGCTTGTGAAAATGAAGGAAACCTGGTGCTGGTGTAGTTCTGCATCCACTTCTTCATTATTTTTTTTTCCTGCACAGCAATGGTTCCAGCCGCCCAGAAGTGCAAGATTAGGAAAAAGGCTTCAAAGGAACCCGGCTCCACGGCGCTGACAGACCACAACAGGTGAACGGTAGAAGGAGTTCATATGACCAGAATGCAATGGGTTTCGCTGCGCATGTGCAGCGAAATGCGTTGCATTCTGGTCAAATAAACTCCTTTTACCGTTCACCTGTTGTGGTCTGTCAGCGCCGTGGAGCCGGGTTCCTTTGAAGCCTTTTTCCTAATCTTGCCATATACTTACCGGAGGGCAGCAGACGACCCATCACTATTCTATGCATACATCATTGTTGTGTATGAATTTGCACTACCACCCAAGGTGAGCAAACCAATTTATATAGTTATCTCACTTCGGGATCTCAACGTTACTACTCTATGGAGCGCCTGTTTCTCTTACGCCCCGGATGTGCAGGCAATGACAGCTGGCCTTGAGTATGAAATGCTCCACACTGCAATTCCCTTTATAGCTATGGGCTACTGGCTCAGGGCTGCTGTACATTGGGAATATCAGTAAAGGGGGTGCATGATCAGCCCCCCCCCCCCCCCCCCCAATCATAAAGCAGTGCCATATACTAGTAATATGCTATACATTTACGAGATGGGAATACCCTCTTAAACATTACCTATACTGTAGCTGGATATAACCTGTATCTATCATCTGCTCCATTAGGACCCAGCTACGAGCATTGACTCCAGAGTAGCTGTGATGTCTATTGAATAATAACATGAAATGTGACTCCCCCGTACCGGTTGCTATGATTTTACTATTGTTGGGGCTTTCCTGGGAGCCGGCTGTCACGCTGTCAGCAGACACATTAGTCATCAGAATAGAGAGATGAGTAACAGAAGTTTCTTATGATGGTTTATTCACAGTTTCCTTGCTTGTCTGTGATTCTTCTTCACCTTCACTTCATTTGCTGGGTTTGTGTTGGAATAAAGCTCTGGGTTTCCAGCCCCTGCAGTTATTGGGGGAGACGTCCGTTATATAACACTTTCCATGCCCAGGTGAAGCTGTGGGTGGAAGGGTCACATCATAATACCCATAGTCATAGAGCAGTCAGCTACAACAACCAGACAGACCGTGATTAGCAGAGCACACTGTTAGCATACAAGGGGGCCGTACCTTCCTGTGTTGTGTACTCCTTAGGCTAAGTTTCCACATTTTTCTGGCAGTTTTTGGATAGGACTCAGGACCCCCGGACAGGCAGTGGGAGAGAAGCGGGTGGCGGCGGCGGTCTATGGTACCGCAAAAGCCACTGCAGTTCATTGATTTAAAGCGCCCGCTTTAAATCAATGATCTGCAGCGGTGTCGGGGGGGGGGGGGGGATAAATAGCCGATAACTTATACCGATATTCCGGTATAAGTTATCGGCTATCGGCCCTAACCTCCACCGATTATCGGTATCGGCCCTAAAAAAAACTATATCGGTCGATCCCTAGTTACT
Organism: Hyla sarda; assembly: GCF_029499605.1. Taxonomy (NCBI): domain Eukaryota; kingdom Metazoa; phylum Chordata; class Amphibia; order Anura; family Hylidae; genus Hyla; species Hyla sarda. Next base: position 79,188,889 of record NC_079200.1, on the reverse strand, counting down.
ATGCGCTGCGAGGCGTAATGTGGAGTGACGTCTTCAACGTGACGTCACTCGTCATTGCGCCTCGCAGCACATAGCAACGACGCAGGAGGCCCCACACCGGAGCCAGAAGCAGCGCGGACCCGACGCCGGCAACAGGTAATTATAAAGCCGGGGATGGGGGAGGTAATGGGGCAGCGGCGCCGATAGCCAGGGGGAGAGAAGCGGCGGCAGCAGAGCTCTAGACCCCAGGAAAGGCAGGGGGAGGGAAGCGGGCAGCGCCGGCCTCTCTCCCCCTGCCTTTCCTGGGGGCTTCTGCGGGGTCAGAAACAGTGTATCGGGGTATACACATGCACACACACGCACCCTCATTTTACCAAGGATATTTGGGTAAAAAACTTTTTTTACCCAAATATCCTTGGTAAAATGAGGGTGCGTGTTATAGGGCGGTGCGTGGTATACCCCGATAAATACGGTACATGCATTTAGCAAACTTGCCTCCTTCTGCTGATATTCCTGCTCCTTTCCTCCCCTTCTGGACTGTTTGTTGCCTAGGTTACAGACCACCACTTCACTCTAGAGGGTAGATTTATCAAAACCTGGGTAGAGGAAAAGTTGGCAAGTTGCCTATAGCAACCAATCAGATTGCTTCTTTCATTTTTGCTTTGGACCGGTTTTGATAAATCTTCCCCAAGAAGCTTTGGTCGGGCTAATATAAAACACACACACCAACCTTACCAACACTTCTAGAGTAGAGTGGTGGACTGTAACCTAGGGAACTATTCAAAAGTGCATTTTAATTAGCATCAGGTTAGTGGGGTGATGCTGCGGTCAGTTTTACTTTAAAGATAATGTATCTCCTAGATAGTTTTTCACAAAAAAAAAACAGATCTTGAAACTTGCTCTGTTTTTGTTCTATTTTTATTTTCTCATTGCAGATTTTTTCCCCCTCATGATTCTTGGGGTGTTAAGTATAATCCTTTTTATGATGAGATAACTAAGTAACTAAGCCCTGCCCTCTTATGTTAAAGAATGACTGATGTCCTACCCTCGTATGATAATGAAATGACTGATGTCCTACCCCCTTATGATGATATGACTGATGCCCCACCCTCTTATGTTAATGATTGTGTGATGTCCTGCCCTCTTATGGTAATTCATGAGGGATACCCCACCCTCTAAGGCAGGGGTCTCAAACGAAATGCTGCCGCCCGCACCAGGGATGTGCAATTTGTATGACATGCAGTTCCGGGCACCGGGCAGGTGACTTCTTCAGGCATTTAGCCCTGCTTCGGGCAAGCAACGCTAAATGCAGGAAGACTTCACACAAGACTTGATGGGGGCGCATCATCTGCGTTCGCGATCAAAACCCCCGGCCCATCCAATAGAGCCCATTACCTTCACTTACCCCGCCCTCCTCCCCCCTGGCTGGCCCGAGTCTGATGAGGAACGTCATGCATGTGACGTCCCTCCGCAGACCCACGCAGGAGGACGTCAGTAACATCACTCCTCAGGCCGCCACCGGAGAGGAGAAGCGCAGCGCAGGACAGGTAAGTGTGTCTATGTAAGTGTGCATGTGTGTGTGTCTGTCTGTGTCAGCCTGTGTGTGTGTGTCGGGAGGGGGGGACACAATGCTACCTAATATGGGGACCATGCTACCTTCCCAATGTGGGGAAACCGCTAACTTCCCAATGTGGGGAAACTGCTACCTTCCTAATGGGACCATGCTACCTTCCTGATGTGGGGAACATGAAACCTTCCTAATGTGGGGAAATTGCTACCTTCCCAATGTGGGGAAACTGTTGCCTACCTAATGCTCAGGGGGGTAGAGGGAATGGGGTGGGGGGTTGCTGGTGGATGATGGGGGGTGTTGCTGGTGGATGATGGGGGCATTATATGTGAGGGGTGCATGATGGGGGCATTATATGTGAGGGGTGCATGATGGGGGCATTATATGTGAGGGGTGCATGATGGGGGCATTATATGTGAGGGGTGCATGATGGGGGCATTATATGTGAGGAGCACATGATGGAGGCATTATATGTGAGGGGTGCATGATGAGGGCATTATATGTGAGGGGTGCATGATGGGGGCATTATATGTGAGGGGTGCATGATGGGGGCATTATATGTGAGGAGCACATGATGGAGGCATTATATGTGAGGGGTGCATGATGAGGGCATTATATGTGAGGAGCGTATAATGGGGGCATTATATGTGAGGGGTGCATGATGGGGGCATTATATGTGAGGAGCACATGATGGAGGCATTATATGTTAAGGGTGCATGATGGGGGCATTATATGTGAGGGGCGCATGATGGGGGCATTATATGTGAGGTGCGCATGATGGGGGCATTATATGTGAGGGGCGCATGATGAGGGCATTATATGTGAGGGGCGCATGATGGGGGCATTATATGTAAGGGGTGCATGATGGGGGCATTATATGTAAGGGGTGCATGATGGGGGCATTATATGTAAGGGGCGCATGCGGCCAAGCCTCACCCAGCCGCTACCTCCAGTGCCCCTCATAATTTGAGATCCCTGCTCTAAGGCTATGTTCACATTGAGGAGAATTGGAGAAGAATTTACACAAATAATTCTGCTTGCTTATTCTGCTCTAATTTAACCTTAAATGAAAGTTCCATTGACTTTCTGCTGTCCCGTTTACACTGAAAAACTTCTGCTAGCAGAATTACAATGCTGAATTCTATTCCACCTGAGGATTGAACGTGTTCATTCTTCAGGCAGAATCTGTGGCTAAAAGCCCATTGGGAATTATTATTATTATTTTTTTTTTACTGACAAAATGTTTTATTTTACGGAATTCACACGGAAAATCAGTGCGCAAATTCTGCAGAGGGCAAAAATAGCAAAAATCATGATTTTCGTGAACAAAATGATTAATCTGCAGTTCAGCTCCAATTCCTTAGTGTGAGCATACCCTTATGATGATGAGATGACTGATGTACCGTTCTCTTATGTGTATGAGAAATCCTGAGAAGTGATCTCTATAGAACAGGAAGATACAAAATAGAAAATGTTTAACATCAAACCTAATATAAACAGCAAAGGATATAACCATGCTTAATAATGCTGCTCATATATGTCTTGTTTGGATATAGTACCTTTTGTGGGTTGTTACTTGGAAAGTCAGTTACAAGGTAAGGCAAAGGCAATTCCAGGACTTAAAGGGGAACTTCCGGTGGAATTTTGTTTATTTATTTTCAGATCAGCTGGCTCCACAAAGTTAAACAGATTTGTAAATTAATAGAAATGGGATATTAGTCCTCAGCTCAATATCAAAAAGATTAAATGGTGGATGTCTGGTATCAATAATAGAGAAAACAAAATTTGTATAAATAAATGGTATTTAATAGATATTAAATAGTGCGTTCCCGCAGGGCCCTACGGTAGCGCACAAATGGTTAAAAGGTAATAAATATAAAAATGCAACAAGTTGTTACACTACAGATCGAACATGTGTAGTACTAATAACACTCTTAATATAAAATGTATCTAGTAAGGCTACCAGCCGTGTGATGATACACTGAATGATACTGTAACATATAGTGTAACATATGTTACAGTATCATTCAGTGTATCATCATACGGCTGGTAGCCTTACTAGATACATTTGTTATTAAGTGTGTTATTAGTACTACACATGTTCGCTCTGTAGTGTAACAACTTGTTGCATTTTAATATTTATTACCTTTTAACCATTTGTGCGCTACCGTAGGGCCCTGCGGGAACGCACTATTTAATATCTATTAAATACCATTTATTTATACTAATTTTGTTTTCTCTATTATTGATACCAGACATCCACCATTTAATCTTTTTGATATTGAGCTGAGGACTAATATCCCATTTCTATTACTTTTTTATATCTCTCTGTGGGGGAGAGCTTTTAGTTAACCTCGCTAATTTTTTTGTGGTTGAGCTACACATATCTGTATATCCAGATTTGTAAATTACTTTACATATTTCAATAAATATTGGTTCAAAAAAATTGTATATTTTTGGATAAAAAATTTCCCTGCAGCTATTGCCTGTGTCTCTCTGTATGGAGACAAAATACAGAAACTTTGGGCATAACAAGCAGGATCTTGGCTTGCCTGTCCTCAGTGTACAGAGCCCTGCTTGTTCTCAGTGCACAGAGCCCTGCTTGTCTTCAGTGTACAGAGCCCTGCTTGTCCTCAGTGTACAGAGCCCTGCTTGTCCTCAGTGTACAGAGCCCTGCTTGTCCTCAGTGCACAGAGCCCTGCTTGTCCTCAGTGCACAGAGCCCTGCTTGTCCTCAGTGTTCAGAGCCCTGCTTGTCCTCAGTGTTCAGAGCCCTGCTTGTCCTCAGTGTTCAGAGCCCTGCTTGTCCTCAGTGTACCGAGCCCTGCTTGTCCTCAGTGTACCGAGCCCTGCTTGTCCTCAGTGTACCGAGCCCTGCTTGTCCTCAGTGTACAGAGCCCTGCTTGTCCTCAGTGTACAGAGCCCCGCTTGTCCACCCACATTTGCTGTATTTGGTCTCCTCACAGAAACACACATTGCAGGGACAACATTTTTTCACTGAAAAAAAATATACACATTTTTTGGAGGTAACCCCTGTTTTTTATGATATGGAGCTTCTGGGCACCACTGATCTCACTAAGCCGCTCACACAGGCATACACTCTCCTTCAATCAGTGGGTCCAAGTCCTTTTGACCTTGCCTATTTGAAGTGGGTGGAGGATATTCCTGCATTATCGGAGGATCAGTGAAAGGAAGTTGTTCAGACTTACTTTTCTACTGTTTTCAGTGCGAGGGATTTGCTAATCCAGTTTTGTTTCCTCCTGCGTCTTTATTATACTCCGGTTAAACTAAAGGGAATTGGAGTTTCCCCTTCTGATGTCTGTTTTTGGTGTCATTCTGAGGTGGGCACTCTTTTGCATGTGATGTGGGGGTGTGCATGTGAGGTCCCGTTTTGGAGAGAGGTGATTGTTTTTTTGGCAGATCCCCTAGAATTTCCCTTTGTCTTGACCCCGGAGGTTTGTCAATGGATTGGAAATGGGCTCCCATAGGCGCCTGCTGATTTGGTTCTTGTTGTTTTGTGCCCATAAAGTACTTATTATGGTATGGAAGGATACTGTGACCCCACACTTTGTCCCACTGGAAAGCAATGGAGAAGAAATATGTTCCCCTGTACCAGTCCCTGTATATTAGTAGGAAATGCCCCTAAGAAATTTGATAAAGTCTGGATGCCCTGGCTTCTACTGGAGGCTACTCCGGTTCGGTTGTTTCCAAATGTCTAATTGGCCTCTGCCTTGTCCTGAGTGATTGAAAGGGGGGGTGGGGGTTCCAGGGTGTGCTTGTGGGGGGCCTCTCCCTGGGAAAGCACTGTAATTGTAGTGTTCATTGCCAGACTGTACTACTTTGGTGTCCTGATGTATGGTTTTGTTTATCTTTTTTGTTGTTTGTAACTTTTAAACTTAAATACTTAAAAAATATATATATACCGGTATGCACATTTTTAACCAATATATATTACAAGTAAACATATGTAATTATCAACATTATATAAAAAGTGTTTGCAAATGACAGGTACACTTTAATGACATGCACCATACTTTTGGTACAAAATATTGGAGTATAATAAGCCAAAAGTGGCTACCATGTCAAGATATGCCACTCTTCTGCCTGCCTGATCTACTTTTATGCTGAGAAAATTTAGGATACTTGCATTTGTTGGTATATAGCTGGGTCACCATATTAGAGTCTTTCCTGGTGGTGCTCAGCTGTATTAATAACAGTCTCTATTCCAAAATAGTAGCTTTCCAGACTTCTATTTGTGATGCTGCTGGTGTACAAAAAGGGAGAGATGCACGATTTAAATAGCATCCACTATGCTGCTTCTGGCTCCTCTGTCGGAAGAAGCAAAGCGGGGGCTGCGTGAAACGCGTGACTATCTTAATTTTTGTACACCTCACATAAATATAAGCCTGAAAAGATATGTGGCGAGTGCTCCTTTCTTCACCAATACTACTGTTTTGAAATGTAAGACTGTATTAATAAATCTACTCTCAGGTGCTGCATGTGCATGGCCATCCTCCCCTAGGAGCTTTGCTGCTTTAGGCCAACAGGGTTATATATAGGTACAGTAGTGGCATCATGCAGTCATTTGGAAGATCTTTTACAGCTCAATACAAACTTTTCTACTACCATGAGGCCTATGCATATGGTTAGACAGTGCAGAGTTAAACAACAGTGCCCTATGGCTGCATCATTTTGCATGTAACAGTATAGGTGTATTGGCCTCTGCATATAGGAGTGTTTTTGATCCACATGTTGGATGGCATTGTACACTAATAATTCTTCAGTCTGTCTGGGCACAGCTCATGCAAATCTATACCTGCAATATGATCAGAGTTAATAATTTGATGGTTGTGACTATATATACACAGATCTTACTATTTCCAGCTGACATTTCCTGAACTGGATAATAATTTCTACCTACAAATCCAGACTAAACATTGGTATTCCACCCAGCAGCATCACTGACCACTGGACCTGTTTTTGGGATAGTCGGGAACTCTGGGGCTCTCTGGTTCTAGAATCAGACTTTGCTCTGCCTGTTTTGGTTCTAAAGTGCCACCTAATGGTCACAGTGCAACGTCTCATCCGCAACCTTTCAGCAAATACACATCTTTCCATTCCCCAGAAATGAGCGGAAAAGGAGTCGCATGTGCAGAAATTAGTTTTATTTCTTTATAGGTCCCTTTTCAGTTCTCAGCCGGACGTTCTATTTCATCCACTGAACAATAAATAAGGTTGTGAAATACATTACGAAATAATCAGCGACACAATATTTAGCAAGTACATTAAATGATAGGATTCACCTTACAGAAGAAGCACACTATAAAAGTGGAAGTAAAAAAAACAGCAACCTAACCGGCTGTGACTGAACAATAACGTGAATTATTGCTCGGATCGCTCTTCCCTTTATAGTGATGTACACTAGAGCAGCCATGTAAATCCATTATATCCTTATATGCATTTGTTATTGTGAATATTACCACAATCACATGAGATGACTGAACCTGGATACAGATAGCAATATCATTTTTATTAACTCTATGCTGACCAACATGATCGCTGTCCCTGGTGTGCCACATAAACTATCAAGGAATAGATGGGCAAAACAGTGTATCAAAGTCAAATGATCATTGCCTGTACATGCCTCCTAATGTATTCCTATTGACTGACTGTATGTGGCCTTAAGCTATCCTGGATTATCTTGTTTCTACAAATGAACTTCAGTCTTTACAGACCCAGGTATACAGCTCTATACTGGTCCAGCCTGATGCCCTATTGCTTCTGCATATTTCCAGTGCACATGTATTACAATGACAACCCTCCCAACAACTAGTCATTTATGTTGTGTTACCCGTACCAAGTAGACTGTGATATTTGACTAGTTGCTTGGAGTTCAGGACAGTGTGTGTGCTTCTTCTATGTTTCCTCAAGTTAAACCCGGGCTTAAACTAAGGGATTAAGCAATGTACTGTGTTTAGGAGACTGTGAATTGGTAGTGCAATACGGGGTTTGAGCACGTGTAACATGCAGATATAAAGCCTCTCCAGTGCAGCGGTCATTATTGACACTGCCTAATATATTGGCAAGGTATGCATTCATTTTGGCACTCGTCAATAGAGAATGACGGATGGAGGAGGCCGCTTGTGTAGAGAAGAGATGCTGCAGTGAATCTGGTCCATGCTGTCTAAGGGGTGTCACTTATCAGTATATGGTTCTCACTTCACAATCTGTAGTTTATCCATCAGACATACATAGGAACAGAATGATATCCTCACACACAACTGTACAGGAGTAATAATAATAGATATATACATGCCGACACACACTGCAACATCATTGGGCAGTAGCCATGCCAGCTCGTGAAAGTGCCATATTATTGTCAAGACTCCTGATCGCAGGTCTTCAATAGATTTAAATGTCTTTGTATGATTCTTATTGTCTGTAATATCACATACACAATTGTATTTTTCCATGATGACACAATAGTTGTCGGGGACAGGACAAAAAAAAAGACAGATCGGAACAGATGTAAATGCAAACGACGGCCTCCACGGTCCAGGACATAAATGCCCACCACAGGGGTTCCAGTCAAGGAGTTTACTTCTATGCAGATTAAGAGGGGGCCATGGAGATCTTTTGCCTAGTTTACGGTTATTCCTTTTTTTTCCAATATGATGCCCTCTATTATTTGGCATATTTTTAAGCCACAATTGAACTCTTAGTGCTTGAGATGAGATAAACCCTGTATCATTTGTTCCCTTAGATAAATGATCAGTAACCGTTGATCATTTTCAGTAAACGTCTTCATCCCTAGTTCATTAAAGCAGCATGGGTGGTGTCCATGTTCACTGGGATTCTAGGAGGTCAGCTTGGAGTAGCTGGGAGGAGAGAATTTCCGCCTCAGGTATTTGAGGAAGTAGAGAGGGAGACAGCTGACCAGAGTGATGACGGTCACTTTCCACAGGAAGGACACCGTGGTGATGAAGTAGACATCTAAAAACACATGAAAAGAGACAGGTAGTAACAAGTGTTCATGTGTGTATAATATTGAATGTATGGCTTCTGTGCTGTGCTTCAGAAACTACATAAACAGCTTAAAGCTAATGGGGGGTTATGAAAACTGTCTAAAACAGCCACTAAAAGGGTTACTCTGCTCCCCAGCGTCCGGAACTCAATGTTCCGAACGCTAAGTGCGGGTTTACGCGTTCACACCCGCCCCCTCGTGACGTCATAACCCGCCCCATGATGTCACACCCCGCCCCCTCAAAGAAAGTCTATGGGAAAGGGGCCGTCACGCTCCCTCCCATAGACTTGCATTGAGGGGGCAGGACTTGACTTCACGAGGGGGTGGGCGTGAACACTAAAGGCTGCGCCCAGCGTTTGGAACATTGAGTTCACTGGGGCGCGGAGTAACCCTTGAAGCTATTTTTGGCTTTCCAACTATCTCTGGCAACTGCAAGCTGCTGGAGGGGCTGGTGGGCCTTCTGCAGACTTAAAGGAGTACTCCAGTGAAAGTTAACATATTCACTATCCACAGGATAGGGGATAAGTAACTGATTGCAGGGGGACCGACCACTGGGAACCACTGCGATCTCCGGGACTGGATCCTGGCTTTCTCACTGAGAAGCGTGTGTCGTCTACCAGTAGACGGCACGCGCTCCATTCATTTCTATGGGAGCGCCAAGGATAGCCGAATGCTGTACTTGGGTCTTTTCAGCGCTCTCATAGAAATTAATGGAGCTTGTGCCATCTGCAGCACATGCTCCTTACTTAGTGCCGGGTCTCATCTCTGAGATCCCAGGGGGGGCCGGGGCAGTGGTCTGGCCCCCCGCATTCAGCTACTTATCCCCTATTAATGTTGCCATAGTTCTCCTTTAAAGTGATATTTCTATATCTGTAGGAATTTCTTAAAAGGTTCTCAGGTTTCCCCCATCGTCATTCTTTTTTACATTTTTTTTACTTTGTCCAACCAGCTTTAAATCCCATTGTTTGTTTTCCTTTTTTTTATTCTTTATATGATCTTAATTAAACAAAGCATAATATGGGACAAATAAATATAATTCCAGTTAATTAAGAATTTGGATTACATAGTTAAAATGTACCAGGATCCTGTATTGTTTGACGGCACAGGGCCTTGCTATACAACCAGTATCAAGTATCATAGTATGTCAGGGTTAACTCTGCGCAGTAGAGATTTGAGTGCTACAGGATGATGATGGACGGAGTCCTTACCTCCCTAACATTTGTCATGTCAGTTATGTTCACTCCCTGGGAATGTAGAATATACAAAATATGCCACATAAAAAATACAGAGAATCCTCAAAATGTTGAGGTTACATGAATGTAACACATCAAGTCTCTCATCATTTATTTGTAAATTTAGCCCTTTAAATGAAAGGAAAACAAAACTGCACTGACTTTTGACCTTTTTTTTGGGCCCATTATGATGCAACATTGAAGCACATTTGCTATTGCAAATGTGGCAAAAAACAAAGTGACATTTATTAAGTGTATTACACACTTCTTACTCTTACTATACAAGGGGTGTATTTATGGCTTGAATGCTACATCCTGCACCAATTTTTTTTTTCTTAGGTCAACTTTTATGAAAAATTTGAACAGATATCACAGGCCATTGTACAAGAAGTTTAAGTCTATTACAATTACAAAAAGGCTTACTAATAGGTTTGTCTGAATTTAGACCAGTCAGTATTAAGATGCGCCAGATTTATTATAGTGTCTCAGGCTGTGCAATAAATTTAGCACATCTTTAGCCACTTTTGTCAGAGTTTTCACTGTTTGTGCATTAGTAAATTCACCCCATTATATGTTATCTCCTTTCTAGCCCTATGCAACCTCTATTCTATTTCAAGTGCATGTGAAGTATAGAAAAATGAAGTCTCACTCACCCGGCCGATTGCTTCAGCATACGATGATTTATTCCAATACCGTAATTGTACAAACATAGATCACATATCCATGGCGGGGAGCGAGAGCCGAACACGACTCTGACGCGGGGCACACCACTGATAGGCTACTAGTTTCGCGTCACTGCCGACCAATCGGTCGGCAGTGACGCGAAACTAGTAGCCTATCAGTGGTGTGCCCCGCGTCTGAGAGTCGTGTCCGGCTCTCGCTCCCAGCCATGGATATGTGATCTATGTTTGTACAATTACGGTACTGGAATAAATCATCGTATGCTGAAGCAATCGTCCGGGTGAGTTAGACTTCATTTTTCAATACTTCACATGCACTTGAAGTTATCTTCTATTCATATGATAGTCTGCACCCAAAGACACAGTCAGCAGTACAAAAGCACCTACAGTCGTCCTATTCCATTTAAATGGGATTATTGAATGCTACTCTGTGCAGTGCCTGGTATATCTGTCTATTTGTATTTGCTACTCTATTCTATTTCACATGAGAATTTGGGTATATTTAGTTCTGGTTTTCTGTTTGTGTCTTATTCTGCACTGAAGCCCTTTATTTTCCCTCACTATAATGAACCGAGCTTTACAAAAATGTTGTCGCCCGTAACAGTTATTTTTCTTACCTATAAACTCATGTAAGAAAACTAGGGAGGCGATGTAACAGGACAGGCTGAGAAGCTCGGCCACGATCATCAGCCAGTGCCACGTCTGAATGGTCAGCGCTACCATCAGCAGTTCTGTGAGGATCAGGGAGGTGAAGGAAATTGCAACAATATGGACAAACTCTGACTCAAAGAGCAGCAGTGCACCATACATGATGATGCTTCCTAGAGAGAGGGGGATAGGTACAAGATCAGTGACATTTTTATTATTTGCAGACTGCATTTTATAGTTCTGCCAACATATCAGAACACCCTACATACCTTGATAAATGCTGATCAATACCCATATAAGGAATGTTTTGTATGAAAGTGGCCGTCCCTGGAAAAAAGAAAAATAAATATTTAAAGGGGTATTCCGGTATCAGAATAAAGTTTTATTTAAATACAATCACCCCAAGAAATATAATATACTAATATAGCACAAATTGTACCGTCTTCATGCTTTTTCTTGAATTACCCCTGACTGAAAGTAATGTGGTCCTTTTATTTTCACTGTGATGTTGTCTTTGGCTTTACAGCTCCTCCCTCTCTCCCGAGATGACACATGAAGCATGTGCGACCATGTGACCATATCTTTTTTCCTAAACTTGTGTTACTGCCCAAAACTCTGCTCACGCTGACTTCAATGGGATCGCAAGAAACTTTCTAAAAAGTAGTGACATGTCCCTTTTTTTAGTGCCTAAACTCTAATTGAAGTCAATGGGAGCTTCAGGACCAGCAGTGCCTGCGTAAACTTACCTTAAACGATTAATATTTTTTCATTTTTTTTGGGAGAACCACTTAGTGGGTGGACCACAGTGTAATTCCAGACTGGAAACACCAGCTGACCACCTCCTGCAGATCCACTAATACTTGTTAGCTTGTGCAGCCATTACAGCCCAAACCAAAGATCCCTAATAAGGCTCTAAGGCTATGTTCAGATCTGTTTGGAGGCTTCATTTGATTTTTTGCTTTTGGGGGGAAAAAAAAACTGAGCCGGTGGATCCGCTGCACAATAGACACCAACGGACACCAGTGACTTTAATGGGGTCTTTAAAGGGGTACGCCACTGGAAAACTTTTTTTTTTTTTTTTTTATCAACTGGTGCCAGAAAGTTAAACAGATTTGTAAATTACTTTTATTTAAAAATCTTAACTCTTCCAGTACTTATCAGCTTCTGTATGTTCCACAGGAAGTTCTTTTCTTTTTGAATTTCCTTTCTGTCTGACCACAGTGCTCTCTGCTGACACCTCTGTTCATTTTAGGAACTGTCCAGAGTAGGAGCAAATCTCCATAGCAAACCTCTCCTGCTCCGGACAGTTCGTAAAATGGACAGAGGTGTCAGCAGAGAGCACTGTGGTCAGACAGAAAGGAAATTCAAAAAGAAAAGAACTTCCTCTGTAGTATGCTGCAGCTGATAAGTACTGGAAAGATTAAGATTTTTTTAATAGAAGTAATTTAGAAATCTGTTTGACTTTCTGGCACCAGTTGATAAAAAAAAAAAAAATATATATATGTTTTCCAGAGGGGTACCCCTTTAAAGCTTACCTCTCATTGTACAGTATTGTCAATTTTATGAAATTGTGCATGATGATAATTTTCCTAAATCACATTAATTTTAAATGTGGCACCTAAATGTCTGAACAGGGCATGCCCCTCACTGTGAATACCTATGCTACAGGAGACAAATCTGTGGTGATGGAGCAGAAAGCTTAGTCTTCTATTGCATAGTTATATACAGCGGGGGAGATTGGTGCCCCGTTCGGGCATTTAGGCGCTGAATTTAAAATTAATGTAATTTAGGAAAATGACCATCATGCCCACGATAGCATTAGCATTTGTTTTAGTATTGGTATTGAAAGGGTGTTCCTTGTAGGATAGGTGCATGATAAATATGTGCCTCATTCCTTCATTTCACATCAGATGCAATAAGCTGGACCCAGTGTCCTGTGAGCACAACACCTGGAATACCCCTTTAATTTAGATCAGAAAACACTGCATGCATTAGTTTGTTAGTCATACTGGAGGGTAGCACGCCAGATCACTAGGCATATGTAAACCTAGCTTTAAATATATTTTCAAAGAAGTTATTATGTATAAAATGTTGTTCAGAAAGATACTGTGGCGTGCCCTTCATAGTTGTAACCACATAGTGGTTGTGGACTGAAGCAGTGCCGCTCTTTACCTTTAGTAGATCCTTGTACAGCTCTGGATACAGCATTGCCACTTCAGACTTCACATCTTTATCGAGCACCAGAGAGAAGACCGGGAACATTGTATAGAGTGTGGAATATCTGCAGAGAATAAACCACACAATTCATAAGGAAGCAGCAGAATAGGAAGCATTATACACTAGAGATTTTCTATCTAAGAAAATCCTACAAGGCTTTGATTAATCATATATGTGAAGGACCTTTTTGTAAATATCTGTACTAGTTCAACTACATTTCAACCAGTGAAGTCCACCACTTCATACAGGTGCCATCTGTCAGCATATAGCAGGGAGGACATGATCTACAGGACTTGCAAATTCCCTTTATTAAAAACAAAAATAAAACCTCCTTGGTCTTTTCTGACTCACAACTCTGGCTTTTCCTGATAGAGATCCCACAGCACAATAGCCGTCCAAGCTTTGGAGGGTTTGGCCATCACCCATTCTTCATCCTGATTACATCACACAGGACCCAAGGGACCAAAAATTTCAAAGAGCTGCGCTCTCTACAAGTGGGCAGGGTGGAGTGGCCTCCCCGCAAGCCGTGATACTGTACAAGGCCGGTCAGGAAGGGTGGAATAAAGGGAATTGAAAATAGTAAGCCATTAATCCTTATACGGCCTTCAGACTTCTCGGCCGCTTGATACTGGCCATTATAAAAAAACACTAGAAATATATCCGTGTTAGTGCACGCACTTCCCTAAGAGGCGGCGAGAATTATATGTAATCACAATTTTCTCACCCATCTGAAATTCCTGAACCTGTAGCTATATGGTGTTCAGTTTATGTCCATTCAGATAAAGCATTCATTGATGAAGTTATGAATTAGGAAAGAATCCAAAAGCATGAGCTACAAGTGATAGACTCAAAATAAGCACCTGTCGGGGAGGGGAATAGATGACCTGTAAGACAGAGCTGATGGGGGGGGGACTTTACAAATAACAATATTTATCTACAAGGCTATTCCAAAGAAGCAAACTTATACTACAAATATGCTCATTCTTATATCATGTCACTACACGCTTCCAACCCAGATCACTCCTTTACTCTAGCTGAGCATCTATCCCCACCACTATGTCTGGGCTTCTGTGCTAGCTCTCCAGTTCTTAAAGGGGTACTCCGGTGAAAAACTTAATTTTTTTTTTTTAAATCAACCGGTGCCAGAAAGTTAAACAGATTTGTAAATTACTTATATTAAAAAAAATCTTAATCCTTCATGTACTTGTTAGCTGCTGAATACTACAGCTGAAATTCTTTTCTTTTTGAAACACAGAACTGTCTGCTGACATCACGAGCACAGTGCTCTCTGCTGACATCTCTGTCCATTTTAGGAACTGTCCAGAACAGCATATGTTTGCTATGGGGATTTCCTTTTACCCTGGATTATCAGCAAGGTAATTGCCGATGCCGATAACGCCCAAAATCGTGAATATCGGCCAAACCGATAATCGGTCGATCCCTAGTTAAAACTAGTGAAAGTATACCTGCTTTAAGAGTGTCTGAACACTTTTGTATTATAAGAAAGCTAATATCAATGTGTATGGAGGTGCACTAATAATTACTAATGCACCTGCTATGCAAATACTACTAACATGTACTGTAGCGTAGTACCTACCACCAATGCATCTGTGATACAAATATCAGTCTAGACTGTGACATAAAAATCATACTGGAACATAAATGCTTATAATGTACAAACAATAAGTGGATTGAAACATATAATTTATTAATAATACGTCTAAATTGAAGAACTCTATGTGAACAGTGACATAATACATAATTCGGTAAACAAATACACAGAGACTATATACATTGGATAATCCCTCCTATAAGAGAATATATAAGATAGCACATTTTTACTTTAAATGGGCACTGTAAGATCCAAAAACTTTATATATGTTGTTACTGATGAAAATTAAAGACCTTTTGAAATATGGCTGTTTAAAATGTTTTGAATATTGAGTAAAAACAACTGCTCCTGAAAATCCCACCACTAGGGGTCGGGTCTGGAATTTCAGTAGCGGAATTCTCCACTACATAAATTCTGCAATTTGAGCGGTTCAGCAAAATCCCATTGAATCAATGGGAGGCTGCTGCACTGGAATTTCTTAGCGGAATTCTACTCGCAAATTCGGTACTGTGAATGGACCCTAAGAAACACTGTCACATTTATCTTAATTAGTCTTGTCCTGTGGGCAGATTTTTTTTTTCATTATTTTTTTAGTTTATACATTGTATATTTGTATGAAAAAGAATGCAGGCAGTTGTGTTGCCACGGCCTTATTTAACAACTGAACATTTTGTGGCAGTATAGTGTACGTACCCAATGATGAGAAATCCTTGGTAGAGAGGAACAGAGGCAAAGTAAAACACAGAGGAGAAGACGGCCTGTAAAAATATAGAAGAACCTCTATGAGTAAATGCACCATACTCTACGCCAGCTAGGCACCGGTATAGATATCTGCTATAATGTATGCAAATTTCTGGTGTAGGTTATAATAAATGTGGCGGGCCACTGGAGGTCACTCCTCCTCCTCACTTTTATAGTGGTGAGCAGTAAACGGTGTAAAAAAGGAAAAGTCTCTAATTGGCTTAAACAAAAATTTGCAACATAGTTTAATAAATTCCCCCAAAAGGCCCATTATGTCCTAGTTCTACAGAGTTTAATCTCAGGACTACAATGGAGGTTTGGTTTGTTATTTTTAGGAAATCAGTATCAGCAATGGTTTATCCAAAATCTCCTCATTGGAAATCCTGGCTACTACATCAGGCTTGTGATGTATACACCGAGCCTGCGATGTATACATTATCAGCGGGGGCCATTCTACAGATCTAGCCAAGTTTATCTGAGGTCAGTGTGAATGAGGAAGCAGAACAATGACCACAGGCTGTACTACACTCTCCGGAGAGGAAGTATAGGGTGAAAGTGTAAGGTGTATTGTGCAGTCACTACAATCTGTGGAGCTGCCGCTTTAATTCACGGCATTGTTGTACAGATTGTATTCACTCTTGCTGAGTCCAGCACCTGATCGTGATGATAAGATGCACAAGGGAGAATGGTTATTGTAGAGAGGCAGGATTGTGGCCATGTGTAGTGATGAGTGACAGCTCTGACAGGCCCGGCTGCTGTGTATCCAGGTCTGAAAAGAGCATATTAGGTAGTGAACTGACTATCCAATGTACATACTGCCCCAATGCTGCCTCTGCTCCAATTGCAAGTCAGTACCCCTGCATAATAAGGGCTCGTTCACACTTTTCTATATCCCATTCATATTAATTCAGGTTTTGTTTTTTTTTGGGAAATTGTTGCCAATACATTTAAATGGATTTATTCACATTGACGTGTTTTATATTTTCTTTACACACACCTATTTTTATACACACTATTTATATATGCATGGGGTAGATTTATCAACACAGTCTAAGGGTACGTCCCACGTACCGCTGAAAGGGGTACTCCGGTGGAAAACTTTTTTTTTTTTTTAAATGAAATGGTGCCAGAAAGTTAAACAGATTTGTAGATTACTTCTATTAAAAATTCTTAATCCTTTTAGTTCTTTTTAGTGACTGCATGCTGCAGAGGAAATTCTTTACTTTTTGAATGTCTTTTGTGTTGTCCACAGTGCTCTCTGCTGACACCTCTGTCTGTGTCAGGAACTGTCCAGAGCATAGGTTTGCTATGTGGATTTTCTCCTGCTTTGGACAGTTCCTGATACGGGCATCAGGTGTCAACAGAGAGCACTGTGGACAACACAAAAAAATTAAGATTTTCCTCTGTAGCAAACAGCTGCTAAAAAGTACTGAAAGGATTAAGATTTTTTAATAGAAGTAATTTACAAATCTGTTTAACTTTCTGGCACCAGTTCATTTAAAAAAATAAGTTTTCCACCAGAGTACCCCTTTAAGCAGTGTATTTCATGCTGCACAAAATCTGCAGTTGCAGCAGAAAATGTGCTGCGTAATCCCCGATCACCATACACACAAGGCTTTCCTTTCCAGGGCAGCAGCCCTGTGTTTGCAGTGAGTTTTGGAGGTGGGGCAGTACATCACGCCGATGCGTGGTCCACCTCCAAAACTCACTGCACACATAGGGCTGCCACCGGAAAGACCTGTGTGTATGGTGATCGGGGGTTACACAGCATATTTCCTGATACAGTAGCAGATTTTACACCTTGGGAGGAGCTAGCTCGCTCTTCTTTGAGCTCTGCTCTTTCTGCTAAGCTGAGGTCAAGTCGAGTCCTAGTGTGTGTGTCCAGAGTCATTGGAGGCCTCAAGTCCATTCTGCAGCCACAGTCAATTGCAAGTAAGCTGCAGTCATAGCTTTGTCAGTCAAGTCAAGTCAGTCCCTGTCAGCAACTGTCAAGTCAGTGTGGCCTGCATTCAATTTTCCAGTCTTACTACAAGTCCCAGTAAGCCCTTAAGGTCTCTGAGTCGCTGGTCACCTCCGTGGGCCTGGCTGAACTGTATAGACTTTACCATCTGTCTACCCTCAGTAAAGCTACCGTTATCCGTAACTTGACGTCGGAGCCATTATTGCCCCCGTGCCTAGCCCAGGATCCAGCAGTATACCTTCGGGTAGTTTTCGAGGATAAACCACTCCTTGGCATCACGAATACAAGGGGTTAATGCCATCTGCCCCTAGGGTAACAACATCTGCCCTCATCACACCCTTTAGGGTACGTTCACACGGGTAGATTTATTTGCGGGTTTCCCGCTGTGTATTTGAAAGGGGGCGGGCTCTTCTCGGCTGTCCGCAGCAGATTTTCCGCTGCGTAATTGCCTCTGCAGAAAATCCACCGCAGACCCTACTGACTTCAATGGGGCTTGCAGTGGATTTTCCGCAGCGGAAAATCTGCGGAAAACCGCAAAGAGCCCGCCCCCTTTCAAATACACAGCGGGAAACCTGCAAATAAATCTGCCTATGTGAACGTACCCTTAAACTGTGCTTTAATGCGGAAGTAGTAATGAGCTGTGAGCTGTGAGCGCAATTGCGCAGTTCTAATTTTATTTAGAATTTGTTAATAATATCAATAAGGCCCCATTTACATTTTGTTTTTGGATACATTGCTAATGTATATTTGGATACAGGCAAAAGGGTATTCTGATATACACTATGCCGGGCCCAATAGGGTGTTGTAGTTATTTTGTTCAACCCCAGTAAAACTCCACCACCTATAATACAAATGCACTTGCATTGGTATTCTTTACAGTAACAGCATTGACCAGATGTAATAGGATATAAATCATCAGATCATTAGTATTAAACTAACTAAGGTTTTCTTGTTCTGCTTTTTGCCAACAGAAAACCACAGTGATTCAGTGTTATTACACAATAATACAAGGTGTAGCAAATACTTCTTATCAGCAGTGGACGTCTACAGGGACTGGAAGAAATTACAACACCCAAAAAGGTATCTCCTAAACATGATCACATGGTCCCAGAACAAAAATAAGAGAATGTGTTCTGAAGGTGATCCCATATAAAAAGCTTCATTGCTCGTACTGCTCTCACCTCCAGATCTGTGACTGTTTGTTTATTTAGTAGAACATTGTTTGAAACAAGAATTTCCTTCTATTAAACCGTATTAGTCATCGCACCTCATCCTCTGTCACCACCTCAATTGTACAGTTTCCTTCTGTTTACAAACCTGCTATTTGTGGAGGCCCTGCGCTAACTCCCAGAACCAGACCTGTGCCAAAAGCCATTAATAACATATTGTCATCATTGTATAGAACATGTGATCAGAGGATAATGATAAAGCAAAGATTCACATTAATTTAGCATTAGATTCTGTTTAAAATTAAAGGTGGTGCTGTCACTGTGTGCATACATTACATTACTTGTCCTGTACTGATCCTGAGTTATATCCTGTATTATACCCCAGAGCTGTACTCACTATTCTGCTGGTGCTGTCACTGTGTGCATACATTACATTACTTGTCCTGTACTGATCCTGAGTTATATCCTGAGTTATATCCTGTGGGGTCACTGTGTGCATACATTACATTACTTGTCCTGTATGATCCTGAGTTATATCCTGTATTATACCCCAGAGCTGTACTCACTATTCTGCTGGTGGGGTCACTGTGTACATACATTACATTACTTGTCCTGTATGATCCTGAGTTATATCCTGTATTATACCCCAGAGCTGTACTCACTATTCTGCTGGTGGGGTCACTGTGTGCATACATTACTTATCCTGTACTGATCCTGAGTTATATCCTGTATTATACTCCAGAGCTGTACTCACTATTCTGCTGGTGGGGGCACTGTGTACATACATTACATTACTTATCCTGTACTGATCCTGAGTTATATCCTGTATTATTCTCCAGAGCTGTACTCACTATTCTGCTGGTGGGGTCACTGTTTACATACATTACATTACTTGTCCTGTACTGATCCTGAGTTATATCCTGTATTATACTCCAGAGCTGTACTCACTATTCTGCTGATGAGGTCACTGAGGATCAGTACAGGATAAGTAATGTAATGTATGTACACAGTGACCTCATCAGCAGAATAGTGAGTACAGCTCTGGAGTATAATACAGGATATAACTCAGGATCAGTACAGGATAAGTAATGTAATGTATGTACAGAGTTATATCCTGTATTATACTCCAGAGCTGTACTCACTATTCTGCTGGTGTGGTCACTGTGTACATATATTACATTACTGATCCTGAGTCATAACCTGTATTATACTCCAGAGCTGTACTCACTATTCTGCTGGTGGGGTCACTGTGTACATATATTACATTACTGATCCTGAGTCATAACCTGTATTATACTCCAGAGCTGTACTCACTATTCTGCTGGTGGGGTCACTGTACATACATTACTTTACTTATCCTGCACTGATCCTGAGTTACATCCGTATTATATCTTCAGGATAAAGCTAAAGTTTATAATAACCCTGTTGACTGTTCTATTATTCACAGGTCACAGTTTTGCTCCATACCTGCATGGTGCTGATACAGAGACTCCGGTGAATAACAAATTGGCTGAGGCCTGCCGATCTTTTGTAGCTGTTCCGTCCATGAACCATCAGGAGGCGGCCAAGATGTTTGAATTGCGTGATGGAGAAGTCCGCGGCAAGTGAAGCTTGTTTACCTTCCTGAAAGCAGAGCCACAGCCAGTTACACACAATCTATTGTCTGTCTATGACAACATATGTAAGAGACTATAGAAATAGGGGCACTGCAATCATTGTTAACATGGAATTAAACTACCATCCACACCATGTAGCCTAAATGTTCTTCCTTGCTGGATTACTAAGTATTAAAAACTCAAGATGTTTAGGGAAACTACAAATCCTCTTAAAAAATTATATATTTTTTATAATTTAATTCTTAAAAGCTTGTAAATTATTTAAAAAAAAATAAACAAAAACTATGGAAATCGATATCGTGGTAATTGTACTGAACTGTAAAATGTCAGTTTAGTTATATGGAAAGCGGTGCAAAGAAACCCCCCGAATTTGCTAAATTTGTTTTTCCATGTTCCTGTCAAAAATATGTATTCTCTCTCTTTTGTGGCATATTTCATAAAAAATATTTTATATGGAAAGCAAATGTGTCATTGCAAAGTACAATTCCCCCAAAAATGCAGTCGTCATGGGTCTGTAGATGAAAAAAATTTAGATTTATGGCTATTAAAAGGCCAGGAGGAAAGAGATATAATGTAAAAAGAAACTGGCTGCATCCTAAAATGGGCACTGTCAAAAAGATTGTTGTTGTTGTTACTGATGAAACTGTAAGACCTTTTTGGAAACAGTTGTTTAAAAAAAAAAAAAAAAAAGTAGTATGTTTTCTACAGTACAGGTGAATGGAGATACAACTCTGGAGGTGGGGTTCACCCCATGTTGTTTTCGCCCAGCCTCAGTGTGGCAGATTGTTGCATTCCCCTGCAATACAGGTGGAGTGCAAAAGCTAAGTCCAGGTAGCAGTCTCATGGCTCATTCACACGGGCGGATCCACAGCGTATTTTACGCTGCGGATCCGCCGACAATGGCCCCTACAGTGCTGCCCCCTCTGTGCCTGCTCATAGTGGCAATCCGTCGCTATGGGCAGACACGCTGCGATTTGCGCGTTGCCGCGTGCATGCCGCTATGAGCAGGCACAGAGGGGGCAGCACTGTAGGGTCCATTGTTGGGGGATCCGCAGCATAAATTACATTGTGGATCTGCCCGTGTGAATGAGCCCTCAATGTGCCAGAATAGCCCCATCCCAAAAAAAAATAAAAATAAACTTTAAGTGCCCTGCAAATACATTTTTGAAGCAGACTCTTATTCTAGTGACATTACATTTACATTCAGCTTTATTGTGCTCATGTTGCTAAGAGCTTTATGTTAAGAAATGTCAGCAACGCTTTAATGGAGCATCTGTAACATCTGCTCAGCATCTTGTCTGTATGACAGAGTGTCTATTTGCTGAGAATTAATCAGATGCATATTTTATCCCTTTTATTTTTAGAATGGTTATTCATGTTGGGACAGCTGACAAATCTGAACATCTTCACGAGTACGAGGAGAAATTGTCAGTGTGGAGAAGTCCTGTGACAATCTGCATTTTATTACTCGTTTACATAGTTGCAAGGTATGTTCAGACACAGTGTTACCGATCACGCGATAACTGATCAGCATAATTTCCTCTGATCCCTAGGGGAAAAAACGTCCCCTGGGGATGGTGAAGATACAGATTTTACCATATATCACGCGTTGCCAATCTGATGATTGGTTTCTTTTAAGTCTAAGGTTTAAAGGAAAATGGTGATCTGTTCACCCACACTAAACCCAATACACTGGGTTATAGTGTGGATGAACAGGAGACCGATGAGGGGTTAATGTGTTAACTACTTACCTGCATTCCGGAGATCTGTCCCTCCGATGATCTTCTTCCATCAGTGAATTGTGTGCGCTGCGCCGACTGAGCGCTCCCGTGACCAGCGACAATGAATATTTAAATTGAGCCCGCGGGCCAACCTCCAGCTGCAATTCACGGAAGATGGAAGATCTTCGGGGGGACAGATCTCCGGCGTGCAGGTACGTATTTAACCCATTAACCCCTAATCGGTGTCTTGTGTACCCACTTTAACCCAGTGTATTGGGCTAGATGGACAGATGACAGTTTTCCTTTAATGGAGATGTAGGTGCAATTTTTCACACAGATCACCTTTTAAATAAAATGCACAGTTCCATTACAATGTGCAATTTTGGGGTATAGAGGTTTTTAATATTTTTTATTCATTTATTTTTCACTACATAATGGGGGGAATTCCTCAAGAGGGGAGTAGGTAAACCTCTTTTTACCCTATAAATTTGTTTGATGTAAACTGTGTACTTGCACCAAATTTATTACATGGTGCAGGACATGTGATAAATCTGGTGCTGATCACATTTCTTACTTCAGTACTCCACTTTGTATCCTGATCCCTCTTTTTGTGCGACTTCTTAACCCTTGCGACAAAATGTTTTTTGATTATGCTGTTCACTGCCAGTTTTGTTAGCCAAGTCAGGACTGGTGTAGATTTGTGCCTAAGTTAGCGTATTAGTGCCAAAAGATGCACCAAACTAAAAGGTCGCACAGCATAAATTCCTGACCGCTGCACGATATCAAGTAAATTCATATCTTGGTATGTTCTTTTTTTAAACACTTTGTAAATGAAAAAAATCACTTAAATGAAAAAAATCACTGTTTCAAAAATCAGCAAAAAAAAATGCGTAAAACGGTTCATAAATTCCCCCCTATATGTTGTGTGACATGGCTTTGCCTCGTTTCTTTCCATTCACTTCAATACTGAAAGTCCACAGCATTAGTAACTACCTATAAATCCCCCAATCACAGTACCACTGCTGTCACGTGTCTGTATTAAGAAGGGATTGTGTAGGACTAGAAAAATGTGTCTGCATTCGTCGAAAAACAGTACCACACTTGTGTGCAACATATAACTTGTGGGCAAATGGCAGCTTTGGTTATTGTTCCGGAGACAGGCTCTTCACATTAAGTGCCCTGAGCTCTCTGTATTGGGAGCTTTCCTTGCCCCTTCAGCTTTGAGTGACAGCTGTATCATCCAATCAGGTGACCACAAGTGCAGTCACTTAGATCTAAGAAGAGAGGTTTGGGAGCCTGAATACAGAGAGCTAAGACACAGTGGGGGAGATTTATCAAAACCTCTCCAGAGCAAAAGTTGTCCAGTTGCCCATAGCATGCTTCTTTCATTTTTAACAAGGCCTCTGCAAAATGAAAGTAGCAATCGGATTGGTTGCTATGGGCAACTTTTCCTTTGCACATATTTTGATAAATCTCCCCTACTAGTATGTAAAGGGCCCACCGACTGGACACTTGGGACATCAAGATATATATATATATATATATATATATTTTTTTTTTGGCGAGGTACCAGCACTTAAACACTCACCTGTCCTACATTTATCACCTATCCTGTGGATAGGTGATAAATGTTATTTGAGACACAACTTCTTCAAGGACAAATGTGGTAGCTGTATGCAATGCAGGGTAGCTGTTATAACCCTAGGGGCAGATGTAACACCTTCTTGTCGTGACGCTAGGGCGTGGTTTAGCCTTAACCACCCGAAGGTAATACCGCTCTCATGTCCTGGGCTAGGCACGGGGGCAATGAAGACACCAACGCCAAGTTACGGACAATGGTAGCTTTACTGAGGGTAGACAGGTGGCACAGTCTATGCAGTACAGTCCAATCCCAAGGAGGTGACCAGTGACACAGGGGGACCTCGCAGGCTTGCTTGGACTTGCAATATGTAGAGACACTTTAGTGCAGGCCACGGTGACTATATAGAAGACTTGACTTGACTTACTTGACAATTGACATGAAGATGACTTTGAGAATACTTGAGCTAACTTGTGGCTGCAGACTTTAGGCTTGAGGCCTCCAATGCTCTGGACACAGTGAGATGACTGCACTGGACCTCAGCAGGAATAGCAATAATCTAAGAGAGAGCTTGTAGCTCCACCCTTGGTTTTGTTGGGTGCTATGCAAGGAGCCCATAGGGGGGGGTCACCTGGTCTCTAGCACCTCCTGAGTAACACTCTCATAGTAACAGCTATTAAAGAAACAGTACATTTTATTATACAACTTATGTACATAGGGGACAACACAAAAAAGGGGGCCCTGGGGACATGGAGAGACTCTGCCTGACAGGGCAGGAGAAGTACGGGGACACACCATCCCGTACTGGGCCACCACAAACTCCCCCTCTTAAATGGAGTTGTCCTCTACGCCAAGTCCTGGAGAGCGGAGGACCGGTTACGATGGACAACTTGCAGCTCGTAACCAAGTTTTCATACCTCGTACACGTTAGATTCTGGATAGGGTATGGCCGTCACTTTGTATGGTTCTGTCTCCCAGATAGAGTCCAGTTTATGAGTCTCGGGAACTTCCGCAGCCAGACTTTGTCACCTAGCTGGAGGGGTTTGGCGGAAGCGTGACGGTTATAATCTTGTTGTTGTCTTTGTTGAGCCTCGCCCATCTTTTTGCCAACAATCTCTTTTGCTTCTTGGATCCTCCTTTGATGGTCAGAGACCCACTCCATGGAGGCTTGCAGGGAGTTATTGAATGGAGCCTGCCCATGCCGTCCCATCATCAGGAAGAAAGGGGTGTATCCGGTAGAACAATGGACCATGCAGTTATAAATCTTAAATTCGGGCAACAATCGGGGCCACTCTTCAAGCTTGGATGCAGAAGCTGCTCGCAACATGTGGATGAAGACTTGATTGATGCGCTCACAGAGCCCGTTCCCTTGAGGGTGGTAAGCTGTAGTCTGAAGATTCTTACAGGCATGGAACTGACACAGCTCCTGGAAGAGTTGGGCCTCAAAGGCCATTCCACGGTCTGTTAGGACAGACTGCGGACACCCAAGGGTTTGCACCCAATTGGGGAAGAACATCTTGGCCGCTGTCTTGGCTGTGAGGTCTTTAACGGGTACCACAACAACCCATTTGGAGTAGGGATCCACAATAGTGAGAGCATAAAAGTGTACCCAGACCAGGTAGGAGACAATTTGACATGGTCTAGCTCGACCAACTGATTAGGTTTTTCACTCTGGATGGAATGGAGGGGTGCTCTTGCATCCTTGTGCACATTCTTGGTGACGCTGCAGACTGCACACTCACTGCACCATTTCTCATTGTCGCTCCGCATCACAATCCAGTAGAATCTTTGCCTGACTGTAGCCTCGGTCTTGTGGACTCCAAAGTGTCCCGACTGATCATGATATGCGTTGAGGACCATCGCCGAGTCTCTTCAGGGAACCAGAATCTGATGAAGTCGATCATCAAAGATCGGATCCAAAAGAATTTTGGTACAGCAGTCGCTTCCTCTGTCGCCACAGACATTTCAACTCGTAGTCACACTGGGCGCGTCATAGACGGGTTTGTACCTTTTTCATCAGAAGATAGTCCAACAGATCCCCCATGACTCGACTTTCGTCTTGTATTGTCTTCCAGGTGTATAGGTCTTCTTGGACCTTCTCAGACCTGGGTTCACCATCCTCAAGGGCGGTCACAACATTCTGATTCATGAACTTCTGGTAAAATGGGGGCATCTTCACATCTTCTTATTATCTTATCTTATTATCCATGTAGACAGTGAATGGCGTGGCAGCCAAGTAGTCCTTAAACTTTTCAGTCACGGCCCATACGAGGGCGAGAAGTTGCAGCTTGAAGGAGCTGTAGTTTGCATCATTTTTTTCTGCTCCTCGCAGGTTACAACTGGCATAGGCTATCACACGCTCTTGCCCTTCTTGCACTCGGGACAGGACAGCTCCCAGACCTTCGAAGCTGGCATCAGTATATAGCCAGAATGGCTGACTGTAGTCCGGATACGACAGGATGGGTGGTTCTGTCGGCAGATGTTTAAGAGCTAGGAACGCTGTCTCTTGCTCTTCGGCCCATTCAACAGGTAGTCTTCCATTGTAGTTCTCCTTTGCCGTACCCCGCAGGACCACTGTGAGGGGTTCTGCAATCTGGGCAAAGTGAGGAATGAAGCGGCGGAAGTGGCCGGCAAATCCCAGGAAGCTTCTGACATCTTTCACAGTGCCAGGTGTAGACCAGTTCTTGACAACCTCCACCATTTCAGGATTGGACTGGACTCCCTCTGCGCTGACAACATGACCTAGGTAGTGTACCTGGGGTTTAAGCAAATGACACTTCGACGGCTTAATCTTGAACCCATGTTTGATCAGGACTTGGAAGACGTCTGACAGATGACTGACATGCTCTTGGTAGGACTTGGAATACACAATGACATCGTCCAGGTACAATAGGACACTGAAAATTCAGATGGCCCAGGCACCGTTCCATCAGATGCTGGTATATAGCAGGGGCATTACATAGCCCAAATGACATACTTTTAAACTCGAACAGGCACCTGACAATATCCACTGGTTAAGTCCAGGGTGGAGAAGTAAGCAGCCGACCCGAGGGCTGCGAGTGAATCTTCGATTCAGGATAAGCATCCTTATGTGTGGCATTGTTCAACTTCCTGTAGTCAACACAAAAGCGGTTAGTTCCGTCTTTTTTCTTGACCAGAACAAGGGGTGCCGCCCACGGCCTCTGACTTTCTTGAATGACGTCCACCTCTTTCATGTCGGCCAGCATCTTCTTGACAGTCTGATACATGCCTGGCGCGACCGGACGATGCCTTTCTTTAATAGGTGGGCTGACGCCAGTGAGGATTCTGTGTTGGATCATGGACGTATGTCCAAAGTCTGTAGAGTGTTTACTAAAAGCCTCATGGTACCTTTTGGTGATGTTGACGACTCCCTTGACTTGATCCCTTGGGGGTAGTATCCTCTCCTACTTGGAGTTGCACCCACCAGGGCTCAGGAGAACTCGTACCGGATCCTTCATCCACTTGGGCCGCACGCTGTCGAGCCACCTTGCGTTCTGTTAGGATGTCCCTTGACTCTATGAGATACAGCTGGGCGACTGGGGTGTATTTAGGTAACACAGTAGCAGCAGACAGATTAACTAACCGGACTGGGACTCTCCCGTTGGTAACTGTGACAAAGCTTCTCGCAGCTCGGACAAGAGACTGATCTTCCAGTTGCATAGGCTCCAGCAGGGCTTGATAGTCCTTGTTTCTTATTCCAGGAAGGGCACGGCACCTGATGATGGTCTGTGTGTTGGGTTGCAAGGTCACCAGCCTGATGTCTTGTACTCGCACTTGTTTCACCTTGCTTGTTGGCGAACTTCTGCTCCACCTGTAGAACTTTCAAGGGGTGCTGCACAGCCCACTGGCTTGAAGGGGACATGTAGGGGAGAGAGGCATGCAAGGAATCGACTATTTCAGCAAAATAGTTTTTCATAATGTTCATCCCCATTATAAACTCAGCAGACCCCTTATCTGACACATTAGTTACAATCACTCCCTGCCCGATAAGTACATGCTTTCCCAACTGAATAGTTGGCATCCAGTATCCATGTCTGGGTATTGGTTGCCCGTTTCCAGCCACTACTCTAAATTCAACATCATCAGGCTCACACAATAAACTAGCATCCCATTGCTGATAGAAAACATTTTTAGGTATGGTAGACACTTGTGACTCTGTATCTATCAGCGCCTCCAACTGTACACCCTCTACAATAATTTTTACATAGGTATAGAAGGCGACATAAAGTACAAGTCCTGACTTAGGTCATTCGGGGTTTGGACCTGGTGATTGTTTTCCTGAGGACGGTCAGCATCTTCCAATGTCCTGACTTATTGCAGTAAGTAGAAAAGGGCCTTTGAGTCCCCGAGGGCCTATTGGGCGGAGAGTTGAAACTGCAGGGGGCAGGAACAGGGACAGGTTTCCTATGTGGGGGCTGTTCAAGGTCAGGTGGAGCGGCCTTGGTGGCAAGCTCCTTCACCACCTTAGTCAACTGTTCAATGTCCAGTTTAACACTTTGTAGGTTAGAGGCTGTGGTGACTGGCAAAGCAGATGATGCTGTGGTGGGGGCCAGTGATGGTGGTGGTGTGGGCCTAACTACCGACCCTAGTGGCTCTTGGACAGGGGTACAAACTTCCTCTAACTCAGTCCCGGACTCAATCACTTGAATTGCCAGTCTCTTAAAAGCGGGGAAGGACAAATTAGGGTTTTGGACTGGGCTTTGTCCCACTTATTATGAGCCCCATCGATAAATCTGTCCATTAACACCTTGGTGCCCTGCCCTGGAGATATACCATCTAGTTTTTGTACAGTCTCTAGGGCATTCTGTAGGGCTACGGCATAAGCTCTTAAAGTCTCACCTGGCTTCTGTTGCCTTTCATACAGCCGGAGACATACCTCTGACGGAGAATGTGACTCAAATACCTGGTACAGGCCTTCAAAGATCTGCTCTGCAGTTGCCTTCTCGGAGGCTGGCCAGGTGAGGACTTCTTCTAGTGCTGATCCCTGTAGTTGTCCTGTGAACAATAGCACCTGTTGATTAGGAGGGAAAGAGTAAAAGGCAAACAGACTCTGGATCCTTTCCTTGAAATCCCTCAGGGTGAAGGGGTCTCCATTGTAGGTAGGGAGGACAGGGTTCCCCATGAATACAGGTGCTGACGCTGGGACACCCAGGTTGTTGATGTGGACTGCAGGCAGGACTGATAACATTCTGGCCACTGGGGCAGCAGATAATCCAGTTGCTGGAGATGAAGGGGCACTGTCGCCTGGTTGATCCGGAGAGCTGGGTGCCGACATCCTGTAGACTTTTTGAGTGCGCTGTCACTTTAAGAAGAATTGAGTGCGCTTTTTTTTTTTTTTTAAGATGCTGGTTGAGGTGCTGCAGCAGTCTAGTCTTGGCTGGTGGGAGCACTTTGGGGGGGCGCTCCCCCTCTATTTTACAGGTACCTGGAAATACTGTTGGGCACTAGGGGTTAACGTGGGTAGTTATCGGCACTGGAGACTGGATTCTGATGCCCGTAGGTATTTGCAGAGTCTGCGCTTTAGCGGTTACCGGGTAGTAGACAGCAGAGCCGGAAGCAGCCGCTGGAACCTCCAATATGGCTGCGCCCAGGGAACTTCCTGTTTTGGTTCGGCCGGTAAAGTCTTCCCCTGTGCAACACAGGGCAGATCTTTGGTTCATCCTCGCAACACTGAAGAGGCATCACC
The DNA here is from genome assembly GCF_029499605.1 of Hyla sarda. Taxonomy (NCBI): domain Eukaryota; kingdom Metazoa; phylum Chordata; class Amphibia; order Anura; family Hylidae; genus Hyla; species Hyla sarda. The sequence goes on along the minus strand of NC_079200.1, from coordinate 79,159,438 downwards.
GCTAGAGACTGACGAGATGGAGCTGCGACCGCCCGTGCGGAAACACCGGACCAATTTAACCCTTTCAGGTACCGACTCTTTACACTGTACAGCAGCAAACAGTCTTTCCTTCACCTCCCCCTCTATTTCACAAGCGCCACTAGTAAAACACTTCTCGATGACAAAGTCCCGTACACTTTCTGGTGCAAACTTCTGTCACAACGGCATGCGATTTTAGCAAACAGCATTGGACACTTTTCAGACTAGAGGGGAGGACTTGTGGCATATGGCGCACACCCATATCCTGTTTGTGATGCCAAAAGTTGTGGTAGCGGGGTGCAATGCAGGGTAGCTGTTATAACCTTAGGGGCAGATGTTATTAACCCCTTCTTGTCATGACACCAGGGCGTGGTTTAGCCTTGACCACCTGAAGGTAATACCCCGGGTCCTGGGCTAGGCAAGGGGGGCAAGTTATGGACAACAGTAGCTTTACTGAGGGTGGACAGATGACACAGTCTATGCAGTATAGCTAATATCCCAAGGAGGTGACCAGTGACGCAGGCTTGCTGGGACTTGCAGTATGTAGAGGCACTTTAATGCAGGCCAGAGTGACTATATAGAAGACTTGACTTGATTTACTTGACAATTGACATAAAGATTACTTTGAGCTTACTGGAGCTGGCCTGTGGCTGCAGACTTTATTGAGGCCTCCAATGCTCTGGACACACTCTGAGATGACTGCACTGGACCTCATCAGGAATAGCAATGATCTAAGAGAGAGATTGTAGCTCCACCCCTGGTTTCATAGGGGTGCTATGCAAGGAGCCCATAGGTCACTTGGGGGGGGGGGTCACCTGGTCACTAGTGCCTCCTGGGCAACAATCACATGGTAACAGCTATTTAAAAAAAACTGTACATTTTATTATACAACTTATGTACATAGGGGATAACACATAAAGGGGGCCATGGGGACATGGAGAGACTCTGCCTGACAGAGAATTATGGGGACACACCATCCCGTACTGGGCCAACACACACATATGTATGGCCACCTCCATTATTACTGTGTTACGCTGAAAAAGATGTGTAAAACATAGTACATGCGCAATGTGTAAAACATAGTACGATTCTTAATAAAAGCAGCTTGAGAAGGGGATTTATAGAGGACACAATATAGGAGACAGATAGAGAAATCCAAAAATATCTCACCTTCCCTTCAACACCAACACCACAATCTGCTTCCTGAATCATGCTAACGTCATTCCCACCATCGCCTGGAAGACAAACCGGGTAGATATGAGGAGAGATGAACTAGAGTACAGTGGCCATATTATTAAAGGATATATATAATGGATAGGGTATAAGCTTTAGGTCACTCCACCACTTATCACTCCCATCGAGATATATGGAAGGGGCCTGTTGGTCCCAGTAATCAGCTACTTTAAGAATTCAACAGGGAGAACAGCTCCTGGGTGGGGTCTGCTGACTATAATACAATGTGAGAGAGTTCAGTACTGTATTTGCTTTTTTCAGAGTGAAAATGTCTGCAACCTTTTAATATATTTTACATTTCAGTTTCTCACTAACTTCAAGATCTATGTTGTCTGTTAATGAATGGAAACATTATCGTTTACATTCAGAGTCTGAACTTTATTGGTACATCTCGTAACTGATGTGTTTCTACAATTGTATCCATTCTACGCAAGCCAGTTTGTTCCACTTCATTAAGGCAGACTGTTTAGCTCACAGAGTGTTAAAGGGGTATTCCGGTGCTCCAGTATTTTGAACATTTTGTTCAGAATGCTCGGAGCCGGAGGCCATGATCGTGACATCACGGCCACGCCCCCGCCCCCTCATGACCACGCCACACCCAATCCATTCATGTCTATGGAAGGACATGAATGGAGGGGGTGTGGCCGTGGCATCACGACCACTGCCGCAGGAACTCGGCATTTGTTTAGAAAGCTGGGTGCTGCAGGAGATCGCGAGGGACCCCAGCGATCAGATATCTTATCCCCTATCCTTTGGATAGGGGATAAAATTTCTAGCACTGGAGTACCCCTATAAGTAAACTGGGTTAAATTGTATAAGTTTCTACAGCTGTGAAAAGTATTAGATCTCAGTCAGCACATTGCATCCACAGGTTGTTTAACTGCAGCTTCACACTTGTATACAGACATAAAACACCAGTATAGTCAGTGGGGGTATTCATGAAAAGTGGAGTAAGTGAGCTTCTTTTTACTCCATTAATTGATGTGGTGGTAACTGTGTACCTGCACCAAATTTATTACATGGTGCAGGACATGTGATTAAATATGGTGCTGATCACAATTCTTACATCGGTACTCCAGTTTGTATGGTATTTTTGTGAGACTTTATAACCCCTGTGACAATTATGCAACTTTTTAATAATGCTGCCCACAGTTAGTTTGTATGCTTTTTTTTGATATGGTGGTGGTTTTCACCCTTTTGGGTGCTTTACGCCAATGTTTGAGACTTTTTGAAAAAGTAGCAGTTTCATAAAATCCTGACCACTGCAAAAAGTCAACTCAAAGCATGTCTCCCACAGTCAAAAAAAAAAAAAAAAAAATGCATGTAAATAAAAAGCCGCACAGAAAGTCTTGCATCAAATTTACCCAGGAAAACCTAGGTAAAAGGCTTCATAAATACCCCAGTGTCTTTCTTGTAATTATGAGGCTTTATCCTGTGGATGCTATTAGTTCGAATAAAGTTTTTTGCAATAACTTAACCTTTGTTGGACCACACAGGGGAGAATACAGCTACAGATGCTACACCTGGAGTCATTCTCGTACCTACAGCACAGGTAAGTTTTCCTGTCCGTTCCTGCAGGAGGCGCACAATCTGAGCTTTCTGAGTGGGGGCGCAGCGGCAGCAAACCACAGCCGGACACTGACAAGCCAACTCCATGAACTCGTACTCGTAATACTTCAGACACACCTGGTTCACAGGAAAACAAGAGTAAGCAGAGACAATACACTGGTCTGTCCTAGTGGAGAAGAGTAAAATAAGAACTACTGTAATGGAATATGAGGAAAAGAATTCCAAGGGAACACTGAAGAGTTTGATGTATCGGCAACACTCAGCAGTAAATATCATTAAAGGGGTATTCCAGGAATGAAAAAAACAGGCCTTTTTTTCTTTCTAATACAGCGCCCTCCTTGTTTCCACTTTGGATGTGGTATTACGACTTGGCTCCATTCACTTCCACGGAGCTGAGATGCAGAACCACACCCAAACTGGAGATAAGGAGGGCGCTGTCTTTGAAAGAAAAAAAGGCCTGTTTTTTGATTCCCGGAATACCCCCTTAAGTGTCAGTGGACAGGTTTAAAAATAATAAACAAATAGAATAGAGATAGAAGGCACTCACGATTCCGATGGCATGCAATATTCTTTATTGAAGGTGCATAAAAACTTCCAATAGTGGGACCCGGGCCGGGATCAAGCAGGTGCCATGGTTATAGCCATACAATATGGCTATAACCATGGCACCTGCTTGATCCCGGTCCGGCGTCCCGCTATTGGAAGTTTTTATGCACCTTCAACAAAGAATATTGCATGCCATCGGAATCGTGAGTGCCTTCTATCTCTATTCTATTTGTTTGGATTGACTAGTATTGCTATTAAGAATGAGCACCACTGTTCTTGTGCATACACCTGTGGCTCCATGTCTCCACACTAAGCTTTGCTTGCTTTGTTTATCACCATCAGAAATCAGTGCCGATCTCTGTATCTCCTACACTGTATTAAAAATAATAAAGTATTTTATTTGGACTAGGCATTTCCAGAGGTTGAACTCAAAGTGAGGATTCAAACTCAAAACGTGTAGTTCAAATAAAATGCTGAAACCAGTTTGTTGATGGTTAATAATATTTGCCGGTGAGCGCTGATGATACATCTATTCCTCGTCATCTAAGTTCTATAGCTGATCTATAGGATGGCGCTGAACATACACAGTTGAGTTTTTGCAAGACATTTAGCCCTCATTAGGGCATCCTGGAAATGTGGCTGCCTTTTGCCTAAAACAGCACTACACCTGTAAATGGCTTATGTCCAGTATGCATATGCAGTCGCAGACGTGACCACAGATAAAAGTAGTGCTGTTAATGGAATAGATCAGCCATGTTTTTGTAGTATCACAAACATTCCTTTTAGCACTACATAAAAAATAAAACACCACCACAAGTTGCATTTGCACGGCATCTGTCCCAGTTTTTTTTCCCCGTTTAGGTTCTGTTGTTGCTGCTTGTAAACGGATTACAAATGGTTGTAAAATAATCACATTGATGTCAATGGGATCCGTTTGCACCCTTCTGCGCTCATTTCCGTTTTTTGTTTTTTTACGGAAGAAAAGATGGTGCATGCAGTATTTTTTCTCCCGTCAAAAGTGCGGAAGAAAAAATGCATACAGTAAATTTAACATTGAAGTCTATGGAAACGGATGAGTCTTTAATGTCATCCGTTTGCATCCATTTTTCAGTCCGTTTTTTGATCCGTTTTTACTTCTGAGCATTCTCAGAACAAAAAAAAATGTTGTGATTATTAACTAATAATAACATTTATATAATTTATTATGTAGTTGCATACTACATATGATTACTACTACTTGTATTTAAAAAAAAATTATGTAAATACATGTCTTGTGGCTCTCAAACATCTGAAATCTATCAAGTGTGGCTCTAATGTTGAGCAGTTTGGCCACCCCTGAGCTATAGCCGACCCCTCCCCCTATGGCTGAGGATAAGTAATTGCTTTGAACTTTTGATGAATTCAGAAAATTTTTAGTCCCTTTCACCTTTTGTTAAGGCCTTGTGCTAAAATTTAAATTTAATCAAGATTTCCCCAATAAATCTGCATTCAATACCCTATAATGAGTGCAAAAAAATGAATTTTAAAATTTATTGCACATTTATTGAATCGGAAAAACTACAATTTCACATAGACATATATATTCAGACCCTTTGCTGTGACACTTGAAATTTTGATTCTTTGAGTTTCTACACCTTGACTGACTTCACTTGACTTGACTGAAAATCCCAAAATCCGGGTGTGTAAACCTTGTGGCATCATACCACCAGACTGGAGGCTGTAATCACTACCAAAAGTGCTTTAGTAAAGGGTCTAAATACTTAAGTCAATTTAATATTTTTATTTCTCCTTTTCAATAAATTAGCAAAGATTTTTAACATTCTGTTTTCACTTTCCAATTATGGGGTTCTAAGTGCAATAATAATAAGAATCTCATGCCACTGCTATTTTTCTGTGTATTACATGCAGTTACTATTATGTAGCACGCTTTGAAGACTTTTTCAACATATTTGAATTGCATTGCAGTTTACTTAAAACAAAAAAAGACAGATACTTTATACTGTACACTATTTGGAAATACCTCTAGAGAGTCCCCTGATATAACCAGAGCGCAGTCATGTTTTCTTCTAAATGCATTTAGCTCTAGATGGGCCTCCCCACGATTAGTTACCTGTAATGATAAGACAGCTTACTATATGTGAATCTGCAGCCATGGGAGCTTCTTTCATTTCCTAAAGCTTAAAAAAATCCTTTCTCGACATAAGTGTAATGGGAACCCACATCCCCATAAGCAGCTACTCACGGGCCGGAAGATGTGGATGTCCTGGTTTCTGGTCACTAAATGTGCATTTTTGGCAGTGCAGGTTGCAGTCTCCAGTTTGTCTCCAGTAAGCATCCAGACCTTTTTGCAAAAATGAAAACATATATAAGACAAAGACTATAAATGTTTTAGGTGACATGTAGCCATGCGAGCCAAAGATTAAAGGGTTACCTAAACATCTTATCCCCTATCAAAAGCATAGAGGGTAAGATGTCTGAACGCAGGGGTCGGCCACTGGGACCCCCCCCTGATCTCTGGCACAGCACCCCAGACATCCAGTGCACAGAGCTGGATGACAGGCAACCACAGCCATCACACCCCCTCCACTCATATCTATGGGAGGAAGTGTGATGGCTGTGTACACCCCTTCCATAAACATGAATGGAGGGGGCATGGTGTGACAAACACGGAAGCTCCAAGCCTCTGTGTTCAGAATGCCACGATGCTGGCCCGGAGAACGCTGGGTGGTCCTAACTGCTGGAGCTTTGGATCGGGGAGAAGATGTTTAGGTGCGGAGTACCGCTCTAAATTTCCATTCCATTGCCTGATACACCTTGAAATCCAGGTAGAAAAAAGATTTATAGTAAGAGACAAATGCTGAAACTTGTGGCCATTTGTTACACTCAGGGCAATCGTTGAATGAAAAAGACAAAACTGGCATCTAAGAGAAAAAACCAATACTTGAGCGATTAGACCTGACCCCCCCTTCCATACCTTCATTCCAGCATTTCTCAAAGTCTCTAGGGTGGGTCGGACATCAACCTGCAGTTGATCTTCCACCCCCGTCAGACAGAGCAGTTCCATCTCCATTTCCAGGCTCTCGATCACCGTGGCCACTTTCAGTGAGCGGTCGTGGACGCTGAGCTTTGCTTGTACATACCGTGCCTGGTCAGAAATGCCATGAAAGTATTAGACTGACCAGAACAGAAAATGGGTTTATATCCCAAACCAAAACCACAGAACACAAGCACTCATTGTAGAGTTATTATTTCATATATCTTACATTGTGCACATTTATGTCTCTTGAAAAGAGCGCAGTATAAAAACTACAAGTACAAGAGCGCAGTATAAAAACTACAAGTACAAGAGCGCAGTATAAAAACTACAAGTACAAGAGCGCAGTATAAAAACTACAAGTACAAGAGCGCAGTATAAAAACTACAAGTACAAGAGCGCAGTATAAAAACTACAAGTACAAGAGCGCAGTATAAAAACTACAAGTACAAGAGCGCAGTATAAAAACTACAAGTACAAGAGCGCAGTATAAAAACTACAAGTACAAGAGCGCAGTATAAAAACTACAAGTACAATGGACTAGGCTGAGAGAAGCTGGGCAGGGACTATTGCTGGGCTGCTAGGGGTTAATGGGATAGAGGTAATCTGCTATATGGAAGGATTTTCCGTGGCTCAGGGATGTGTGAAAAGTGACTGACCGGGGGGTGCAGATCCAAACATAAACTGTAGCATATGCAATACTTAGAAAACACAGAAGATCGCACTCACCCGGTAAATAAAACGTCCTCTTTATTCGATAACTTCTAAAACATTTCCAAATGGGGGTAGAGAGATGCGGTCAGCATAAGCCGACTGACCGGCCTCGGCCGGTCAGTCGGCTTATGCTGACCGCATCTCTCTACCCCCATTTGGAAATGTTTTAGAAGTTATCGAATAAAGAGGACGTTTTATTTACCGGGTGAGTGCGATCTTCTTGTGTCTTCTAAGTATCGCACAAGTACAATGTGGTTTTCAATAGATGTCAGAAAAGTCTCACCTCAAAATCCTGATACTGTTCCTCAGTTAGACACTTCTTTGCCACCACTAGAACCCGAAGTCCCTCTCTCGCCATATTACCACACTGAAAGAAAAAATCTCCAGTCAAAGCAGCCTGAGGGTTTTATTACAGACACCCAGTGATACAGGATCTACAAGGAATGGTAAATAACCAGGGAGCCCAGATTGTGATATGATGGTGAACTGATCAATCTGACCAATGTTATAGATTCTCCGGAGTATCAAATATTTCTATCATCACAACTTGCACAGCATTCCTCCATAGTCTGTTTCTATCCCTTATCAGAAATACTGTAGCTAGGATATACCTTCGGTAGAGATGAGCGAACTTACAGTAAATTCGATTCATCACAAACTTCTCGGCTCGGCAGTTGATGACTTTTCCTGCATAAATTAGTTCAGCTTTCAGGTGCTCCGGTGGGCTGGAAAAGGTGGATACAGTCCTAGGAGACTCTTTCCTAGGAATGTATCCACCTTTTCCAGCCCACCGGAGCACCTGAAGGCTGAACTAATTTACGCAGGATAAGTCATCAACTGCCGAGCCGAGAAGTTTGTGACGAATCGAATATACTGTAAGTTCGCTCATCTCTAGCCTTCGGTTTATGATTAGCGGGCATTTGACTTCTAAGACCTTGCACCAATCCTGAGAATGAAGGGGCCATAGCATGTGACTCTTTCACTGTTTCTCCCTGCACAGTGGCCCTAGCCACCTGCTTGTACAGGTCACTGCAGCTTTGCACATAAGGATTTCCCCCACCAATCATTAAAGTGATAATATACCAAAACTTTATCAAATAGAAAACCCCTTTAAAAGGAGTTATCTAACATTAGAAAAATATAGCAGTTTTTTTTCCCAAAAACAGCACCACACCTCATCTCAGGTATTACAACTCAGCTCCTTTCAAGGGATCTTCATTTTCTGCCAATAGCTGCAGACACCCTTGGATAGCCGTGTGGGCCCATGCAGACAATGGAATTTCCACATGGAGAAATCCTGTGCGGAGATTGCGGTGCACCCGCCTTTCATTGCCTTCAATGGGTTTATGCTGCACAGTGCTCACTGCTGAAATCAAACTGGAAAAACAAATTCCGGACTCCATCGAAAGAATTAACATGTTTATTCTGTTGGCGGAATAACACGCAGACTGCATTGACATCAATGGGGATGGTGCAGGTCCACACGGTCATAGCGCCGATTCATTTGGCAGCTCTTGCTACACATAAAATGTCCTCCCTTAGGGTTTGTCCACACGTTTATAACAGTCTATTGTGGATTTTCCGTTGACCCATTAAAGTGAATGGTAGCAGAACTCTCAGCAGAACGCCCACAATGAGAAATCCACCGCAAGTTATCATCCTGTGAACACACCCTTAGAGTTCATTCACATGTGCGTATTTTGCTGTAATCTGCAGAAAGTCTGCAACAAAATACGCACATGTTAACGTGCCCTTAGGGTTAATTCACACGTCCAGGTTTAGATGCAAGTTTCCTGCTGCGAGTTTGAGCCAAGGCAATCTGCTGCATATTTTCTGCTGCAGAGAATCCACAGTGGAAAGATTGTTGCAGCTCAAACTCACATTGGAAAAATCGCTGCAAACTCGAAGGGACCCTTACGTTATAAATGCAAACTGTACTCTTCCCTTATTTCTGAAAACAAACCAAGAAATCACTTGTATTAGCCTTGTAAAAAATCTCATTATTATAAATAATCCTAATAACCCAGTTCATTTAAATAAGTCATTACCAAGACCAAACAGTACTGCAACGTATACATAAGTGGTACATTGACAATATGGAAGAACCCCTGGATGAAGGCAGTGTACTGAAACACCTGTCGGAGTGGCATGATCTCGGACCCCACACTGCCCACCATACTTTATTCATCTTTTGGTTGGTATGCAAGGGTCTTGTTTTTTGTTATGCTGCTACAGCTTTTGGATGGCCAATAGACCTTTGATGCAATGTTTTATGATATGCACGGATACATCAACTTGATAAATATGTCTAAGGTTGGGTTTACGCAGTTTTTTCAAAACATTTTTTTTATTTTTTTTTGGTTGATTAACTCACGCTGAAAGTTCACTAACCAAAATCCAACAAAATGTCACAGTGTGAGACTACACCAAATTTTTCACATTATTTTTAACCTTTGAGAATTGCAGCATAAAAAGTATAATTTTGGGCAAATTTTAGTGCATGTATTTATTTGTGATGATTTTTGGAATTTTTGGTTTACCCTCCATAACGGGCACAATTACATTGAAAATGGAGGCCAAAGACTATAGGAAAGTTACCCAATTTCTTATTCTGCAATGACTGACAGAGCTGGACCATTAAATTAGTTAATATAAAGATTTGAATTTCTGTAATTTAATACTATACAGGTTTGGTTGGTGGATACATGTAAGGCTACTTTCACACTTCCGCTGTGCCTCATCCTTAAACGGCCGTTAGGTTCTTTTTTTTTTTTCAGCCTTTAACGTCCGTTATTGGGACGGGGCACAACAGGCAATAATGGGTACTGATGGATCCCATTTACTATAATGGGATTCTCCAGGACCCTCTATTTTGTAGCAGGAAAAAAAGACGGCACATAAAGTAATTTTTTGCCCGCAATTCCCCCGGGCTCCCCCGATGGCCGTCACACTGCCATGTGGTAACGGCAGTGTGAAAGAAGCCTTAAACACAACAATTTTGCTTCTCCAGGACACCTACCTCCTCCTCCAGCCAGTCATTATACTGCACAATCCCGGCCATCACTACATCTGCCCCCTTCATGTAGAAGCTTATCTCTCCAGTGGAGTCCTCCTGTAGAGCAAGGGTTAAAGAGGCACAGATTAAAAAACTAGTACATAATATAACAATGCAATAGATGCAACAATCATCCCATTACATATATTCCATATACTGAACATTCCCAATATACTCCTGAACAGCTGTCGACTAGTGAGGTCACTCATGTAAGTTATATATATTTACAGAGCAGTGGTGTCACATGATGGGTAAGTTCTAGAAGGTCATGTCCACGCTGATTTGGACACTGAATCAAAATGCTGTGCAGCAGATTGGACATTTTTTGCTGCGTTTTTGCCAATCATAAACGATAAGATAATATAGTTTATTAAAATTTTCTGTGAAAAACACTGCAGCCAGATTTTAGCTGCAAGTCAATAGGCAACTGCAAAATGCCATATCCACGTGCCATTTTTCCTTTTGACGTTTTTTCACTCCCTTTTTTCACTCCCTTTTTTCTGCAATCTTGGTGTTTTTTTTCCGATCAAAGTCTATGGGAGTGAAAAAATGCCATAAAAACACCATGTGGGTTTTTACATTTGGTGTTTTCCGTGCTACTTTTTTTTTTTTTTAACTTTCCATGGAGGAAAAGGGATGCCCGGGTGGCTTTAACTAATTTAGTTTGGTACCAGAAAGAAAAAAAAAGGATACAGTAGGGATAATGTAATTTGTATCTAACGAATGTGTAATTTTTATTACATTTTTATGCAGGGATCAATTTTTCGGGAGCGGGAAGGGATTTGAGACTCAGCCAGAATGAACATTGAAAATGGAGGTAAAATACTGTGTGAATGGATGTGATAAGGTTAAAACAGTTGAAAGACTGAAGAATGTATGAAGAATGACTGATCGGTGATTTGTTTTTATTTGTTTGTTGTGTATTTGTTTGTCCCTTCCCGCTCCAAAAATTGGTCCCTGCATAAAAATAAATGAAGATTTTGTTAGAAAAAATTATTACAAATAACAGCATCTCGACTGCATCCCTTTTTTCCTGGTACCCAAGGAAATTAGTTGAACCACCCAGTGGGAAGCAAAATAGCCCATTTCCCCACAAAGGGCAAAACGCCAGAAAAAAAACCGCCAAAATGCAGGAAAAATGTTTTTTTAAACACCAGAACAAAACCTCAGTGGAATCCTAGCCTACAGGTGTGTTCAGGTTTTTACATGCAGATTTGGAAGCTTAAAGGGGTACTCCGGTGCTTAGACATCTTATCCCCTATCCAAAGGATAAGGGATAAGATGCCTGATCGTGGGAGTCCCGCCGCTGGGGACCCCGTGATATTGCACGTGGCACCCCGTTTGTAATCAGTCCCCGGAGCGTGTTCGCTCCGGGTCTGATTACCAGCGACTACAGGGCGGGTGGCGTGTGATGTCACGCCTCCGCCCCCATGTAACGTCACGCTCCACCCCTCAATGCAAGCCTACGGGAGGGAGCGTGATAGCCGAACACGCTCCGGGGACTGATTACAAACAGGGTGCCGTGTGCATGATCCCGGGCGTCCCCAGCTTCGGGACTCCCGCGAACAGGCATCTTATCCCCTATCCTTTGGATAGGGGATAAGATGTCTAAGCACCGGAGAACCCCTTTAAAGAGTACCTGTCACCAAATAAAACTTTTAATATAGTGTCCCTTGTGTAATTAGCAGACACTTTCCCTTTCACTTGCTTTTAAAATTATCAACCTAAATATGTTTAAAATGTAATAGAAAAAACAGCCACTAGGTGGAGGGGTTCTGTTCCCTGCCACAATTAATACAGTAAATTTGGTCTCCTCCTGGCTTGGCAGGAGTCCAAACTCAGGAAGTGTTTCTCTATGTACTGATTGACAGCTGCACAGAAAGTGAAAGCTCCACAGATTCTCACAGAAAGCTGCACAGACTCAAACCTGTTGGAGAGCCTCACTGATAGCATCACAGACTGAAACATGCACAGAGCCTGAGGTCTTCTATTTATCACAGCACTGCAACCATGTGAGGGCGGAAGTGGTCCCCCAGCAGGCTTCAGTGATGTCATGTCTGCTGGGAAACGTACTTTGTAAGTCAGGGATAGGTCGTTTATTGAGGACACATACATCAGGCATTTTATTTTAGAAGGAAATGTTCAGTGTGTCTGTCATGTCATATCACTATGCATTAATACTTCCCAACCAGGGTGTGGTATGCCTCTGGGGTAGGGGGAGTGTAGTCAGGGTGTTGCTTCAGTATATCTGGGGTTAAGGTTAACCCTAGCACACGTGACGCCAGGCTGAGGGCTAGTATTCTGAAGTAATTCTCCCGCCTATCGCCGCCCTTCCCAGTAACGATAGGTGCATATGAATAATGACTGAAGGTCCACAAGGTAGATGATCTTGAACTTGGATAAACTTTACTTAAAGACTTGCGGTACATCCAATGAACAGTAACAGTCTCATTAATACAGTCTCCATACACCTCAGTGACTGACAGTTGTTGCGGACATTGACTTTTCATATAAGTCTCAGACTTTAGGGGAATTTGCGAAGATCCGTCCGGATTTAGGGGTTAGATAGGGTTTGGTGATCTTGCAGAGTGTGTAGGGATTGATTACACTCAAGGTTTAGTAAAGATCAGCCGTCGCCGCAAGGCTCGGGCCTAAACTCACTGATGACAGCAGCGCAGATCCTTCCCTATCAACAGCGCAGGAACAAGAGAGCGAGCCATGCTCGCCGCGCCCTTATATGGGCAGGGGCGGGGCCTTTTTGGATTGGTCCATTGTCAGCTGTCACTCGCTGTTACATAGCCTGATGAATGAACACCTGACTTCCTCCAAAGGTCCTATACACAGAAACCATAGAGTCTTTGGAACGCATCATGTGACCCGCAGGTCCTGCGACACTAACTAGGTAAGTACACTTACTATACAAATATATACACATTAAATTTAAATAATTGTAATTACAAAAGGAGTGACAAGGGGCTAGCTAAGGATGAGGACCCCACCTACACCTAGGGACTCTGACGACCTCACCACAAGGCAACGGATGCAATCTGGTGCCGGGACACCACAAGGGTGCCTCCAGCTGTTGCAAAACTACAACTCCCAGCATCTGTCCGGGCATTCTGGGAGTTGTAGTTTTGCAACAGCTGGAGGCACCCTGTTGGGAAACACTGCTATACAGTAACCAGGACAACCCAGACAAATACCATGCTAAATATCATCTTTCTTGAGCAGTGACATAACAGAATGCGCATGTAAGCAGTGACATAGTTGCGGCTGCGCTGAATACCACAGCAGCGATAAGAGGTGAGGGGGTTACAGCCACCGTAATCAGCCGTAGAGGAGCTGTTATTATTGGAGGTGTGTAATGACATGTATGTAGGAAATGGAGCAGTGCCGGCTTCCTGCGCACTAGTGTGGCTATACAAACCCTCACTGCTTTCTCCAACACAAATAGTGTGTCAGCGACCCCTGCGTGAGTCACTTCCTCTGCCCTGGTTCAAGGGGAGGTTAGAACATTCTCATGTTTACGGTGGATCACAGCAGAGGTTGGCATTCACTGTGCCATGGAAAGCATCTAAACCAGACATGGATCCCCATAACTGAGGCCTGGTCAAGATTCCTGTGTACCCCAATAGTCTAGTCCAGTGGTCTTCAACCTGCGGACCTCCAGATGTTTCAAAACTACAACTCCCAGCATGCCCGGACAGCCGATGGCTGTCCGGGCATGTTGGGAGTTGTAGTTTTGCAACATCTGGAGGTCCGCAGGTTGAAGACCACTGGTCTAGACAGTCACAGTGCCCTCAATATCATCACATCCTGTGAACAGTGATGTCCCTGGCTTTTTATGTGCATTAAATACTTCTGAAAGTTTGTAGTAATAGAGTTTGTGTTTCAGTTTCCCACTGTCTTCAAGATCCCTGTTAGCAGTCACTGAATGAAAACATTCTTATTTACATCCAGAGGCTGAAAACCTGTCATGATCATATCTAATAACGTGTCTGGGTGGCTATAAAGAGCCCTGCAGCGGTATGATTTGGACAGAATCATGGTGGGTTCTCTCAACGAAAACAATTTCTGTTCATTGACAGCAAGTTTGCCGAATATCATTAAAGGGGTACTCCGGTGGAAACATAGGTTTTCAAATCAACTGGTGCCAGAAAGTTATACAGATTTGTAAATTAGAAAAAAAAGGGGATACTCAGTCCTCAGCAGTCTAACCATAAATAGGAAATATGATGATATGATAGATTTGTAAATGACTTCTATTAAAAAATCTTAATCCTTCCAGTACTTATCAGCTGCTGTATACTACAGAAAAAGTCGTACCGTTCTTGCCAGTCTGACCACAGTGCTCTCTGCTGACACCTCTGTCCATGTCAGGAACTGTCCCGATCAGAAGAGGTTTTCTGTGGGGATTTGCTTCTACTTTGGGAAGTTCCTGACATGGACAGAGGTGTCAACTTATTCAACTTCCTGTGGAGCATACAGCAGCTGATAAGTACTGGAAGGATTAAGATTTTTATATAGAAATAATTTACAAATCTGTTTAACTTTCTGGCCCCTGTTGTTATAAAAACATTTGCTTTTCACCAGAGTACCCCTTTAAACATCTTTTATAATCTCTACTCAATCTTTCCTTGATATGTTTCTACAAGGGTCTGTTCACACTATCATCATCTGCTGAAGCTATATACCAGTATCTCTTGTATCATTGTGTAATTCGTCTTACACTAACAAAAGATGTAAAGCTATGTCATTTAGTAATAATGATCACCACCACAGTCTAGTAATGTGTGTGATCAATTGTAGCTCTGGGGTATTTGGAACTGCTTTAAAGGGGGTTATCCAGGAAATTATTATTTATTTTTTTTACATATCAACTGACTCCAGAAAGTTAAACAGATTTGTAAATTACTTCTATTAAAAAATCTTGATCCTTTCAGTACTTATGAGCTGCTGAAGTTGAGTTGTTCTTTTCTGTCTAAGTGCTCTCTGATGACACGTGTCTCGGGAACCGCCCAGTTTAGAAGCAAATCCCCATAGCAAACCTCTTCTACTTTGTTCAGTTCCCGAGACAAGCACAGATGTCAGCAAAGAGCACTGTTGCCAGACAGAAAACAACAACTCAACTTAAGCAGCTGATAATTATTGAAAGGATTAAGATTTTTTAATAGAAGTAATTTACAAATCTGTTTAACTTTCTGGATCCAGTTGGTATATAAAAAAAAGTTTTTTCCTGGAATACCCCTTTAACAGACTACTTTGGGTATGTTCACAGGGGAAGGACTTCCATATATATCTGAATAGGGTTTGCAGAAATGATGTAGAAACAACCCCATTCACATGTATAGGATGGATTGTCTGCATTAAACCTGCCCCAGGGAGTACACAATGTCCAGAGAGGGGGTTGTTAAGTTGGTGGGGTACTATCCTAAAGAGAACATCTATGTTTGCATCCCAAAGAACCCCCTGAGGATGAACGCTTGTGGTTCTGTTGGGGGGCACGTGTCAATGTGATAATTATTTAGTTTTCATTTCCATCTGATGCCTGCCTGGCATCCTTGGCTTATACGGTATATCCCTATACAGTGTTTTGCCTCTCCGGACCTTTTTTCTGTCCTTGGTGCTCATTAGAGATGAGCGAAATTACAGTAAATTCGATTAGTCACGAACTTCTCGGCTCGGCAGTTGATGACTTATCCTGCGTAAATGAGTTCAGCCTTCAGGTGCTCCGGTGGGCTGGAAAAGGTGGATACATTCCTAGGAAAGAGTCTCCTAGGACTGTATCCACCTTTTCCAGCCCACGGGAACACCTGAAAGCTGAACTAATTTATGCAGGAAAAGTCATCAACTGCTGAGCCGAGAAGTTCGTGACGAATCTAATTTACTGTAACTTCGCTCATCTCTAGTGCTCATCTTCATATGGTCTTTGATATTTTTTCTTTCTGTTAAAGGGATATTCCGGGCAAAAACATTTTATCCCCTATCCAAAAGATAGGGGATAAGATGTCTGATCGTGGGGGGTCCGCTGCTGAGACCCCCCGTGATCTCCCTGCAGCCGTGACGCCCCCTCCCATAGACATGAATGGAGGGGACGTGGTGCCACGTCCCCAGTCCTGGAAACCTGGAGGTTTCCGAAACTGGAGATTCAGCACCCACATAGAATGCTGCAGGGAGATCGCCGGGGGTCTCAGCATCGGGCCCCCTGCGATCAGACATCTTATCCCCTATCTTTTGGATAGGGGATAAAATGTTTTTGCCTGGAATACCCCTTTAATGACTATTTGGACTACAGTTAGGGCCAGAACATAGCTCCAGTTGTGCAATTTATTTCCAGTGTTCAAAAGCTGTTTTGGGACTATTCCAGCAAATATATACATACAGAATATAAACTGATGACTGTACAACTAATGTACCAGCACTGAGCACTTCATTTGCCCATACCACTGCTTGATTTTAGTGCTATTTGGGCAAGGATTACAAATGGTTAGCTATGCTTTGTGCATACTCTACAGACATGTGCCAACTTGAGGATGTGCCCGTCTGCCCTCACATGTTTAGTTGGATCCAGCTCAGTGTTGAGTACTTTAAAGTGTTTTTATCCATTTTTTATTGTGTTTTCTGGCTACTAAAAGGTATATTATTTATTTTTCTTGTAGAACAAACAACAACAGATCCAGTAACTGCAGTTGAAAAACTTCTAACTTCATTTATCATGTCCATGCATTACAATAAATCACTTAGTACCCACAACACCGTTGTTCATATGATTTTTCTTTATTTTTGGGGTCTGCAATATTTAGTAGTGTAATCCATCCCAAAGAGCAGCTTTAATCCCATCCTATCATTTTAATGACAGAATTTTGTATATTTTTTTTAATCCCTGTCTTCCAAAGGGGAAAAGGATAAATGTCTGATCACAGTGGGCTGACCGCCGGGACCCCCTGCAATCTCCCATAGGGGGCCTCGGCTCTGTGCTGCCAAAGCGTGTTTTGTACCCAGCAGGTCTGCTGGTAAAAACATGCCCCCTCCATTCATCTCTATGGGAGAAGCAGAACGTTCCTGTGTCAACCGTCTCTCCCATAGAGATGAATGGAGGGGGCATGTTTGAACCAGCTGACCTGCTATGTGCAAAAACGTCACACACAGCAGCACAGCTGGGGCAGAGTCGGGGTCCCGTATGGGAGATCCGACCGCTGGGACCCCTCGCGATCAGACATTTATCCCCTATCCTGCAGATAGTGGATAAATTGCTTAGCACTGGACATCTTCTTTAACAAGAGTGTTTCAGTCCTAAAAGCTTTTACTAATCATGAACATGTGGTAGTTCAACAGCTCTAGCTTTTTTATTATTATTATTTTTATCATTATTATTAGAGATGAGCGAACTTACAGTAAATTCGATTCGTCACGAACTTCTCGGCTCGGCAGTTGATGACTTTTCCTGCATAAATTAGTTCAGCTTTCAGGTTCTCCGGTGGGCTGGAAAAGGTGGATACAGTCCTAGGAGACTCTTTGCTAGGACTGTATCCACCTTTTCCAGCCCACCGGAGCACCGGAAAGCTGAACTAATTTATGCAGGAAAAGTCAGTAACCGCCGAGCCGAGAAGTTTGTGACGAATCGAATTTACTGTAAGTTCGCTCATCTCTAATTATTATTATTATTTCTGGGGCTACCAAAAGACAATTTGCAGCATCTTTTCGATGACCCACTGCACTATTTTCAGTATAGCAATTATTTTTTCCTTTTTTAATTTTATTATGTGCAGGTTTATTTTTTTTATTTATAGTAATTGTTTTTCCAACTCGCAACCAACATCGTTTGTTTCGTCAAATTTTATATGTATAATGTTAGGTTAATAGCAATTTCATCATTTTTGTGTTTTTTATTTTTTATGGATACAGTGATACCAATAGTTTTAGGACGCTGGTTTTTTTTTTTTTTTTTTGTAAATGGGAAAAGCTCTTTTTTGTAAGCATTCATATTTTGTGGGCATTTTATTACTTTACATAACTCAATGCTTAAATAACACTATGGGAATTCATCACTAGGGGGCGTCAATCACTTGTGCAATGCAATTGCAATGTGTTGGACTTTTGACAGCAATCCTACTTAAGGGGTACTCCAAAAACGATGAACGTAGCATAAAGCTGGGAGATGTGGAGTTACCCTTTAAGCCTCTGTTAAGCTGTAATAAAAGTGCTACAATGAGAGGCCTGTACCTTGGCTTCCATCTACATGCTCTGCACAGCATGAACACGAGTGCCTCCCTCTTTTTAAATACTTAGGTGTAGTGATTGCTATTTACTGCAGTATCTAGTGCAGTGGTCTCCATACAGTGGACCACGAGATGTTGCAAAACTACAACTTCCAGCATTCCCGGACAGCCGGTGGCTGTCCGGGCATGCTGGGAGTTGTAGTTTTGCAAGATCTCGAGGTCCACATGGAGACCACTGATCAAGTGGTTTAAATAGTAATACACAGCTGGTATCTGCTTGTGTATACAGTAGGATCAGCGCCTGAGCACACTCCATGCTCTCTGCCTTACATTTTGACATACATGAACATCAAATGTCGGGAAGGAGTTGCGCAATGCTGGCGTTTCGATTTGTCACCATTTTCTCATACTGTGACTTAACTGCACTGTGGCACCCAGTAACATACCTGTAATCTGGATAGGAGGATTGAAAAAATTGACCTTGGCAGCAGGCGCTCAGTAATTCAATAGGAAGTGTCACACTCAGGTCACCGAGTTGCAGAGTTCAGCAACTTTATTTGATGTACAGCAATACAGCAATATCACAATGACGCGTTTCGGGGTGAAACTACCCCTTCAGATTGATGTACTTCTGTCAATCTGAAGGGGTAGTTTCACCCCGAAACGCGTTATTGCTGTATTGTTGTACATCAAATAAAGTTGCTGAACTCTACAACTCCGTGACCTGAGTGTGACACTTCCTATTGGATTACTGAGCGCCTGCTGCCAAGGTCAATTTTTTCATTCCTCCTATCCAGTACCTTCACAGGACACCAGCTGGTCGTTCCTGGGACGTTTTGGGCTGCACAGATCCACACCATCTTCATAACCCCTATACGGGGTGATATGCGTATTTCCTATACGCTCAGGGTGAGCGGCCAATGTATAGAGCCTGCACCCCTTCCACAAGGGACACCCCCCTTCTCTATCTAGGGTAATGCACGAGGCACCGTCCTCTGGTCTTTTTTCTACTTCTACACACATACCTGTAATCTGGCCCCGAATGACTTACCCGCACTATGATGCCCATCCTTTTGCTTTCATAGGTAAAGGGGAAGATCTGCAGAATGGTGAAGTTCATGATTTGACCACCAGGTGTCCTCAGCTGCATGGAAGACTGGTCCCTTCCCACCAGCGTCAGCCCCACGCTCTCAGTCCATTGTACCAGGGCCACCTATGAGCATAAAAGGTGAAAGGTCACCACCATGGAGTCAGCAAGGTGATACATGGCAAGAAACAATGCTGCTTTATGAGAGGTTAGAAAAGCAACAATGGCCGATTGTTCCTGTGGATAGCCAGCTGCTATACAGAGATGAACACTTTTTTTCCTTTTAATTGGACAAAAATTTAGCCATAGAATGAGTATTACAGCAAGAAAAAAATTATTAAAGAGAAATCACTCCGCAGCAGATGTAACATAACATTTCACACACAGATACTGGAGTTATGTCATAGAATGCCAATGAACATAGGAAAAAACATACAAAGTTCATGCAGATTTCACCATTACCTACTGTACGTCCCCATATTAACACTAAGGCCTCCTTTACATATATCAGTTGTCCGGCTGCGTGCATGGACCGGAGGGAAACTGATAGCAGAACTGATCCCATTCATATACATGGGACAGTTAACAATCATTCGTCGCATCAGTTTGAACGCTGTCTGATTGGACTCGCCGGACCGGCACCGGACATTGGAATGAGGTGTCTTTCCTGTATTATATGGACGATTCAGGTCCTTCAAATCATGAGCCATTCTTTGTTAGCAGTTCTAGTTTAATAACGGGGTTCCGGTAAGGCTAAGTTCACACGGTGCAACAGAATCCCATTAAAACAAGAGGAATCTGCTGCAACAGAATTTCCGAGCAGAATTTTTCTGCTGGATCCCACCGTGTGGGCGAGGCCTAATGGGGAATTGTTTAGACTTTACCTTAGGGGGCAATACCAAATTTTTGACAGTCTATTGACCAGATAAAAATGCTGTCGTCTGTCATCCAATTTATTTACAAAAAGTGTTCCATAGCCAAAGGTTCCTGTATTGGAAAAAATGTAGTCTTGTCAAAGCCTTCATGCTGTCAGGATTAGAAGCCATCTTGGATGGATCACTGCCGATTTTTGGATAGCAGTTGACAAAACCTACCCTGTGGCAAAGTCGCTATGTAGGCCTTGCCTTAAAAAAAAAAAAAAAAAAAGTTCGAGTTTTCCTTTAACCTCTTTTGGACACAACCCATTTTTGTTTTTTTCTCCTAGACTTTTGTTTCTCCATCCAAAGACTCATAGGAGGGCTTGTTTTTTGCACGACCAATTGTAATTCACACTAACACTTTATTTTCCCATAAAATGTATGGCGTAGCAATAAAAAAAAAAAAATTTTTTATTTTTTTGGGAGGGGTACAAAATTTAGCAACTTTTTTTTTTTTGTTATGTAGTGCACTTTATGGTAAAGCCGACATGTTATCTTTATTCTGTGGATCAATATGATTAAAATGTCAAACTTTTTTGACAAAATAAGTATGCTTAATATGTCCTATTCTGATCCCTATAACTTTTTTATTTGTCTGTATATAGGGCTGTATGAGAACTTATTTTTGTTCTGTGATCTGTAGTTTGTATCGTACCTTTTTTGTTTAGATAGAAAAAACTATAAGATGGAGCACCTCATATGGTGAAACATTTAGGCTAGGTTCAGACTACGGAATCTCCGGGCAGAAAATTTCCGCCCGGAGATTCCG
This sequence comes from Hyla sarda, assembly GCF_029499605.1. NCBI lineage: Eukaryota > Metazoa > Chordata > Amphibia > Anura > Hylidae > Hyla > Hyla sarda. The sequence goes on along the minus strand of NC_079200.1, from coordinate 79,138,277 downwards.
AGTGCGGCCAGCGCTGACTGAATCAGTCGGCGCTAGGACCGCGCGGACACTGCAGTCTCCATTAGACTGCAATGTGTTCCGCGCGGATTTCCGCCTGAAGAAAGAGCAACTCCTTTCTTCAGGCGGAAATTTCCAAGTGGAATTTCCGTTCACAAATTCCGAAGTGTGAATTTGTGAATGGAAACCCATTCACTACACTATACATTTTAACAAGCGGAATTTTCGCCTGCAATTTCAAAGAGGAATTGCAGGCGGAAATTCCGTAGTCTGAACCTAGCCTAAGAGCAAATCACACGCATAAGTCTGATGTGTAGAATGCTCACCTGAGGGGGTTGTGGTGCAGCCACAACACCCAATATCACAGTATATCTCACTCCGGGAAAAGAACATAGGGGACCACTCATGCCGAAATGCCGAAAACTCAAGTTAGGCTGCATTCACATCTCGTTTTTGCAATATGGTTCCCGTATCCGGTTTCAGTGTAAAATCCATATGGAACCATATTGCAAACCGTATGTATAGACATGTCATTGAAAACCATATGCAAAACGTAGCATCCGGTTGTGTACGTTTTGCATCATTTACGGTTTTATTCGTTTTTTTTCCCGTACACAAAACCGTAGTCTACTACGGTTTTATGTCCTGGTGAAAAAACTGATACAACCCGCATACATTTTTTTTTAATAAATGGTGGTCTATGGGAACCGTACTGAACAGTATGTGCGTACGGTTCCATCATGTTTGCACAATACGGTTTTGCAGTTTGCACATGCGCAGTGTACGCCGAAAGTTCTTCCCACTAATAGTACAAGAAGAACTTTATTTAAAGGACAACTGTAGTGGAACAATTTTATATATTCCCGTGTCCGGGCCTCAAAAATAAACAAAATAAACGTATACATACCTTACTACGAGCCCCCGTTGGTCCGGCACAGGCCTCACGGTCCAGCAGTGCTGACCTCATTCCATTTCCTGGAGACGGGGATGCCGCAGAGCCGTCGGCGTATCACTGGCCGCAGCGATGTCCCGCCCCGGCCTGTGATAGGCTGAGCCCACTGTCATGTAAAAAGCCGGCCAGAGCTCCTTACATGACAGTGGGCTCAGCCTATCACAGGCCGGGGCGGGACATCGCTACGGCCGGTGATACACCGACGACTCTGCGGCGTCCCCGTCCCCAGGAAGTGGAATGACGTCAGCACTGCTGGACCGTGAGGCCTCTGCCAGACCAACGGGGGCTCGTAGGAAGGTATGTAGAAGTTTATTTTGTTTATTTTCGAGTCACGGGAATATATAAAAGTGTTCCACTACAGTTGTCCTTTAATTAAAGACAAACATAAAACCGTATCAGTTTTTTTTTAAACTTATTAAACCGTATGCTATTTAAAACCGTACAGAGGTGTATACGGTTGTATATGGTTCGGTCTTGTTTTGAGACATACGTTTTTTTTACAAAGAACCTGATACGGGAACCATATTGCAAAAACGAGATGTGAATGCAGCCTTAGTCGAGAGTAACCAATCGCAACAGAAAAAAACTATACCAATAGAGCTGCACTGACACACACACAGTCTCCAAGAAACAATGAAAGCCACAATAGCATTGACTGGTAAATATGTTTTCAGGGTAAAGACTTCTTCTTCAGAACTCAGAAGGCTGACCTGTGTGTCTAAAAGCGCAGCTCTATTGATATAGTTTTATTATTATTTTTCTGTTATTTTTGTTTTGATGACACTTTTTCATTGCTTTTTATTATTTTATTTCTGACATATGAGGTGTCTGGCTACCATTCACCCATCGGTCCCCTGTGATCGCACTGTGGGGGTCCTATGAGCCCTCTGGCTCCTTCTTTTTGCTTATAGATGCCATGATCAGCTTTGATCATGGCATTGCAACACCATAAATTATGCCATTGTGTAAGAAGTACACAGAAAAAAAAAACACAAAAGAAAGGGATACGCGCCCCTAGTGTAATATGTCAAACAATTTGTAATAAATGATATGTGGATTATCACTCACCATGAGGGCTTGTGCTAAGAGCACAACACATCAGAAGACGTCTGGTTAAATGTGATGGTGGCTTAGATCTGCAACCGTGGCTTGTCCGGAGTCAGCAGCGCTGATTCGGTAGAAAGATGCTCAGAGAAATAAACAAAATTCAAGCTTCTAGGTGCTTATCTGTATCCTGGACAGTGAGGCCGTCATGACTTGGCAGCCTCACTGCCCAGGATACAGATCAGTGCTTAGCAGCTTGAATTTTGTAAATTTCTCTGAGCAATTTCTCTGAGAAGTAGCTCACTACAGCATCATACATTTACAGTGTGTGTCATTAACGGGTTGAAGACCCCTATAAACTGCCAATTTTGGAGGGCCCAGACCACTGTTATTTCTACCTTGGCCTACCGACTATCCCAAGACAATTGTTACGCCGAGCGCTCCGGGTCCCCGCTCCTCCCCGGAGCGCTCGCTTCTCTCTCGCTACCGCAGCGCTCCGGGCAGCTCCACTGACCCGGTGCGCTGCGATACCGTCTCCAGCCGGGATGCGATTCGCGATGCGGGTAGCGCCCGCTCGCGATGCGCATCCCGGCTCCCGTACCTGACTCGCTCTCCGTCTGTCCTGTCCCGGCGCGCGCGGCCCCGCTCCCTAGGGCGCGCGCGCGCCGGGTCTCTGCGATTTAAAGGGCCACTGCGCCGCTGATTGGCGCAGTGGTTCCAATTAGTGTGTTCACCTGTGCACTCCCTATTTATACCTCACTTCCCCTTCACTCCCTTGCCGGATCTTGTTGCCATTGTGCCAGTGAAAGCGTTTCCTTGTGTGTTCCTAGCCTGTGTTCCAGACCTCCTGCCGTTGCCCCCGACTACGATCCTTGCTGCCTGCCCCGACCTTCTGCTACGTCCGACCTTGCTTCTGTCTACTCCCTTGTACCGCGCCTATCTTCAGCAGTCAGAGAGGTTGAGCCGTTGCTAGTGGATACGACCTGGTCACTACCGCCGCAGCAAGACCATCCCGCTTTGCGGCGGGCTTTGGTGAATACCAGTAGTGACTTAGAACCGATCCACTAGCGCGGTCCTCGCCAATCCCTCTCTGGCACAGAGGATCCACTACCTGCCAGCCGGCATCGTGACAACAATGTTGAAGAAGACAGGGATTGGGCATGTTGGATTTTAACTGTCCAATCCTTTTGTTCTGCGAGAGGTCAGCTGCCACCAGAGCTTATCTTACCTATCACCAAAACACAAACACTAAGCCGTTCATGTTTGGAGGAAACCATAGAAACAGTTTCCAGCCAAAAGAGCATTCGGCAGACAGCCGCTTCTGTAAAATAACACGATTTGGCAAAAAAATCATGGTTCAGATCCTTTCACAGATACGTTGCTGAAGTGCCAGTAAGATTTATCATAGTGCCCCTCCCCCACACATTTGTTTAATGCCACGTCAAAATAATTCCTTTAGATTAAAAGGAGGGTGTTCAAATCGGACAATAGTTTATATGTCTCCACTTCCTTCCTGAGCCTGAAAACAATGCAGATGTTTATACAGGATAAAGAACTGCAATTAATGCCACATGTTTCAAGTAAATACATTCGGAGAAATCCAGGAAACACTTCCCGTGTCCCAATAAATTTCTCACTTCATTCTTAATGTGCCCTCCCCCCGACACACAAGTGGAGGCGAAATCTCTGATTATTCATTAGCCTCATTTGAGAGCCAGAGAGGGATTAAAGCTGCAGTTGTATATTCAGATCGGGGAGACCAAAACTTCTATTTCTCTTCCCCTCAAAACTGAGCAGCGGTGTAAAAGTTAATAATGGCACTGAACCTCTGGAGAGCGGGGCTGAACCTGCTGTTGGTACAGAGGTCCAACACTAGAGGACTCTCACGTGTCACTATATTGCAGCCAGCAACATAACCATCAGTGATTATATTGGAATACAGCAAGGGGATGACGATGTATCTTTTGTTGGTCCATTTTAATGTGAAACTCCTTGAGGATGCTGCCATATTAAATTTTTGCATTAAAATTTTTTTTCTATTTGCCATCCACAGAGCCATATCTATATAATTTTTTTGCAGGACCATTTGTACTTTGTAAATAAGATATTTCATTTTACCTTAAAATGTATGACAAAACTAAAAATCTATATTTTGTTTCTACACAGTGCACTTTACCGTATAACTGACATGTCATCTTTATTCAGTAGGTCAGTATTATTACAGTGATACAAAATAACTTCTAATTTGACCCCCTATAACTTTTTTATATAAATTGGCAGTTCTGGCATTTGGTATTTTGTTTTTAATAATGCCATTCATTCACTGTGCAGGGTCAGTAATATTCTATTGTAATAATTCAGAAACATATGCATGCGGCAATACCAAATATGTCTTATACATTTTTTTTTAAATATTTTTTAAAGCATTTTTAGAAATATTTTGTACACTTTTTAAGAAAACTTCATAAGCAATCATTAGATTGCTTATACTGATCAATGCAATGCGATCAGTTCAATTGCCGCTCTGCTAGTACTATCTACCATGGCAAACACAGAGGCTTATGGTGATTGCAAGGCAAGGGGCCTGTCATTTAGACTTTTAAATGCCATGATTGCTGTTGGCCATAGCATTTTAAGGGTTAAACAACTGACATCAGCAGTGGCCACCTGAGGCAGGGCTAATTCTGGTAGCTGAAGAAGAAGTGGGCTCTGACCTGGCCACCCAGCCACTAAAGCACATACTAACAGCAGTGCAGGCCCGGCGGAACCACCAGGCGGACGCTTAGGGGCGGGCAGGTCCGCAGCCGTGGGTGGGGCGGAATAAAGAACCTTTTTTTTTTTTTTTGGTTAGGGGATAAGATGTAAGGGGTTAAAGGGGAGCCACCTTTAGATAGTACTAGAGAGAGAGAGTTGTTGTTTTTTTTTTTTTGTTTGTCCTTCGGAAGGACTTCTGGTCTCACAGCTGAAAATGTGTTACAGTTGTATACAATCCAAAGTAAACTAAACAGCAGCACATATCTGTCTCCTGATTTTACAATGTATCAGTGCAGGTCCAATGTTTCAGCCAAGAATCTACATGGTTAACCTCACAGAGGATTGTCTACACTAGATACAGTTGTAACAAACCATCACCTGTGAATAATATTTGATCAGGACAGGTTTCCAACCTCTGGTAAACAAGAATGTTTGCATTCACTGACAGCAAGCTGAATGTTAGAGTAGGGTGTGACATGTATTAATATTAATTACATTACTATTAATGTATTTACTAAAATCACATTAAACTTACTTGAATATTAATATACAGTGCATTGAGAAAGTTTTCACTTTTTCAAATGTTATTGCTGCCTTGCACTTAAAGGAGAACTCCGGAATATAAAAATTGTCGCCCATCGTGGCGGCAGTAAAAAAAAATAAAGATGTACATACCTTCCTCCGCTCCCCCGGGGCCTCCGGTAACCGTCTCCGGTCTCCGCCGCAATCCTCTTCCTGGTTGCCGGTGGTCGGAGAGTCTTACTGCACTCAGCCAATCACCGGCCGCAGTGAAGTCCCGACTCGGCCGGCCATAGGCTGAGCGGCAGTTTAACGTTTTTGGCCCCGGTCGCAGGTGCCGGTGTAGTGAAGGATTTTGTGTCCTGAAGCGTTCTCACACTGCCGCTCAGCCTATCCCCGGCCGAGTTTGACTTTGCTGCGGCTGGTGATTGACTGAGCGCAGTATGATTCTCCGACCACCGGCAACCAGGAAGTGGATTGCGGTGGATTCCGGAGCCGGTTACCGGAGGCCCCGGGGGAGCAGAGGAAGGTATGTACATCTTTATTTTTTTACTGCCGGCAGTATGGGGGACAATTTTTATATTCCGGAGTTCTCCTTTAAATTAAATAAAAATATCAATAACTCATAATGTGAAAATAGAATTTTAGAAATGTTTGCTAATTTATTAGGAGAAGCTAACATTACCCATGAACATAAGTATTCAAACGCTTTGCTATGACACTTGAAATTTAGCTGTGTCCTCCCAGATATCTGGATCATCTCTTAGATGTTTCTACACCTAGAATGGAGTCACCTATAAATTTAGATTATTGCACTGGATTTGGAAAAACACAGCCCTGTCTGCATAAGGTCTCACAGCTGGCAATGCATATCAGAGCACAGAAGCCTCCATAATTCTTCCACAGAAGAAGTTTTGAACAACCAGGACTCTCCCTAGAGCTGGTCGCCCCATTAACCCCTTAGGGACTCAGACTATTTTCACTTTAAAGGGGTATTCCAGGAATTTTTTTTATTTGACTATGCTACAGGGGCTGTAAAGTTGGTGTAGTTCATAATATAGTGTCTATACCTGTGTGTGACGGTTTTCTCACAATTCTTCTGTGATTTTCACTCCAATATTTATTTTTACCAGCATACAAAATGACTGTTTTCCCAGCTTGCAATGCGGCTGAGACCTGACTCACTAGTCAGCTGATGACAGGGAGCCTGTCTGCTTCAATGGGTGGAGCGATCGCTTGGTGGGAGAGAGATCTGCAACAACTGTAGGCACCCTGATTTGAATGGATGCAGCTCATTTATGTTTCAATGGGTGGGTAGCTGATGTGTGGGAGGGAGGAAGTTGGCATTGTGGGATTTGTAGTCAAAAAAAGAAAAGTCAAACAGGAAATAGCAGTTCACAAAAAGCTAGCCACAGTGTTATGGTAATCTCACAACATAGCCATTTAGCCCCAAGACAAGCGCAGAGCCTTCCTAAGCATGTCCATTACTGTCTGCCAGGTACGTACTAAAATCACCTTATGCTGGATAACCCCTTTAAGGACTCAGCAAATTTTAGTTTTTGCATTTTAGTTTTCCTCCTTCCCTTCTAAAAATCATAACGTGTAAAATTTTGCACCTACAGACCCATATAAGGCCTTGTTTTTCGCGGTACCAATTGTACTTTGGAATGACATCACTTTGTAAAACACCATTTTGTAAATTTTGGGGGCTCCCGTTTCTACACAGTGTACTTTTTGGTAAAAATCACACCTTATCTTTAGTCTGTAGGTCCATACGGTTACAAGGATACCAAATTTATATAGGTTTTATTTTATTTTAATACTTTAAAAAAATGCACCAAAATTAGTATGTTTAAAATTGGCATCTTCTGACCCCTATAACTTTTTTTTTCCGTGTATGGGGCGGTATGAGGGCTAATTTTTTGCGCCGTCATCTGTAGTTGTTATCTATGGTATTTTTGTTTTGATGGGACTTTTTGATCACTTTTTATTAATATTTTTATGGTATATGAAGTGACCAAAAATGCACAATTTTGAACTTTGGTATTTTTTTTACATGTACGCCATCGTCCATGCGGATTAGCTTATCTTATATTGTAAAAGTTTGGACATTTATGCACGCAGCGATACCACATATGATTATTTTTATTCTTTATTACATTATGTATTTATTTTTAAGGGGGCTAAAACATGCAATCTTCTGATTGCATACACTGTGAAATTTATGCCATTGCATAGCATTGGTCAGTGTAACCAGCGCTCTGCTGCTCTAGCCTGCTGCGCAGGCATGGAGCAGTAGATCACCAATCGGACGACGGAGAGGCAGGTGAGGACCCTCACGTCGTCTGGTAAGCTGATCGGGACATCGCGATTTTGTCGTGATAGTCCCGATCAGCTCCGCTGAGCTGACTGGATTCTTTTACTTTCACTTTAGAAGCTGTGATCAACTTTTATTTTGGCATCTAAAGGGTTAATGCCAGGCATCGGCCCAATTGCCCGTAGCAACCGGGACCCACCTGGAACAGGGCGTACAGGTATGCCCCGAGTCCTTAAGGATTGGGGATGCAAAGCGTATGCATATGCCCTGCACCCCCAAGAGGTTAAACTAAGTAATAAGGGAGAAGGGCGGCCTTGGTAACAGGGGTAACCAAGAACCCAATTGTCACTCTGGCCGAGATCCAATGATCCTGTGTGCAGATGGGGGAAAATTTTAAGGTCAAGCATTACTGCAGCCTCCACCAATCTGGGCTTTATGGCAGACACATGAAAGATGCCTGGTGTTTGCAAGAAAGCACCTAAAGGACTCTCAGACTGAGAAACAAGATTCTCTGGTCTAATAAAAAAAAACTAAAAAGTTTTTGCCCTCAATTCTATGTGTCCTGTCTGGAGGAAACCAGGCACCCACCGCTCATCACCTGCCCAATACCATCTCTACAGTGAAGCATTGTGGTGGCAGCATCATGCTGTGGGGGTGTTTTTCAGCAACAAGGACAGGGAGACTGGTCAGGGTTGAGAGAAAGCTGAATGGGGCAAAGTACAAAGATAATTTTTTATTTTAATGTAAATCTGATCTAAGGTGCTCTGGACCTCAGGCTGGGGCAAACGTCTCACTTTCCAACAAGACAATGAACCTAAACACAAATCCAGATGTGTAAACCTTGTGGCATCATACTCAAAAAGACTAGAGGCTGTAATCACTGCCAAATGGGCTTCAACTAAGTCCTGAGTAAAGGGTCTGAATACTTATATCAGTGCAAAATGTTAGTTTTTCCTTTTCAGCAAATTAGCAAAGATTTGTAACATTCTGTTGACTTTGTCATTATGGGGTATTGAAAAATGTGAATGTATTTTTATTTTAGCACAAGGCCACAACATAACAAAATGTGAAAATAGCGAGAGGGTCTGAAAACTTTCTGAATGCACTGTAGGCACAGAGGATAATAAACGATGACGTTGGTTAATTCAGTTTTAGTGTCGTCCAGCAGGGCTGTCACATGAAAACGCAGAATGAATGAGATTCCTTGGGTGGAATAACACAGCAGCTGAAGGACGGAAAGTTCTGCAGCCCCTTATCTGCCATCTACTTGTATCCGTTTACTGTAGCAGCGGACACCTCTGCCCGGGGGGCTGTAACAGATAGCTCAGGACAGGGGCTTCTCAGAGGAAACAAATTTAGGAAATCCTGCATTCTGTCTCAGGAAATTAATTTTATGCCAACTGGTAAAAATGCGAGGGTAAGAAGAGACAGAATAAACAATTTCTTACTTAATTCAGATCTCACCTTCCTGGATATGGTAATAGACAAACAGCGGAGACCTCCTCTAAAGTCTCTACAGACACAGACTATGAGGCGGAGGAGTTATAATGCAAAGAACTGGAATCCTCACATTTATACTGTGCTGGTTGGGTTAATATCCCAGAGGAAATAATATAATACACAGGAGACCATGGGAAATGACCCCCTGCACTTTATTGTTTCCTATAGGAATGGTGGCTTTACAGTGTTGAGCGTGAATATTCGAAATGCTAATTTTTACCGCGAATATCGGCACTTGGCGATTTCGCAAATACTTTGACTATAGTGATATATATTCGTAATGATGAATATTCATTTTATTTTTTTGTGAATATGCGGAAATATGCAAATATTTGCAAAATTCGGCACTTCCAGTCAGATGACATTGATCCCTCTCTTCTTTTAGGTGAAAGATATACCGTATTTATCGGGGTATACCACGCACGCCGGAGGCCTGGAGCAGCGCGGACCCGACTCAGGTAATTATGCCACCGAGGATGGGGGGAGGCAACGGGCAGTGGCGCCGATAGCCAGGGGGTGAGAAGGGCCGGCAGCAGGGCTCTAGACCCCAGGGAAGGCAGGGGGAGAGAAGCGGGCAGCGACGGCCTCTCTCCCCCTGCCTTTCCTGGGGCGGTATCGGCGTATAACATGCACATAGACTTTAGGCAAAAAATTTTAGCCTAAAAAGTGCGTGTTATACGCCGATAAATACAGTAATCGCGCATGCGCACTATGTGAATTTCATTACAAATTTTCATATGGGGAAAAAAAAAGAGAACAAACATAGCAAATATGCGAATTTCGAAAATTCGAATATGGCCCCTGCCGTTCATCACTACTTTTTACATGTGCATTTTTGTTTGGTTTTTGCTGCATATTTGCCTACTATTAAAGGGGTTATCCAGGAAAAAACTTTTTTTTATATATCAACTGGCTCCAGAAAGTTAAAGGGGTATTCCAGTCCAAAACTTTTTTATATATATCAACTGGCTCCGGAAAGTTAACAGATTTGTAAATTACTTCTGTTAAAAAATCTTAATCCTTCCAATAGTTATTAGCTTCTGAAGTTGAGTTGTTGTTTTCTGTCTAACTGCTCTCTGATGACTCACGTCCCGGGAGCTGTGCAGTTCCTATGGGGATATTCTCCCATCATGCACAGCTCCCGGGACGTGACATCATCATTGAGCAGTTAGACAGAAAACTTCAGAAGCTAATAACTATTGGAAGGATTAAAATTTTTTAATAGAAGTAATTTACAAATCTGTTTAACTTTCCGGAGCCAGTTGATATATATATAAAAAAAGGTTTTGCCTGGAATACCCCTTTAAACAGATTTGTAAATTACTTCTATTAAAAAATCTTAATCCTTTCAGTACTTATGAGCTTCTGAAGTTAAGGTTGTTCTTTTCTGTCTAAGTGCTCTCTGATGACACGTGTATCGGGAACCGCCCAGTTCAGAAGCAAATCCTCATAGCAAACCTCTTCTAAACTGGGCATTTCCCTAGACAGGTGTCATCAGAGAGCACTTAGACAGAAAAGAACAACCTTAACTTCAGAAGCTCATAAGTACTGAAAGGATTAAGATTTTTTAATAGAAGTAATTTACAAATCTGTTTAACTTTCTGGAGCCAGTTGATATATATAAAAAAGTTTTTGCCAGGAATACCCCTTTAATCTTTTAGTCTTGCATCATAGAAATCATGTGCTCCCTTGTTTGATTCATGAAGTATATAGGTATGAGGTCATATGAAAGATACTATTTTATGTATCTGTATTAACCACTTAAGGACCAAAGACATTCTGGAACATCCCCGCACCCTGGGCTTTAAGGACCAAGGACGTTCCAGAACGTCCTGGTGTTTCTCGTCCCTGCCGCGCGCCGGGCAGAGATCGGAAGCGGATCCCTGCTGAAATCCTTCAGCAGGGATCCAGGGCAAACGCTGAGGGGGGCAATGTCTGCCCCCCATGTCGGCGATCGCCGCAAATGGCTGGCAAAATCGTGCCAGCGATTTGCGGCGATACCGGGCTGATCAGGTCTCTGGGACCAGACCGCCCGGTAATTTTGCATGATCCCGGTTGTCACAGACAGCCAGGACCATGCTGAAGTATAGGAGCGAGGTGGCAAGCCTGCCACCTCCTCCTATCCCCTGCGATTCCTCGGTTAGCTAACCGACCAATCGCAGAGGTGGGGGGGGGGGGGCGGTTACTTCCTCCCGTCCTGCCCAGCCCCTGGAAGTCCGGACAGAGCGGGAGAAAGACCGGAGGATGTGGCGGGGGACGGGGGAGTGCTGGGGCCCGGCCCCAGTACTTACCTTGTCCCTGAAGACCCGGATCCCGGCGATGAAGACGGCAGCGGCGGCGACAGGTGAGTTCCTCTTCAGCCGCGGTTGGGCCCTTTACAGCAATGCACGTCACCGTAAAGCAACATGCATTGCTGTAATGGGACCGTGTATACTGCAACACCCAGCATGCCCAGACAGCCCTTGGTGTCTGGGCATGCTGGGAGTTGCAGTTTTGCAACATCTGGAGGTCCACAGTTTGGAGACCACTGTGCCCTTCCAGATGTTCCAAAACTACACATCCTCTGCATGACCTTACTGTCCAGGCATGCTGGGAGTTGTAGTTCTGTAACATCTGGCCCTTCAGAACTACAACTCCCAGCATGCCTGGACAGTTTTGGCATACTGGGAGTTGTAGTTTTGCAACATCTGGAGGGCTACAGCTTGGACACCACTACACAGTGGTCCCCAAACTGTTCTCCTCCAGCTGTTGCGTAACCACTACTCCCAATATGCCCTTCGCCTGTCTGGGCATGCTGGGAGTTGTAGTTTTGCAACAACTGGAGGCACACTGGTTGGGAAACATTTTCTGTTTCCTAACTCGGTGTTTCCCAACCCGTGTGCCTCCAGCTGTTGCAAAACTATAACTACCAGCATGCACTGATAGACCGTGCATGCTGGAAGTTATAGTTTTGCAACAGCTGGAGGTCCTGTCCCCCCTGGGAATGTACAGGGTACATTCACATGGACAGGGGGCTTACAGTGAATGTCAGGCTGCAGGTTTGTGATGCAGCAAATTTTGCGTGGCAGCTCAAACTCGCAGCGGGAAACTCGCTGTAATCCCCCGCCCTTGTGACTATACCCTAAAAACACTACACTAACACAAAATAAAATAAGTAAAAAACACTACATATACACATACCCCTACACAGCCCCCCTCCCCAATAAAAATGAAAAAACGTCTGGTACGCCACTGTTTCCAAAATGGAGCCTCCAGCTGTTGCAAAACAACAACTCCCAGTATTGCCGGACAGCCGTTGGCTGTCCAACAACTCCCAGTATTGCCGGACAGCCGTTGGCTGTTTTGCAACAGCTGGAGGCACCCTGTTTGGGAATCACTGGCGTAGAATACCCCTATGTCCACCCCTATGCAAATCCCTAATTCAGGCCTCAAATGTGCATGGCGTATTTCAAGGCAACAGTTTAGGGCCACATATGGGGTATCGCCGTACTCGGGAGAAATTGCCTTACAAATTTTGGGGGGCTTTTTCTCCTTTCACCCCTTATGAAAAGGTGAAGTTGGGGTCTACACCAGCTTGTTAGTGTAAAAAAATAAATTTTTTTACACTAACATGCTGGTGTTGCCCTATACTTTTCATTTTCACAAGAGGTAAAAGGGAAAAAAGCCCCCCAAAATTTGTAATGCAATTTCTCCCGACTACGGAGATATCCCATATGTGGACGCAAAGTGCTCTGGGGGCGCACAACAAGGCCCAGAAGGGAGAGTGCACCATGTACATTTGAGGTGATTTGCACAGGGGTGGCTGATTGTTACAGCGGTTTTGACAAACGCAAAAAAAACAAAACCCCACATGTGACCCCATTTCGGAAACTACACCCCTCACGGAATGTAATGAGGGGTGCAGTGAGAATTTACACCCCACAGGTGTCTGACAGATCTTTGGAACAGTGGGCTGTGCAAATTAAAAATTTTGTACTGCCCACTGTTCCAAAAATCTGACAGACCCCAGTGGGGGGTAAATGCTCACTGTACCCCTTGTTACGTTCCTCAAGGGGTCTACATTCCAAAATGGTATGCCATGTGGGGGTTATTTTGCTGTCCTGGCACCATAGGGGCTTCCTAAATGCGACATGTCCCCCCCATTTCAGCAAAGTTTGCAAATGTGACTCCTTCTCTTCTGAGCAATGTGGCGCCCCTGCAGTGCGCTTGACGTCCACTTATGGGGTACCTCCATACTCAGAAGAGATGGGGTTACAAATTTTGGGGGGTCTTTTCTGCTATTAACCCTTGCAAAAATGTGAAATTTGGGGGGAAACCCCTGTGGGGTATTAAAGTTCACTTTACCCCTTGTTACTTTCCCCAAGGGGTCTAGTTTCCAAAATGGTATGCCATGTGTTTTTTTTTTTTGCTGTCCTGGCACCATAGGGGCTTCCTAAATGCGGCATGCCCCCAGAGCAAAATTTGCTTCCAAAAAGCCAAAATGTGACTCCTTCTCTTCTGAGACCTGTAGTGCACCAGCAGACCACTTTTCACCCCCATATGGGGTGTTTTCTGAATCGGGAGAAATTGGGCTTCAAATTTTGGGGGGTAATTTCTGCTTTAACCCTTTGTAAAAATGTTAAATGTTTGGGAAACCAAGCATTTTCGCGAAAAATTTTTTTTTTAACATATGCAAAAGTCGTGAAACCCCTGTGGGGTATTAAGGTTCACTTTACCCCTTGTTACGTTCCCCAAGGGGTATAGTTTCCAAAATATAATCCCATGTGTTTTTTTTTTTGCTGTCCAGGCACCATAGGGGCTTCCTAAATGCGGCATGCCCCCAGAGCAAAATTTGCTTCCAAAAAGCCAAATGTGACTACTCCTCTTCTGAGACCTGTAGTGCGCCAGCAGAGCACTTTTCACCATCATATGGGGTGTTTTCTGAATCGGGAGAAATTTGGCTTCAAATTTTGGGGGGTATTTTCTGCTATTACCCTTTTTAAAAATGTAAAATTTTTGGGAAAACAAAATTCTTTTTACATTTGCAAAAGTCATGAATCACCTGTGGGGTATTAAGGTTCACTTTACCCCTTGTACGTTCCCCGAGGGGTCTAGTTTCCAAAATGGTATGCCATGTGATTTGTTTTTTTTTTGCTGTTTTGACACCATAGGGGCTTCCTAAAGGTGACATGCCCTTCAAAAACCATTTCAGAAAAATGTTCTCTCCAAAATCCCCTTTTCGCTCCTTCGCTTCTGAGCCCTCTACTGCACCCGCCAAATAATTTACATAGACATATGAGGTATGTGCTTACTCGAGAGAAATTGGGCTACAAATACCAGTAAACATTTTCTCCTTTTACCCCTTGCAAAAATTCAAAAATTTGGTCTACAAGAACATGCAAGTGTAAAAAATTAAGATTTTGAATTTTCTCCTTCACTTTGCTGCTATTCCTGTGAAACACCTAAAGGGTTAAAACACTTACTGAATGTCATTTTGAATACTTTGGAGGTGCAGTTTTTATAATGGGGTCTTTTATGGGGTATTTCTAATATGAAGACCCTTCAAATCCACTTCAAAACTGAACTGGTCACTGAAAAATAGTGAGTTTGAAAATTTTGTGAAAAATTAGAAAATTGCTGCTGACCTTTGAAGCCCTCTGGTGTCTTCCAAAAGTAAAAACTCATCAATTTTATGATGCCAACATAAAGTCCAAAATTATTTTGAATATCCATTTTCCTTACAAGCAGAGAGCTTCAAAGTTAGAAAAATGCTAAATTTTCCTTTTTCTTCATCAAATTTTGGGATTTTTCACCATGAAATGATGCAAGTTACCACAAAATTTTACCACCATGTTAAAGTAGAATATGTCACGAAAAAACAGACTCGGAATCAGAATGATACGTAAAAGCATCCCAGAGTTATTAATGTTTAAAGTGACAGTGGTCAGATGTGCAAAAAACGCTCTGGTCCTAAGGTGTAAAATGGCCTGGTCCTTAAGGGGTTAAAGGGGTACTCTGGTGAAATATATATATATCTTTTATTTATTTTTCAAATCAATTGGTTCCAGAAAGTTAAACAGATTTGTAAAATACTTCTGTATAAAAATCTTATTCCTTTCAGTACTTATCAGTTGCTGTATACTACAGAGGAAGTTGTGTAGTTCTTTTCAGTCTGACCACAGTACTCTCTGCTGACACCTCTGTCCATGTCAGCAACTGTCCAGAGCAGGAGCAAATCCCCATAGCAAACCTCTCCTGCTCTGAACAGTTTCTGACATGGACAGAGGTGTCAGCAGAGAGCACTGTGGTCAGACAGAAAAGAAATTAAAAAAGAAAAGAACTTCCTCTGGAGAATACAGCAGCTGATAAGTACTGGAAGGATTACAATTTTTTAGTAGAAGTGATTTACAAATCTATCACCGAAATACACCAAAATATAACCTTTATTACAGATCAATAAAAATACATATTTGTTCAAAACCATAAAAAAGAAAGAAAACAAACAACACACAAAATGCGTAGTTGTGCTGCTGACGGCCCTATGGAGGGGCACAGCAGACTTATGTACAGAATGGATCAATTACAGTACAACAGGTAAGTATCACCACCTAACCAGGATATGGGGATAAGGTAGGGGAAGGAGGGAAGGGAACTGATAGAGGGGAGGACAAGGCTGGAGAATGGCCCCTACCTGATACACCCTACCCTATAGCCCTGACTCTAAATCCTGAGCCTAGGTGGGGTGGACGCCCTCCATTTGTTTATAAAGCTTCCAGACATAACCAATTTTTACTAGGGAGCAACTCAACTGTTTCAACCAGTGTTTCCCAACTAGTACGCCTCCAGCTGTTGCAAAACTGCAACCCCCAGCATGCCCGGACAGCCTTTGGCTGTCCAGGCATGCTGGGAGTTGTAGTTTTGCAACAGCTGGAGGTGCACTAGTTGGGAAACACTGGTCTAGGGTAGAGTTTCCCAACCAGTGTGCCTCCAGCTGTTGCAAAACTACAACTCAAGGACAGCCAAAGGCATTGTGTAAAAAAGAAGAGTTGTCTTCCAGGTGATATTTTCCCCATGTTTTTATGTATATAATTAATTTTTTTTTCATCATTTGTTCACTTATTTATATATTTATCTAAATCATAAAAATACCCATCTATTATTATGACTGCCAGGGGGGGGGGAATAGGTGTCACATAAGTGTGCATATATTACACATTTCTTTGTGTCGGAACAAAATTTGTAATGTAGAGAATTGTCACAAATTGCTACAGTGTAGAAACTGTATTGTAACAGCAAATGCTTCATGTTCACACTGTGCAAACATTTTACAGCAGTTGTTAAATGAAAAACATTTACTACCTTTACAGACTGGGACCCCCAATGATCGCTAAAATGGGGTCCCAAGCCTCTCATTCCTCTTTACTTTACGATCACAGTTAGGAGGCCTTTTGAGTGGTGTGGTGGTCCCACATGCACCGTGCCGATCCATTAAGTGTTTATGGGATATCCAAACACAGCTTGGCTGTTTCCATCGGCCCCCGTAGAAATGAATAAAGCAGCAGGGCACAAGAGGGGACCACCTCTTTGTTAAAGCTCCTTTTAACTGGCATCACATAATAGGCAGGAACGGGTGATCAGGACTACCTTAGTGATTGGTGGGGGTCCCACAACCACACCACCAGGTTAGGACAGATCCCATTGACTTAAATAGGGTCCGATGGTGATCTGGTAGTTTAGCGGAGAGAAGAAAAAAAATACATTTTTTCTCTGCTAAGCTTCCGTGCCTCCGATGGGCTGGCCAAGGAAGATTTATTCTGACTGCCATATTTGGAGTCGGGAAGGAATTTTTACCTCTAGTATGAGGGTTTTTTTTGCCTTCCTCTGGATTAACTCAGTAGGGATTCATTAGGGATATAGGTTGAACTTGAAGGACTCTGGTCTTTTTTCAAGCTTATGAACTATGTTACTATGTTACGGAGCTAAATGGCAATGTGAAAGAGGCCTTATTATGAAAGGTGACTTTACCTCATCAGGGCTGGATGCCTGGTAAACCCGGCAGGAATCCTCAAATTGTCTCTCTGCCTCAGCCTGGTCGGTCACACCGTTGGACTCATAGGAGGGGGTGACATTGTGGCAGAGGGCAATCCCTTTTACAGCTTCATACACACGGCTGCTCATCGTCTTCCTCACTTTGGTGGTGGTGCCTTTCTGCGCTGGAGGATCTTGAGACGGCTGCAGGGAAGAAGATGATATAAGAACAAGTATGACATGGCTAGATCCTGGCCAGTTAATGACTCAAGGGGAACACACCATAAAATATGCATTTCTGGAAGGCTTTGGTCCATCAAAATCATTCTACATTCTAAAATTATTCTACAATTTATCCAAATAATGATTCTAAGGCTGGGTTCAATATTCTAGACGGGGATTCAGAGGGCAGCCGACTCCAACTAAATCAGTATGCGCGAATACCATGTGGACATTACCATTACCATAGAAGGCAATGTATTCAAGCGTATTCCACCGAAAGAATAACCAAGATCGTCCTTTCTAAGGAGAGGCATATATGTATTGTAGGGTCCGTTCTGATGAGGTCATCTTACTGTGGTGGGATGCACACAATTTGCTCAAAGGTTATGCAAAAAACCTCATCTTTTCTCAGAACAATAATAAAATTCTAAATCATTCATATTTTACATATAACTTTACATTTGCAGGAGGCTGCTGTCATTTTTGTGCACTAATAGGGATGATCTATTGTTTAAATCAGATCTTTACTTTAGAATATTAAAACATTTTAAAGAATTTTTGGGGATGTTTCTTTCTATTTTTCCATTTCACTATCTTAAAAATATAATCATCCTTAAACAGAATGTATCAACAAGATTTGTTACCCTAACAAGAGGCAGATACCGAAACATATTTTCTGATTTCAATTTCTTCCATTAATTTTTTTTAGTACATTATTATGAGAGCAACCATGTTGCCGGAGCTTTTTTTTTTTTTTTTTTTTTTTTTTTTAAACTGAATTTATAGATATTCTTTACAACAGGACCCATGGACATAGAAAACAATAGACTTGACATGTTCTATTCAGACGAATTGGAGATGGCACTGGGCATTCTCTGTGACCTTATAGAGGTAATTCTCATGCACCAGACTGGATCAAGATGCCTCCTGGAGTGATCAATGAAAGTAACTGTACTGTAATCACTATATTGTCACTTTATTGGCGAAGAATATTTGTTATATTGGTGCCTATACATTGGTAGCATTTCCCCTTCCTGGCTAAAAAGTGAGGGTATGCCTGTTCCGAACTATGTGATCAAGTGTTATATGTTCCACGTATTAACTTCTCATTTTTATGGTATGGTTTAAGGGACCTTTACACTATAATAATGTGAAATAATGTTCCCAATACATTAATGTACATTGTCCTGTATAAACAGGGAATTTGTGGTCTACAATCCAGCAATGGTTTGCCTGGCCCAGCCTGCTCGATAATTGAGTCATACAAAGGTTCATCAAACAAAGCACCGATCTACAAGATCACTGTCTATTAGGACCTGCTTAGCCCTTCTGTTTTTCTGCACTATAGGGTGGGGGTGATATAGTATGTGGGTTTATGTGCCAGGACTACTTTCTAGTCCCAGTGTGGACTGTAAGACTATGTTCACATGTTGGAATTTCCATGCAGAATTCTGCAAGGAGATTCCACTGCAGCAGAGTCCCGTTGAATTCAGTGGGATTCTGCTGCGCTGTGCACAAGGCGGAATTTCCGATTTCAGTGTCCGCAGAAAGAATCAACCTGTCCATTCTTTCTGCAGACTCCGCACGGAATGCATTGCCATCTATGACAGCACATTTTCATGTGGTCCTAGCACTGTCACGTGATGCCGGCACACGCAGCCTGGCAAATGTCCACACGGAAATTTTTCCGACATCTGAACATAGCCTAAGAGTGCGTTCACACATTCTGTTTTTAGTTGCAATTATTTAGCCAGAAATGGATTTGAAAAGTCTCAGTGTTTCCTTTGTACGTGATTCATTACTGGCTTTGTACTTAAAAATTGCAACTACAAATCTGAACATGTGAACACACAATGTGTGTGATGGATTTTGGAACAAACTATGTCAACAGTTCAGGGGTGTGGAAATTTTATAAAAAACTACTTGTCCACGGGACTAAAATGGAGCAAAATCTACTTGTCCCTCATGACGATCCACTTGTCCGGCCAATTTTCGTTTTTACACTCTCGTTTTTTCCTCCTCGCCCTATAATAGCCATAACTACCTACTATAATGATATCTTTTAATTTTTCAATAACATATTCTCCGAACCAAAAATATATATATATTAAGGGAAGTGAAATTGAAATAGTAAAAGATAATTTAGCAGATTTGGTGGTTTTTCTTTTCTGCGCCATTTACCTTGTGGTTGAGATAACATGTTAGTTTTATACTTTAGGCGCCTGATTACAGCGATACCAGATTTGTATCGTTTACATCATGTTTTACTAATTCTGGACTTTTTCTAATTTTTTTAATTGCCATTCTAAAAATTGCAAATCTGTGGTTTGGTATTTTTTTACATTTACCGTACGGGATACATAATGTTATATTTTCATAGGTTGTACAATTACGCACGAAGCGATACCAAATATGTTTATTTTTATTATGTTTGCATGTTTTTATATAGGGAAAGGGGGTGATTTGAACTTTTAACATGGAAGGGGTTAATGCAGCGGTCTTCAAACTGTGGCCCTCCAGATGTTGCAAAACTACAACTCTCAGCATGCCCGGACAGCCAACGGCTGTCCTGGTATGCTGGGAATTGTAGTTTTGTAACATCTGGAGGGGCACAGTTTGAAGACCACTAGGTTAATGTGTGTCTTTCAAACTTTTATTAAAACTTTATTTTATTTTATTTATTTATTTTTTTACACTTTATTACACTTATATGAGAAATCATTAAATTCCTCAGACAGATGAATAGATTCTATTGAACTCTATTAATCTGTGTGCTCTCTGATCCATTGATAGAGCCTGGTCCAGCCAGGCTCTATCAATGACAGAGCGGGACAGCAGGAAGCAGAGGTAAGTCCTCCGGCTACCTCCATAGTGGATCGCCCCCCTGCGATCGCGCTGCGGGGGGGCGATTCACCCCACTAGCCCACCAGGGAGCATTCACATGTCCCTTTAGACGCCGCTGTATCTAAAGGGTTAATAGCCAGCCGCGGCGATCGGCGCATGCTGGCTCTTAGCGGAGGCCCCCGGCTACTGAGAACAGCCGGGGGCTGCAGAGTATGGAGCGGGCAGGAATCCTGAGCCCGCTCCATACATACTGCAGAGCACCGCAAGCATCTCCCTGTGCAGACGTGCCTCCTCCCCTCAGCTCTCCGAAGCTACAGCTGGGGGGAGTGAAGGCAGAGAACGCAGGTCTGCACGGGGAGCAAGAAGCCACGCCCCCTCATCTCCCCCCCGCACGTCTGCAGAGCAAGAAGCCACACCCCCTCATCTCCCCCCGCACGTCTGCAGAGCAAGAAGCCATGCCCCCTCATCTCCCCCCGCACGTCTGCAGAGCAAGAAGCCATGCCCCCTCATCTCCCCCCCGCACGTCTGCAGAGCAAGAAGCCATGCCCCCTCATCTCCCCCCCGCACGTCTGCAGAGCAAGAAGCCATGCCCCCTCATCTCCCCCCGCACGTCTGCAGAGCAAGAAGCCACGCCCCCTCATCTCCCCCCGCACGTCTGCAGAGCAAGAAGCCATGCCCCCTCATCTCCCCCCGCACGTCTGCAGAGCAAGAAGCCACGCCCCCTCATCCCCCCCCCCCCGCACGTCTGCAGAGGAGGGGAGAGAAGACACATACACAGCTTCTCTGCTCCCCTGCTCTGCTTCAGAGGACACAGGCTGCAGAGTATGGAGCGGGCAGGAGTCAGGAGCCCGCTCCATACAGACTGCAGATCCGCCGCACTTGTCAAGTCCGGCCCTGCTTGCCCGAAGCCGGGCTAAGGGCCGGACAAATTCACCTGCCCGGCGCCCAAAACTGCTAGTCCCGGGCGTCGAGCGATAGAAATTCCACATCCCTGCAGTTCGTAAAGGGGTACTCTGCCTCTAGACATCTTACATTGGACAAGATGTCTAATCGCAGGGTTCCCACCCCTGGGGACCCCCGTGATCTCGGCTGCGGCATCCCAGACATCCGGTGTACGAAGCGAACTTAATTCCGTGCCGGATGACTGGCGATGCAGGACAGAGGCCAATGATTTCACGGTATCACCCCGCTTGGGACATCACGGCCATGCCCCGCTCGTTACGGCCATGCCCCCTCAATGCAAGTCTATGGGAGGGGGCGTCATGCCCCTTCCCATAGACTTGCATTGAGGGGACATGGCTGGGACTTCACGAGCCTCTGGCACTGCACCCGATTCTCTAACTGAACGTCGGGTGCAGCAGTGATAGGGGATTAGATGTCTAGGGGTGGAGTACCCCTTTAAGATGGAGCAATCAGTATAAAGCATTTGGCTCAACTCATGCCTTCTAGATGCGTCCCTTTCTTAGGACAACTGATGTACTCCAGTATTATGTTCCATAACGTAAGTTTTTCTAAAGATGACAGCTATTCTTTTTGATGCCCCAATACACATGTAGATTTGGGTGAGCGTGCATGTTTCCAATGGGGTGGGAGACAAAGAAGTTCACCCAAATTCTAGGAGCCAAGTGTGCATGTGTTTTTAATAGGCTGAGAAGAGAAAACTGCTGCCAAAAAAGATTCAGCATTTTCCATCCATCTCTTCCCCAACATCATGTGTTGGGGGACAATCAGGTTGTCCCCATACATATTAGGCAATTGGCCTTTGTTGGAAATCTGTGGGTTCAGCTGACGTGTATGGGGACCGTAAGTTATGTTAAACCATTATCCAGTGCATTTTGTTTGATAGATGTGCCATGTATCTTTAGATTGTAAGCTCATCTGTACAGGGCTTTCTCCTTTACATAGATCTAGTCATCCCTGAACCAAACAGTGCTGCAGTTAAAGGGCCACACACCGCAAGATATCTGCAACAACTCAGATTAAACTTTATTGTTGTTGCAGATATCATGTTCTTTGCCGCTCACAGTTTCTTGTACAATAACAGATTAAATGCGATATTTGGATAAATTACATAACATTTTTACAGACTTATGAATATTGCTGTTCCGCTGTTGGCGCATATACCACTATTACCTGTGGTGCATTGTGTAAACTGCTTAGTTGGTACCCATAAAATATAATTCACAAGACTATGAAATAAATGCCTCCTCGGTGGCGGCAGGAGCCGGATCAAATGTTCATAATAAAGCTGTCAGGTTATACGCTGCATTAGAAACACATTGTGTGAGTGAGTGACCCTCCAGTCAGGAGCCGCACAGTCCTTTATGGATATGATTAATGGAAATGTAAAGCAGATGTTGGTAGTGGGGCTGCCCAACGCGTTTCTGTGAGACATTTTTTGGACTATTTTTAGTTTTCTCCTAGTGTAATTAGACAATTACTTCATTAGGCTGGTCACACAGCGGACACTGGACCGCGCTTCCTGATCTGTTAACCTTTGGTGTCAGGAGGAGCACGAAAAAGTTTCCCTTCCAGGTCAAAAGGTGACGGAATGGAAATAGTAATGGAAGCCATGAATCAGATCTACAGTGGAAGGAAATGCTTCTCATTACACAGAACAGAATCAGCCTCTTAATTCACTTGTCAACAGCCCAACAAAATTGGGGGGTCCAAGATGGCGGATGTGTAATAAGCAGCCCACCGCTCTCTGGTTACACATAAATCTTGTTCTTCTCACGTCCTGTTGTCCAATACCTTTCATGTGAATTATTACTGTGTTTCATCATACAGCGCACTTGGGGCGGCCCACATAGGCTTAACTGCAGCTCATGGGCTGACGCCGATGGAACCATTTATAATACAGACGTGTCAGACTGGACTGCTTGATGTGAAGCTCCTCACGTTCATTATACCCACACAATGCAAGCTAACCGAACACGAGGCCTCCCATTCAGGCAGGTATGAAAAATGAAAAAATAACAAAGGGGAGGTTTATCACTGTGTGTTTAGCTACACTTGTTATGTGTATGTATGGTTAATTTATCGAAAGTCGCACACGCTGTGATAAATTTGACACACGTGCACGTGTGGGATTTTTGCTTCTGTAAAGTTGTTGTAAGCAAGTTTTGTAAGAGAATAGATTGTTGGTATTGGTTTGGGACATTTTGAGTTGCCTGCCACAAAATTTGCGACATTTGGAGAAAAGTCACACGTGATAACTTCACAACCGCTGCAAAGTCAAAGGGAAAAATAGTCAAAGTAAGCAACCACTGACGTCCCAAATTTGCACCTTTTTTTACACACCAAAAGACGGGTAAAATGTTTGATCGAGTACAGCAAGCACTAGTCAGGCTCTGTTCATACTATGCACTCGGTGTGCGTTTGGTGTATCCAACAGAAAATCCAAAGTATTCAGTTAAAGGGGTACTCCGCTGCTCAGCACTCAACATTTTGTTAGAGCCGGTGCCAGGCGCTCATGATGTCACAGTCCCGCCCCCTTGTGATGTCATGCCCCACCCCCTTCAATGCAAGTCTATGGTAGGGGGCGTGGTGCCCGCCACGCCCCCTCCCATCGACTTTCATTGAGGGGCGGGGTCATGACGTCATGAAGCGGCAGCGTCGTGACATCATGAGGGGGTGGGGTTGTGACATCATGAGCCCCCAGCACCTGCTCTAAGCATTTGGAACATTCTGTTCCGAATGCTGAGCAGTGGATTATCCCTTTAACATACCCATAGATTGTAGAAAATAGAAAAGAAAATACAAAATGAAAGGAGTTTTAGTTTTTAACTTTTTAACCATATACGACTTGCTTCTGAGGGTTTTTGGTAAGAGCTGGAGGGAACTAGGTGGTGGAGGCCTCGGGGCATATGCCCCCTGTGCACTCCTCCAGCATGACGATACAGAATATTTGTGCAATAGGAAATAATGTAAATATCTCATAATCGGGGACCTCTGTAGTCTTCTCATGCTGATCCATGAATCTAATGTACAGTGGTCCCTCAAGTTACAATATTAATTGGTTCCAGGATGACCATTGTATGTTGAAACCATTGTATGTGGAGACTATAACTCTATGAAAACCTGGTAATTGGTTCTGAAGACCCAAAACGTTATCCAAAAAAAAGTAGATATTGAATACAAATAAAGCAAGTCCTTACATTTAAAAGTAAGAAAGATCTGCTGGAAGCTGTAAATCACTGTCTATGTAGAGGACAGTGTTCCAAAAAAGTAACATGGAGCCGCCCCCACCTGGTGTCCAAAGGAGCAGCTAACCCTGGCACAGGTAAAGAGTAGTACAGAACATGTAATACCACCCTGTACTATAGGGAAGTGCTACCAGACAGCCAGTCAGTGCATGAACTTCAGTAATGCCCCTTTCACACTGTCGGTATGCTTTGCCAAATTCGGCCATCAAACTCCCTTATTAGCACATAACGGGTCCCGATGGACCCCATTGTATTCTATAGCCGCCGTTATTTTTGGAGAAAAAAGCCGGAGAAAGAGACGGTGCAAGCACTATTTTTCTCCGGCTTTTCTAGATCCTCAAATAACGGGCTTTACACTGCGGGAGACAACCAGCAGTGTGAATGTAGCCTAATACAGGTATTTTACCAGTGAATTCCCATTCTGATTGGTCAGTTCTTCCAGCCATTGACATGTTTTGCAGATCTGGACTGGCTGTAGCATTGTATGTTGAGTCAGAAAAGACCATTATAAGTTGAAAATATTGTAACCTAAGGGTGTTGTTAGTAGAAGAATCACTATATTATTATTGCTTTATCTTTTACCAGGTGGTACAGGCAGTGGGCACGTGGCTGGGTCAGGTCTATTGTATATTAAGGAGGATGTTCACTCATATCACCTACCTGTGTGTATATGCTGAATATGTGACTCTGCACTTCGTCCATTGAATCCATTCCATAGGCCACAGTCCCCAGGTGAAGACGTTTAAAGACCATCTCATTCTGGGTCAGGGTCCCTACAAGATGCAGCATTATAGGATCAGTCTATATGGATGCATTATAGGATCAGTCTTTATCGGATAGTACTGCAATAGTACATTACAACAAACCCCTTTTGATGATAAGGAGTAAATAATCATAAAACATTACCCATCACATTAACATGACCCAGACCCTTACCTGTTTTGTCAGTCAGTAAGTAGGAAATTCGTCCAAGCTGCTCTGGGATCGTGCTAGATCGAACGACTGTTCCTGGGATTTTGGGGTCCCTGCGGATCATCCAGCTGTAGACAATTTTTCCCATATCCAGATTGACCCGCAAGCTGAAAGATGCCAAAGTCTCTGTGTCAGTGATCTCCAACTTGTGGCCCTCCAGCTGTAGTGGAACTACAACTCCGAGCATGTCCTAAGATCTGCAGCTAATGTGACTGTTCTAATAAAATGCAACTTTCTAATATATTTTGCCTTTAAATTCTGTATTATATTTAAGATCTTTGCTTTTGGTTTAACCTGTTGGAGACGAAGGGCGTACAAGTACACCCTTGTTCCCTGGTACTTAAGAACCAAGGGCGTACCTGTATGCCCGTGGGAATTCCGGTCACTGCCGCACATGAGGCGGTGATCGGAATGGGATGACTGCTGATATTAGCAGCCATCCTCGCACATAGCCTAGGGAGGTCCTGCAAACCCCCCCTTGTCGGCGATTGCTGTGATTCGTCGGTCAATTATGACCGGCGAATAACGGCTCTTCCGGGCTGATCGGGTCCCTGGTGACCCAATCTCCCAAAAATAAAAGGTGATCGGGGCTGTCAGAGACAGCCCGATCACCATGAAGAATAGGAGCGAGGTGTCAGGGGTGCCACCTCCTCCTTTCCCCTGCCATTGGTCAGTCAGAACAGACCGACCAATGGCAGGAGGGTTAAAGTTGAGAGCCGGGGGGGGGGGGGGGGGAGCTGCTTACCAATGATCAGGGGCTGCGGCGGGCCAGCTGTGATCAGGAGCTGTGTGGGGCTGTGACAGTTGCGGAGACGGCATACGGCAGTGAAGATCGTTGGTGAGTGATCTTCACGCCGTCCTTGTAAAAGTTATCAATGCTACAACTCCCAGCATGCCCAGAAAGCCTTTGGCTATGCGGGCATGCTAGGAGTTGTCGTTTTCAGACATCTGGAGGTCCACAGTTTGGAGACCACTGTGCAGTGGTCTCCAAACTGTGGCTCTTCAGATGTTGCAGAACTACAACTCCCAGCATGTCTGGACATGCTGGTAGTTGTACTTTTGCAACACCTGGAGGTGCAATGGTTTCCAAACTGTGTCCCTCCAGATGTTAGAAAACTACAATTCCCAGCATGCCCAGAAAGTCAGGCATGCTGGGTGTTGTAGTTCTACAACATCTACAACTCTCAGCATGCCTGGACAGTCTGGGCTTGCTAGGAGTTGTAGTATTGCAACATCTGGGGGGACACAGTTTTGAGACCACAACTTTGCACCTACAGACCCATATATACGGGCTTGTTTTTTTGCATCACCAATTGTACTTTGTAATTACATCACTTATTTTATAACATAATCTGTAACGAAACAGAAAAAAACGTATTTGTGGGGTGAAATAAAAAATAAAACACATCATTCTGTAACTTTGTAGGTTTTATTTTATTTTACTACTTAAAAATACTACGTGCACCAAAATTAGTATCTTCTGACCCCTATAACTTTTTTATTTTTCCGCATATGGGGGTATATGAGGGCTCATTTTTTGCGCCATTGTCTGTAGTTTTCACCATTTTTGTTTTGATGGGACTTTTTGATCGCTTTTTATAATTTTTTTTAATGATATATGAAGTTACCAAAAATGAACAATTTTGGAGTTTTTTTTGTTTTTTTTTTAACATATACACCATCGACCATGCAGTTCAGCTATCCTTATACTTTAATAGTTTGGACATTTATGCATACCTCGGTACCACATTTTATTTCATCAATTTTTTTTTTTTTTAAGTGGGAAAAGGTGGGGGGTCTAACTTTTATTAGGATGGGGTTAATAGGGGGCTATAACATGCAATCTTTTTATTGGATATACTGATCAATGCTATGCCGTATCATAGCATTGATCAGTGTTATCGGTGCTCTGTGGCTCCAGCCTGAATGGCAGGCTGGGAACAGCAAAACACAGATCGGACGGCGAGAAGGCAGGTAAGGGCCCTCCCGTCCTCTCAGCTGATTGGGGCATTGCGGTTTCACCGCAATATCTCGGTTTCACCACAATATCTCGGTTTCACCGCAATGGTCCCGATCAGCTCCTCTGAGGTGCCGGGACACTTTCACTTTTGGTTTAGACGCTGCAATCAACTTTGATTGCGGCATCTAAAGGGTTAATGCCGGGCATCAGCCTTATCGGTGGTGCATTAACCTTGGGTCCTACTGCTGATAGCAGTGAGCACGCTTCAAATCCCTCTAACGGGACCAGGGTGTACAGGTATGCCCTTGGTCCTCAAGTATCAGGACACAAGGGCATACCTGTACGCCCTTGGTCCCCAACAAGTTAAAGTCAATGGTTATCAAAATCAGCTGCAGAAAATATGCTGCAAAATACGGCACCTGTGACGGAATACTATAGTCACTTACATACTGTATTGCATTATTGCATTCACCCCTAGTTTCATTGGATTCCAACAACTCCTTGGTGTATTTGTTTTTTGTCCATGAGTGACAAAGAAAGAAGCTGCTTTTCCATAGGGGAAGTCAAAGTAGTTTTCTTACCAGTAATGGTAATTGTCTGCTGGGACTGATACAGGATTGCCTTTTGAACAACATTAGTCCATTAAACTGATTATTTGTCAATGCATATGTATATGTATGAAGAGAATGCAACATTCCCCAACAATTGGGAGCCAGACAACACCAGGACAGCATTCTCTAGAGCAGTGGTCTTCAACCTGCGGACCTCCATATGTTGCTAAACTACAACTCCCAGCATGCCCGGACAACCAACGGCTGTCCGGGCATGCTGGGAGTTGTAGTTTTGCAACATCTGGAGGTCCGCAGGTTGAAGACCACTGTTCTAGAGAGTACAATAGCACATCTCTGCACTGTGGATATTGTAATGTATTTTTATGAAATTGTCATACATTGTAAAATTTGAAGGAAAAGTATAGGCAAATACATGGGTATAACTATATCTATTGCAGCCATGGTATCTGCTATGGGGCTCAGGGGTTGAGGGCACCACACAAGTGCAAGAATATTGTACCTTTTTGTAAAGTAAAACAAATAAGTGACTTTCTGCTAGTATTTGTGGATTCATTTTGCTATGAGACCCTATAGATTTTAGTTACACCACTGGACGAATGACATTCTGTATACAAGTTACCTGATGGGAATGATGTTAGAAAAGAGGAGCAGGAAGCGGATGATCTGTAGATACCAGCGACCGGCAAAATGCTGAAGAGTCACCATGACCAGAGAGACTACCACTAGGGCGCTGAATAAGATCTTCGTCAGACAGTTCACTTCCAAGTCAAAGAGACCGATCTGCAGCACAGAATCAAGATATGGTAAAGCCACATCAATAACTGGTGGGTATACAAACAATGCGACAAAGCCATTGGTGCACAAATTCATATATCGCGGTTCCTGTCATAGCTCATCTGATTAATGTTTTGTTTTTTTTACGTTGTGATAATAATTGTGTTTCATGAGTAAAGAAGCGTGAAACATTTAATGCAAGCCAGTCATACCTATATGTATTAACACCTTAGACATGCATGGCATATACACAGAATATACCCGGATAGACTTGGCCCTTGGCGTAGCATGTGTTTAAAAAGTAATGACCCTGATCACACTAATATATAATACAGTCCATAAACAACTTAACTAATGAATATGTGGTAAATTAACTTTTTTTTAGTTTCTTTAAAGTGCATCAAAAGGGGGCATGACCCCTGAAATGTTGCGGTGTTCTGCGATGAGAGGAGTACGCTTCAGTCTTATCCCAGAGGAACCCTATTCTGGAGATAGGTGCAGAGAAATGAGACCTGCATCTATCAGACACATTGCATATCCACGTCTAAGGTGAGAATACCCCTTTAACTTTCACAGACTAACCACCAGATACAACTACATGCTGTCTGCACAATTCCCAAATTGTGCACGGAGCGCAAACAGGATATATTTAATACCAATAAATGATATACGTATTTGCTTTTTGGAAATCTCCAGTATGCCCTCTAAGGCCGTACCTTACTTCGTGGATTGGAGGTGTTCATAACACTGCGTTGCTCTCGACCAGTATAAATAACCACTCCGACCACCGTACCTGCAAAAAAAAGCCTACATAGTAACATATCATCAGCCTACGTTTCTAGCTTCTCTCACTTTTACTAGTCCACTACCATTTTATTAACAGTCTAATCTGCAGATGAAGAGAATATATAGGGTAAAGTTCTGCAACTTTTTGAATTTGTATTTCAAGTTTCCCCATTTGAAACAAATCTCTGCTTGATTTCTGTGAATGGGAACATTTTTGGTCATATTTAAAAGTTGAGAACAGTTCTGATCTCAACCTGCTCACACAGTGGTAGTAATACATTTAGTCCAGACTGCTGATGCGTTTGGCTCACAGATGATCGTCTACATCAAATACAACAACAATAATGAAATAGGAGCACCACATAAATAGTAAAAAATGTCAATCTCAATTTTGAATGATATAAAGAGATACTAATACATAAAAGCTGGACTAGAAGTCAAGGAGTATAAAAAACATAGAGGAGGGATGTATTCAACAAGACGCCAAGCCATACAGTAATGATATTTTCTTAAAG
Source organism: Hyla sarda (assembly GCF_029499605.1). Classification (NCBI taxonomy): domain Eukaryota; kingdom Metazoa; phylum Chordata; class Amphibia; order Anura; family Hylidae; genus Hyla; species Hyla sarda. Next base: position 79,108,334 of record NC_079200.1, on the reverse strand, counting down.
ACCTCTAATGCATAAAGTGCAATATTCAATGAGATCCAATATATATCATATACCAGTGTATAGATATCCTAATACTGTCCAAGCAAAAATGAAAAGTAAAAAATAGTGGAGTTCATACAGACCAACAAATATGGTCTGAGTCCCCAATGTGAATTTTGTCTGCAGCCTCTTCCCACTAGTACAAGGTAAACATGTTGAGGGCCCAGTTAATACTGTATGGATTTACACTTGGATTAATACATTCCTCTTTCTCTGAATTTCCTCCAGCTTTTATGTATTAATATCTAATTATATCAAAGATTGATATTGTGTTCTGTTTAAATGGTGCTCCTATTTTGTTATTAGTATTAGAGATTGCATTGTGTTTTATTTATTATGTTGCCCTTGCAGTATAGGTGTAGGAGTTGGATACATGTGGTAAACGTTTGGCATATATATATATATATATATATATATATATATATATATATATATATTTTTTTTTTTTTACAATGCAATAATTCAGCTTTGCTCACATAAAGACCCCTTTGTAAGCTAAATATAGAGGTACATTGTAATAAGGAGCATATTGATAGAGGTGCCATGTACATGTTTCACGCCTGTGAATCAGATAGGAAAGAGAGCTTTAAGCACACGGAGGATTGCCTACACTGAGACACAGAATGAAAGCAGAGCAAGCAGATATGTTGTAAAACAATTGAAAAATAATGATTTAATATTTTCCCCAAACAGAGTTCCAACGTTTGGGTCTCATGCACAGTCATCACCCCCTCCATACATTGGCAGCAATGTTGCCATCCATCAGACTGCACAGAAAGGGCCATTCATTATCTGATGTCATAAATTTTGTTTCTTGACGGATGAAAGATGAAGTGACTCCACGTCACAGATGACTTTAGCATCATTTACAGATGCCCCGGGGTGACTATGTGTCAGTTCTCCTTTCTTTTGGTGTCACAAATGGAAGAGAAAACACAAAAAACTAATTTGGAGCCTAATTTTCTCAATGACAGACTCAATTATTACCCATTACAGACAAATGAATGAGGGATTAAATTGTTAACATGCATTTCAGGGGACTTGGAATGTTTATCTTTACCAGAAGCAATGACCGTGCTGGCCCACAGTGTGTTCTCGATACTTAAGCTTTCATTTATTGGGGGGTCGCTGTCCTCCTGTGAAGAGATAAAGAACCTGAATACACTGTCTGGAGCACATTTGTAATGTATTTATGTCTTCTGAACTCAAAACTTTCAAAGTTCCTGCATCACACATTAGGGCCCACACAGTAATAGTGTGTCTTTAGGTTCCACATAGTAAGAATGTTCATTTTAGATCCCATACAGTAATACTGCCCTCTTTAGGCCCCACACATAGGAGTGCTTCCTTAAGGCTTCACACAGTAACAATGTCCCCTTTAGGTCCCACAATGTAAGAATGTCCCTTTTTAGGACGTTTAGGAGGAATTTCCACTGTGTCGGGCCTAAAGGGGGCATATTACTGTGTGGGACTTAAAAATACATTCTAAATGTGTTTGGCCTAAAGGGGACATGGTTACTATGTAGGACCTTTAGGGGGTACTATTACCATGTGGGCTACTCCAGGGAAGTATTTATATTAAAACAAAGCTCCAAAGCCACTACACTTCCTGGATATGCATGGATTCTGTGGCCCCTATTGTCTCCTCTGGCTGCTTGATATTATTTGCCATCCTATCCTCCCCTTGCCTATATCTCCCAGCAATTGCAGCTCCACTCCAGCCTCCCCCCTCCTAATCTGAGCAGCAGAGAGATTCATTGTCTGTTTGGCTGAGGCTGCACATGCCTCCCAGTTCTCAGCACTAAATAGAGCATGACTCCTCAGAGTAGGGCAGAAACCACATGGACCTTGGGGGAGATTTATCAAAATCTGTCCAAAGGAAAAGTTGCCCAGTTGCCCATAGCAACCAATCAGATCGCTTCTTTCATTTTTGAAAAGGCCTCTGCAAAATAAAAGAAGCGATCTGATTGGTTGCTATGGGCAACTAGGCAACTTTTCCTTTGCACAGGTATTGATAAATCTCCCCCCTTTGTCTCTCAGGAGGGTGGGGGCTGCTTTCAGAGAGGAATTTGGGCAGAGACAGAGCAGATGGCTGGATGATGTCATTCCCTCACTTCATGCATGTAAGTGAAAACCAAAGAGGGGATTAAATGCTCTATATAGCTAATGAATGATATTTAGACACATAAATAGGTTGATGAGAGAGAAAGGATGGGTTATGGGCTTAGTTCCCCAGAGTAACCCTTTAAGAGGGAGCACAAACTAAAAAATATCTTTGATTTACAGTATACAGATCCACAAAGTGTAGGTATATTCTAAGACTTAGGCTCTGTTTACATTCGCTTCAGAGGCTCCAAAAATATCCATTGACCATTACTCACCCGGGTAAACGTTCCTGCAAAATTATGGATGTCGATATTCGGTTCTTCTGCATATATATAGGCTCTAATCTGAAGCAAGTCCTGAATAATAACAAAAAGAAAATCATCATGGTTATTAACAATGGGGCAAATCCTAAAAAAAAATTAAAAAAAAATGCAACAACCACCAAAATGGAAGCCAACCTGATTTACTGATATGTGGCCACTTTTAAGGTTTAGGTGGAAAATGACCTTATAGATGACACTGTGGTAACAGGGTGTGATGTGGGCAGATGTTGTTACCCTAGGGGCAGATGGAATTAACCCCTTGTATTTGTGATGCCAGGGCGTGGTTTATCCTCGATACCACCTGAAGGTATACCGCTGGATCCTGGGCTAGGCACAGGGACAATAATGACTCCGACGCCAAGTTACGGATAACGGTAGCTTTACTGAGGGTAGACAGATGGTAAAGTCTATACAGTTTAGCCAGGGCCCAAGGAGGTGACCAGTTATGCAGAGCCCTTAAAGGGGTATTCCAGGAAAAAAAAAATTTTTTATATATCAACTGGCTCCGGAAAGTTAAACAGATTTGTAAATTACTTCTATTAAAAAATCTTAATCCTTCCAATAGTTATTAGCTTCTGAAGTTTTCTGTCTAACTGCTCAATGATGATGTCACGTCCCGGGAGCTGTGCATGATGGGAGAATATCCCCATAGGAGCTGGACAGCTCCCGGGACGCGAGTCATCAGACAGCAGTTAGACAGAAAACAGCAACTCAACTTCAGAAGCTAATAACTATTGGAAGGCTTAAGATTTTTTAATAGAAGTAATTTACAAATCTGTTTAACTTTCCGGAGCCAGATGATATATAAAAAAAAGTTTTGGCCTGGAATACCCCTTTAAGGGCTTGCTGGGACTTGTAGTAGATATGGTCAATTTAATGCAGACCACATTGACTTGACTGATGACTGTGACTGACTTGACTTGACTGATGACTGACAAGACTGAGACTGTGGCTTATTTGTGGCTGCAGACTGGACTTGAGGCCTCCTATTACTCTGGACACTCTCTAGGACTCGACTTGACCTCAGCAAAGACTTGTAAGGAAAGAGGGAGAGCTAGCTCCACCCAGGGCTCACATGGGGGAGACTAGCAGGGATGGTAAACAGTCTAAAAGTGACAATGCTTTCTGAACACATTACATGGTATAATACATTAGAATCATATGTACATGGGGGGGACAGATGCATGGGGTCCCAGGGGACACTGTAGGGAGGCTGCCTGATAGGGCAGCAAGAGTGTGGGGTAACCCCTCCCGTACTGGGCCACCACAACACATTATGACCTTATAGATGACACAGGTTATATGGGGTCAAACTGCACTGAAGATCTATGATGGATGGATGTATAGATAAAGTCACATGCTGTGTATGTATAGATAACATGTGCTCCATTATTAAGTTCTCTGTGCCCATGGTAAGCTGCAAAACATCTGGAAGCCCCAAGGACATGGACTGATGATTGTCAGATGAAGTGAAGTAGGTGACTGCTGCAACTATATTTGCTAGAATATACAATGAATGGGTCAGTATAGAGCTTAGGGGAAGGGTAAATAATAAGTGATAGATGCTTTTGTAGATTATTTACAGGCACAATGGAAACATTAACATCTATGTTCACTTCTTAGGTATTACTAGAGAAATATACATTATTCTACATAAACAATTGAGTCTGCATTATACTCAAGAGCTGCACTCACCATTTTGCTGGTGGGGGCACGGTATACATACACTTCTTTTCCTGTATGGATCCTGAGTTATATCCTGTATTATACTCCAGAGCTGCACTCACTATTCTGCTGGTGGGGTCACTGTGTACATACATTACATTACTTATCCTGTACTGATCCTGAGTTATATCCTGCATTATACCCCAGAACTGTACTCACTATTCTGCTGGTGAGGTCACTGTGTACATACATTACATTACTTATCCTGTACTGATCCTGAGTTATATCCTGTATTATACTCCAGAGCTGTACTCACTATTCTGCTGGTGGGGTCACTGTGTACATACATTACATTACTTATCCTGTACTGATCCTGAGTTATATCCTCTACAATACTCAAGAGCTGTACTCACTATTCTGCTGGTGAGGTCATTGTGTACATACCTTACATTACTTATTTTGTACTGATCCCGAGTTACAGCTAGCCTGTATTTGCATGAATATGCAATATTCAGAGAAAACTTATCCCAGTTTTGCATAACTGGAGTACCCCTTTAATTCAACCAGCATTTCCTGCTGGATCAGTGTCTGCACAGCTTGCTCTGGCAAATTGCATTCTGGGAAGTGCCCCCTTTACACTAGGCATTCTATAGTCATCTTATTTAGGTAACGCTCTCCATGTTTGTCCACAAGCTTGCCGACAGTTTCTGTTTGTAATTCACAGACCCAGGGCAGTGAGGACAAGTTAGGAAACTAGTTTTTCCCCATTTAAAAAAATATATATTTTTTTTTATGCATAACATCTGACTACCCAGCATTTGTTCCCTATGGTGCTGGATTAAAGGAAGTGTGCTGCACCTTTTTTTGTTTGCACAGTTATGGTATATGTGCAGTAAATGTCTTTGAACTGGCACCTACAGACCCAGCATCTGTAAACGTAGGGGTGCTCATATAGCTATTAGGCCATGTTCTCACGTCCGGAATTTCCTTGCGTAATTCTGCATTCAATGGAATTCTGCTGCGCTGTGCACACTGCAGAATTTCTACGCCAGATGTTTCTAGCACAGAAATCCCAATTTCCGTGTCTGCAGAAAGAATGAACCTGTCCACTATTTCTGCGGAATCTGCATGGAATGCATAGCAGTCTATGAAACGGTGCATTCCCGTGCGGTCCTAGTGCTGGCATGTTATGCAAGCGCCCGCAGTCTGCGGAATGTCCGCACAGAGATTTTCCATGCAGACATTCTGGATGTGTGGACATAGCCTAACCATGCAGAGGATCCACAAGCCCACATGACAAGTACAGGGGTCACTTACAGCTGCTGTGGGCAGTCTCTGTGTGCAGGACACTGGCAGCCGCAGCTTCCAGTCCGTCTCACCGTCCAGCTGATCGGTGCGCAGAAAGCAGGAACCTGAGGAAACAGTACAAAAGTTATTTCCACATTTAGTTAAAACGCCTCTCATTTCCATTTTTAACCCAGATGTAACACTACTGTACGGCTTAGGTTCTTTCCTGGTTTTACACTTCTTTAATCTACATCTACAATTGTGAATTTTGTTGCATTTACAATTATCTACTCCACAACCACACACTTTGCAGGACATTTCATAAATAAATTCTGATTGCTATGGACCTGACAGTCTGGTTGCTAGGGATACATTTTAACAACCAAGCTTAGCTGTGCTGACAGCAGAGACCGGGCGCAGCAGAGATTACAGGCTGCCATGTTATTCGGATATTTGAACACAATTACATAGGAAGAACAAAGAAGTTATGGGACACATACCATTTTTTTCGGACGTCCTTAGGAATATCATGTCGGCCGGAATTCTCTGATTCTGCATGAAAAATTACGAAGGTTTTATGACATTTTCAGTTTTGCAAACAGCTTGCACGTGAGTCTAAAGAAAAAGACGCAGCTTTCAAAGGAAGCTGGAAAGTGTTCTGAAAGTAAGATGCTGCCATCAACTAAGCCAAATTTCCTACTAATACTGAATTGGCTGACCTTGTATACGCTGTACAGTATAAAAATGCAGTCTGACTATTCACTGGAATATAGTGGTGCAAGGTGACTTGGTGAATAGCATGCTTGTCTTGCAGCGCCGGGTTTTAGGCTTAAATCCCACTAAGGACAACATCTGCAAAGAGTTTGTATGTTCTCCCCTTGTTTGCGAGTGTGTTTCCTTTAGATACTCTGGTTCCCTCCTACACTTCAAAAACATACTGATAGGTGAATCAAGATTGTGAGCCCCAGTGGGGACCTGGATTAATTTGAGTGTACAACGCTGTGCAATCTGTGTGCGCTATATAAATAAAGAATTATAATATTAATCCTAATTGGAACAGAAACAATTTCACACTGCCGTTGTTACCTGCCCGTAATAGGTCCGTTAGGCTCCTTTTTTTCTGCCTTTAACGGACGTTATTGGGGATGGTCACAACGGCATGGCAGGATCCCATTGATTATATCGGGGTCCATTGTTTTTACCAAGTATAGCGGGAGAAAAAGACGATGCACACACTTATTTTTCTCCCGCTGTACTCTTACATGTTTACTGTCCATGATATTTCACAATCAAACTAAATGCAATTCTGTAGGTGCAGAACTGAGTGCATCAGAACCAACCTTTTCTACAATTACAAGGTCTCCAACTTGTATGCTCGAGCTGCGGACCTTTACAGTACCTGTGGTAAAAAAACAGAAGACACTGGACATTATCTGTCTGTCCAAATAATGACAAATATTTGTAAATTTGGACACCATAAGACAATATTCCACAACCTGTAGCTCTCCAGTTCTGGCAAAACTACAACAAGCCTCGACAGCCTGCAGATACCCAATGTCATTTGTAGTACAGTCCCCAAATCCATTGTGATTACAGTACAACAATCTAGACTTCAAATAAGTGTTCCACATCCTGTGGCTCCCCAGCTGTTGCAAAACTGTAACTCCCATTATGCTCTAACAGTCTTCAGGTGTTACAATCCTGCCTCAAATCCTGCCGAAGGGAATTGAAGTTTTGCAACATTTGGAAAGCAACAGCAATTCAGCATTATTGATTTTTTTATACTTGTTATATTATTTTGTTATACTTGTAGCTTATATATCATTCATTTCTGAAGTCCTATTGAGAGGCCTACAGGCAATAGATAATTGAAAACTCCACAAAAAAGTTGCCATTCAGTGTGAATGAATTCATGCTAAAGGAGAGCGAAGTCCTGCAAATCTGAGACAGGGAGTAAAAATGTCTCCCAGTCCATACTAGGGGAATGTTCACATTGTGAATAAAAAAGGTGTAAAACTCACATGGAAACTGTCTGAAATACGCAAAGATTTATTGTATATTTATTAGAATTTTTTGTAAATTAGGCACAGGAGTAACTCATGCAGAGATGTCAGGTTCTGTTTTTCGGATGCTGAAATATCTGAGTCTTTTTAGTCTGAATTTTTCAGCATCATATGCACTGTAAAAGCTGTCTTTATTTAAGTCAATGGGAGGTGGTTTTCATATGCAAAAAATATGATGATTTGGATGCTGAATAGGCACCAATTCAGTGAATGAAGCCAAAATTTAACATATCTTTTATGGCTGTATGGTGGCTCAGTACGGGAGGTGTTACCCTTGCTGTCCTGTCAGGCATCCTCCCTTCAGTGTCCCCTGGGCCTCCTTGTACTTGTTTCCCCCCTGTACATATGTTTTTCTATGTATTATAATATATAATGTGTTGTTGCTTTAAGAAATGTACCACGGTATTGTTACCCAGGAGGTATCAGTGACCAGGTGATCCCAAGGGTGACCTATGGGCTCCCTGCTAGTCTCTCCATATAAGCCCTGGGAGGAGCTAGCTCGCTCTTCTTTGAGCTCTGCACTTTCTTCTAAGCTGAGGTCCAGTAAAGTCGAGTCCTAGTGGATAGGTTCAGAGTCATTGGAGGCCTCAAGTCCATTCTGCAGCCACAGTCAATTGCAAGTAAGCAACAGTCATAGCTTTGTCAGTCATCAGTCAAGTCAGTCCCTGTCAGCAACTGTCAAGTCAGTGTGGCCTGCATTAAATTGTCCAGTCCTACTACAAGTGCCAGCAAGTCCTTAAGGTCTCTGAGTCACTGGTCACCCCTGTGGGCCTGGCTGAACTGTATAGACTTTACCATCTGTCTACCCTCAGTAAAGCAACTGTTATCCCTAACTTGGCGTCGGAGTAATTATTGCCCGCTGTGCCAAGCCCAGGATCCAGCGGTATACCTTCGGGTGGATAAACCACACCCTGGCTTCACAAATACAAGAGGTTAATGCCATCTGCCCCTAGGGTAACAACATCTGCCCTCATCATACCCCGTTACCACAACTGCATTACCCAAAGCTCCAGCAGTACTGAACTAGACACAGAACCCAAATTCCGTTTACTATCAGAGGCCAATGCAATATGAGCATCATATAGACACTACAATGTGGCCTCATCTCCAGCTGGAACCAGACAGTCATTCAGGACTACATGAGATCATTACTCTAGTTAAACTGATTTAACCCATGTACCACTGACTTCAAGGCTATAAGAAAAAGGCTAATGGCAGCTGATGTCCATTGGCTGGGGTTGTACCCTTTTTGTGGCAGGTGCAGGAATAGGATTTATACCCAAAATTAATAAAGAGTTAAAGCCAGAGCCGCCATCCAGATGCTGCTCACACACAGTGCAGATGTTCAGATTAGCATTAGGTCACTATGTCAGTTCCCCCTGTCAGTTGTGGCAGAACTCCTGTGGTGTTGTTGTAATCACATCGGAGCCCCTACTCTTCTGCCATCAATGTGGGGACCCTGATATCTGACCTCTGGTTGTGAGCTTGCTGTAGATCTGGGAGTTCACTTCTTTATCCCGAATGAAACATCGAATCTCCTCCACAGCCTCCCGAATGATGGTGACAGCTAGGACAAATCCCTGCAGAGGAGAGAAATGATACTTTATATTAACGGCCTAGTGCTCCATAGAAGAAATTCAGGAGTGATACAATATGCGAAATAAGAAAACATTATTCGTCTGCAATGTTATGCTATTATGTTACTCAGGCACAAGCACATAATGCAGTTAGGCTGGTGCCACCGATGTAACTGCGCTCTAGTGAAGGGTCTCCAACTGGGGTTCTCCAGCTGTTGAAAAACTACAAGTTCCATCATGCCCAGACAGCCAAACCTGACACTGCTATTGGATTTTGTAGCTCTCAGGACATAGCCACGTGATCAACTTACAGCTTCAAAGCTGTTGTGAAACTACAGCTCCCAGCATGCCCTGACAACCAACAACTATCAGGGTATGATGAGTTTTGTAGGATAGCTTTGCAACAGCTGGAAAGCCACAGGTTGGGGAACACCACGTTTTAGCCATCCGGTGGGGAAAATGAAAAACTGGCCACTGCCGTATCCCTGACGGACCCGCCCCGCATCCCATTTATTTAAATGAGCCAGCCGGCATCAGATAGTGACTCCGGTTAGTTCATTTTTGCACCGTTATCAGTTTTATTGCCGGACTGACAAATGAATAGAATGTGGCAGCCGGATGGCTAAAATGTGGTGTGAATATAAATTGTCATAAAAATTTTAATATATCCCACACTAAGAGATGGAGACTTTATATAAACTTTTCATGTATATTTTTTATAAATATAAAAATGTAATATTGTGTCCAATAATGAATTAACCTTTTCTAATCAAATGTAAAAACCATCTACCTACCAGAGGAACCCAGAATGTGTACAGGGGCCCCAGTCGCATCTCAGGCACAAACTGTGAACAGGCTAGCAGCAGAAAATACAAGTTGAAGAAGTATTTGAACTGGTTAAAAAGGATCTAAAACAGAGATAAAGAGAAGAGTCAAGGTAAATAATAAGTAGCCTTATTTTATATCAATTTTTTTAAAGGAACATTCTAGGCAATGTGTGTTATACCTAGTGCAGGTCCTGAGGGGGCAGAGCATGACACAGGGATTCACAGGCCTCCAAATTCAGACATCATGTCCTGCCCCCTCAGGCCCTGCAGCAAGCATAACACAATTTAGTGTTCTCCCTGTCTCCAGTGCTGACATCCTAATTATTCATTTGCTATTGCCAATAACAGATTTGTACCAATTATCAATACACTCATTATACTGTAATGACTTCATATAACCCATCATCTCATATCGACATAGGGCTTATTTACATATTTCAGAGCATTTACACAAGATTCCAGAAAAATCAAGACAAATGAAAAAATGCAATGTGACACAAGCTGTGAATACAACATTATAGAGGACCTGTGGTCTCTTCCAAAAAACAGAAACCATCATGTAAGCCACTACTCCCTAGCTATAGGTGGGCATTAGTTCCAATGCACAATATGTCAATGGGGGTCTGAACTGTCAAATGGGCGGCTCTTAAATGGGCACGGTCACCAACTTTATTTTTTGATATGTTGTAGTACTTATTTACTACAACATATCTCTAATATTCTTTTATTATTATTATTTTTTATTAAAATGCTTTAATTTACATTTGAAAACCGGCCACTAGGGGTCTCCCTCCTTGAAGCCGGCTGCAGCCTGGCGTGACGTCATGCCTGAAAAAGGACTGATGCGGCCGGGCATCGGTCCTTCTTCATTCAGCCTGCGCTCGCTCCCTGCCTGTCAATCAGACAGGCAGGGAGCGAGTGCATTGGCTCCCCGGCCACTCCTCCCGCACATCGCCGCCGCCTTGTCGCCGCCGCTGCCCCTGCACGCCCGCTGCCGGACTCTGCAGTAAGTGTAATGGGGGGGTTGTGATGGAGGGAACGGGGTATGCGGGGGGGGGGGGGGGGGGGGGGAGACGGAAGGGACGGGCTAGCGCCGTATGTAACTAACTAATAGTTTATCTACACATGGTGCCTCCAGCTGTTTCAATACTACAACTCCCAGCATGCCCTGATAGCCAATAGATGTCAGGGCAAGCTGGGAATTGTAGTGATGAAACAGCTGGAGGCACCCTGTGTAGATGAACTAAGGGCGGAAGTCCCCCTCAGCAGGCATCAGTGATGTGGTGCCTGCTGGGGACGTATGCCTGGTAGTGAGCACACTGCCAGGCAGACAAAAAGCATTTTTAATATAATAAAAATTAAAAGCAGGGAGGGGGTTAGGGATAGATTGGCAATAGGCAGGGACAGAAAAAGAAAAAAAAAAAGGATGGTGGGAGCTACCCTTTAATGGAACAGCACTTAGATTCACAGTCATGACAGCTCTCAACAGGGTGTGCTTCCAAGCACCCTCCCCCTTGACAACTAAGAGGTGGTGACCGCCCAGTTTCCAGCCTTGACTCTCATTAACATAATTGTCATAATTAATTGCACAAATAACTACTGAAAGGGAATAATGGAGAGGGCAGAATGGGAGAGCAGTAAAGGAGCTACCGTATATACTCAAGTATAAGCAGAGTTTTTCAGCACGATTTTTCGTGCTGAAAACGCCCCCCCCCCCCCCTCGGCTTATTCTCGAGTGATCTCTCCGCCTGTCAATCCCTTCTCAGTGGTCTTCAACCTGCGAACCTCCAGATGTTACAAAACTACAACTCTCAGCATGCTCAGACAGCCATCGGCCGCACAGGGACGTTCATGCGCAGGGACGTCACAAACGTCTGCTGCGCACGGACGTCCCTGCGCGTCGTTGACAAGGCAACGCCACTAGTCCGGGGCCAGCCCGGAGCGGAGAAGATGGCATCCCGGTGAAGATGGACAGCCCGGAACGACTAACCTTCCCCACTGGACGGTCCCTGCAGCATAAATGGCCCAGACCAGCTCACCCTTCCTTCCCACCGAGGGAAGGCGAGTAGAAAACAAAAGGGGTGTCTGGATGATGACGAAGGCCGCAGTGGTCTTCAACCTGCGGACCTCCAGATGTTGCAAAACTACAACTCCCAGCATGCCCGGACAGCCGATGGCTGTCAGGGCATGCTGGGAGTTGTAGTTTTGCAACATCTGGAGGTCCGCAGGTTGAAGACCACTGAGAAGGGATTGACAGGTGGTGATGATGAAGGGGGGGGGGGTGATGACGAGGGTGATAATGACGGGGGTCTGGATGATGGGGGGGGGGGGGGGATGATGTATTTCCCACCCTAGGCTTATAGTCGAGTCAATAACTTTTCCTGGGTTTTTGGGGGGAAATTAGGGGCCTCGGCTTATATTCGGGTCGGCTTATACTCAAGCATATACGGTAGTTAGGAAATTTGGGTGATAACTAGGAGCAGAGAAAAAGAGAAGGAATTGGCTGCTTTTATTTAATTTAATGGGAAGGGAAGGAGTCAGTTGGGGCAGTGTAGGAGAGGTTTTCACCTGCCCGCCCTGTTTGGTTAATGGCTGTGAGGTACTTTGGTAATGTGAGGGGATTTTGTTGCAGGAGTGGGATATGGAGGCACTTTAGGAGAATGATAGGCATCGGCCCAGTTATACTGGTCATGGGGGAGCTGGGATGGTACCCAGCTGATTTTGATGGATCCCTGTGGAGAAGGGACAAAATATTTATTACTGTTTTTGTTAATAAAAGTGGGTCCGCTGTGGCCTTTGCACCACAACTAGAGATGAGCAAACTTACAGTAAATTCGATTTGTCACGAACTTCTCGGCTCGGCAGTTGATGACTTTTCCTGCATAAATGAGTTCAGCTTTCAGGTGCTCCCGTGGGCTGGAAAAGGTGGATACAGTCCTAGGAGACTCTTTCCTAGGACTGTATCCACCTTTTCCAGCCCACCGGAGCACCTGAAAGCTGAACTAATTTACGCAGGATAAGTCATCAACTGCCGACCCGAGAAGTTCGTGACGAATCGAATTTACTGTAAGTTCGCTCATCTCTACCAGGGAGCCTCCAGCTGTTGCAAAACTACAACTACAGTGAGAGTGAGAATAGTATCGTTATAAGTTGCCACTTGTGAATTTTTCCCAGCACTAGACACAATGAAGATATAAAGCAGCGTTTTCCAAACAGTGTCTCCAGTCAAAGGCTGTCCAGGGATGCTGGGAGTTGTAGTTTTGCAACAACTAGAAGCACCTTGGTTAAGAAACACTGCCCTGTGTTCAGGGCATATTTAGACTAAGTTCCCATTAATGCTGTGCTCCATCCTGTTCAGTTATTTTTTTTCCTAACTGACCCTTCGCAGTGATGTGAATGAGGCCTTAGTGGTTTCTTTTTCTTTTGTGCTACTTATAAAAAATAAAATGAACAACAATTGTGGCGAGAGTGTGATGAGGGCAGTCGGAGTTACCCAGGGGCAGAAGGCATTAACCCCTTGTGTTCGTGATGCCAGGTCGTGGTTTAACCTCTTCACCACCCGAAGGTATACCGCTGAATCCTGGGCTAGGCACAGGGGCAAATAATGACTCCGACGCCAAGTTACGGAACAACAGCAGCTTTACTGAGTCAGATAGGTGTAACAGTCTTAACAGCTTAACCAGGCTCAAGGAGGTGACCAGTGACTTTAGAAACCTCAGGGCTTGCTGGGACTTGTAGTGGATTTGGGCAAATTGCTGCAGGGCCACACTGACTTGACACAGATAAATCTTGACTGGGACTGACTAGACAGATTTCACTCCATTTGTATCTTACCAGGTTTTGACGTTCACCTGTGGGGCAGTAGACTTGTGAATGTGTGGCTGTGTGGTAGGCTTTAGGCCTCCTCAGGACACTAGATACTCTCTCAGGACTTGACCTTGCTGCCCTCAGTAGAGAAGAGACTGAACTAACTCCACCCAGGGTTTATATGGGGAGACTCTGGCGGGGTCCCATAGGTCACTCAATAAGTCACATGGTCACTGGTACCTTCCTTGGTTACAACACATAGCAACATTACTTAAAGGTATATAACAATATATGTACATTACATTGAATAACTAGGTACTTAGTACTATTTATGGAAAATAGGTAGGGCCCAGGGGTCACTGAATGGAGTCTGTCTGACAGGGCAGCAAGGGTACAGGGGTGCAACTCCTGTACTGGGCCGCCACAAATTACTACAAAAAAAAAATAAAAAATTAACCAAATGATTTGAGTCTCTCATGATCTTTACATGTGACTATATTAGATCCATGCAGGATTATGTATCTGTTGGCCAGCTCCCATCCCCAGCTTTATGAACGGCCCCTTCTTAAACAACTTAAGAGTGTAAAAAAATGGTGAATTGTACAACAGCTGTCAGTGTCCCCCCTGCCCCCCAGCAAGGTGTTAATTTCTGCTGATCTGCCCTCAGGAGACGCCCGGCTTCTCACCAACATTGGGTAAATAGCAGGATGTTACTTTCATGAAGCAAACTCCAATATGTTTTCCTTTTAAATAAAGTGCTTGATGTATTTACAGAGAAAGAAACCCAAGAAAGTGTCAGAACTCATACGGCTACTTGTAGACCTACAGGCCAGTAGATAATATACACAAGTGCAACCCCAGATGGGCTCTCCTGCCCCGGGGGGTAATTATATCACAGCAGAGCCTGCTGTGAGGTCAGAGGTCAGCGATGAAATGCATTGGGGTCTGGAGTTATTGTTAAACACTTAATTTGTCACTTAGGACTTCATGTCTCAGAGTTAAAGAAAATCCACTGTAAATAGAGATCCTTGATGCATCCTGTTACAAATTCTATAGAGAAGTATCTGACTCTGAGAATGTTGGAATACAATTATCATTGTGGTGAGGGTGTGATGAGGGCAGATGGAATTACCCTAGGGGCAGAATGCAGGGGCAGATCCAGAGTCTAATCTTAGGAGGGGCACTACCAGAGTATCGTGCGCAGGTCGATACGCCCCCCTCCCATAGACTTGCATTGAGGTGGCGTGATGTCACAAGGGGCGTGGCTGTGGGCAGCCCACACCCAGGGTTCAGAACAAAATGTTCAAAACGCTGGGGCAGTAGAGTACCCCTTCAAGTATACAGCATAGTTCCCCCACACTAGGTAAGCAGCATAGTTCCCCCCACATTAGGTTGACAGCATAATTCCCCCACATTAGGTTGACAGCATAGTTCCCCCACATTAGGTTGGCAGTATAGTTCCCCCACATTAGGTTGTAGTTCACCCATATTTGTTAGTAGTTCCTCCACATTAGGTTGGCAGTATAGTTTGCCCCACATTAGTTTGGCAGTATAGTTCCCCCATATTAGGTTGGCAGTATAGTTCCCCCGCATTAAGTTGGCAGTTTAGTTCCCCCACATTAGGTTGTAGTTCCCCCACATTAGGTTGGCAGTATAGTTCCCCCACATTAGGTTGGCAGTATAGTTCCCCCACATTAGGTTGGCAGTATAGTTCCCCCACATTAGGTTGTAGTCCCCATTAGGTTGGCAGTATGTTCCCCCACATTAGGTTGTAATTCCCCCACACTAGGTTGTAGTTCCCCCACATTAGGTAGGCACTATGTTCCCCCACATTAGGTAGGCAGTATAATTCCCCCACATTTAGTTGGTAGCATAGTTACCCCACAGACACACAGCCTTCAGCCATATACAGTGTATGGCTGGAGGCTGCATGTCTGTGTACTGCCCCACTTCAGTGCTCCAACCACCGCTCCTCCTATAGGCCATTGCAGTAGGTCCCGAGACTGGAAGAGCAGTGGTCGGAGCACCAAAGATGACGCGCAGCTAGTAACATGCGCGCGTCCTAGCTGCTCCGCTCTGCTCCTATGGGCGCACGCATGGAACATCAGTGATGTCCTGAATGTGAGGGGGGAAATTAAACTCGGGGGGGGGGGAGCAATTGCCCTGTTGCCCCCCCCCCCCCCCTGGATCTGGGCAGATGACATTAACCCCTTGTGATCCTGACACCAGGGCGTGGTTTATCCTCTACACCACCCGAAGGAATACCACTGGATGCTGGGCAAAGCACGGGTGGCAAATAATGACTTCGACGCCAAGTTACGGAACAACGGCAGCTTTACTGAGTTATACAGGTGTAACAGTCTCTCCAGCTTGGCTGGGCCCAAGGAGGTGACCAGTGACTTCAGAGACCTCAGGGCTTGCTGGGACTTGGAATGGTGGACTGGGACAATTTGCTGCAGAGCCACGCTGGCTGAAGACAGATTGACTTGGACTGACTTGACTATGGCAGACTATGACTGACTTCTCCCCTTCTGTAGCTTACCAGACTTTAACTTGACCTGTGGGGTACTGGACTTTAGGATCCATAGCTACGTGGTAGACTTTAGGCCTCTTCTGGACTCCAAACACACTCCTAGGACTTGATCTTACTGCAACTCAGCAAAGACTTAAAGAGAAAAAGGAGGCTCCACCCAGGGCTTATATGGGGGAGACTAGGAGGGGTCCCAAAGGTCACCTTTAGGTCACATGGTCACTGATACCTCACTGGGTTACAATCACATAACAACATGTCTTAAAGGCATAACACATTTTATATACAATACTCTATATAACAAGCATAGAACGAGATATACAAAGGAACAGGTGCAGGGGTCACTGTATGGAGGCTGCCTGACAGGGCAGCAAGGGTACAGGGGTTAAACTCCTGTACTGGGCCATCACATCGTGGCTGCCGGTTTTGCAGCATACTGGATCTACAACTAGTTATAGTCGTGTATTGGTGTTCTGTGCTGAACTGAGATTCAGGAGGCTAAAGGGCCATTTACATGAGCTTATTATATGGCGGCACAAGCCCTGATCAACTTTATTTCAAGTTACTTGGCGCTTATTTAACAGGCCATTTTACACAGGCTGATGTACACTGCATGGAGGAGGATCCATCATTCATAAGACCAGGCTTTATCAATAGAGCGCAGAGCACACAGATCAATGTGGTTTTATGGAACCACATTGATCTGTATGAGGAATCAAATGATTCCTCCTAAAAGTTCCCTAAATGGACTAAAAGTGTAAAAAAAAAAAAGTTTAAACACACACACATTAACCCCTTCCTTATTAAAAGTTTAAATCACCCCCCTTTTCCCAAATTCCATATAAAAAATAAACATAATAAATAATAAACATAATAAAAATAAACATATGTGGTATGGCCGCCTGTGTAAATGTCCGAACTATAAAAATATATTGTTAATTAAACCGCACGGTCAATGGCATACGCACAAAAAAATCAAAAGTCCAAAATAGCGTATTTTTGCTCACTTTTTATACCATAAAAAAATGAATAAAAAGCGTTCAAAAAGTCCGATCAATACAAAAATGGTACCGATAAAAGCTTCACATCACAGCGCAAAATATGAGCCCTCATACAGCCCCATAAGTGAAAAAATAAAAAAAAAGTTATAGGGGTCAGAATAGGACAATATTAAATGTATTAATTTTTGTGCATGACAAAATCAAGCCTATATTAGTAGGGTATCATTTTAATTGTATGGACCTACAGAATAAAGATAAGGTGTCATTTTTACCGAAAAATTTACTGAGTAGAAACGGAAGCCCCCAAAATTTACAAAATTACGCTTTTTTTTTCAATTTTGTCATACAATTATTTTATTTTTTTTGTGATTCGCCGTAGATTTTTTGGTAAAATAACTGATGTCATTACAAAGTAGAATTGGTGGCACAAAAAAAAAGCCATCATATGTTTTTTTTAGGTGCAAAATTGAAAGGGTTATGATTTTTAAAAGGTAAGGAGGAAAAAACGAAAGTTAACAGGTTAAGTTATGTTGTGTGACTCCTTAAAGGGGTACTCCAGTGGAAAACTTTTTTTTTTTTTATCAACTGGTGCCAGAAAGTTAAACAGATTTGTAAATTACTTCTATTAACAAATTTTAATCCTTCCAGTACTTGTTAGCTGCTGAATACTACAGACGAAATGGTTTTCTTTTTGGAACACAGAGCTTTCTGCTGACATCATGACCACAGTGCTCTCTGCTGACATCTCTGTCCATTTTAGGAACTGTCCAGAGTAGGAGAAAATCCCCAAAGCAAACATATGCTTCTCTGGACACTTCCTAAAATGTCAGCATAGAGCACTGTGGTAATGATGTCAGCAGATGAGCTCTGTGTTCCAAAAAGAAAACCATTTCCTCTGTTGTGCAGACCCTAAAAAGTACTGGAAGGATTAAGATTTTTTTAATAGAGGTCATTTACAAATCTGTTTAACTTTCTGGCACCAGTTGATTAAAAAAAAAAAAAAAAAGTTTTACACTGGAGTACCCCTTTAAGACAGTGTTTCCCAACCAGGGTGCCTCTACTGTTTGCAAACTACAATTCCCTGCATGCCTGTCCGGTTGCAACATCTGAAAGCACACTGATTGGGGAACACTGCCTTAAGAAGTCTCTGCGGTTCATGCCTGGAGGCTGCAAAAATCCTAGAGACTAAAGTGAATTGTTTCAAGGTAAAATACCCAGCAGTGATGGCTCCAGCCTTAGAAACAATGCTCTATGATATATATAGAGAGAGAGAGAGCGCCTTACCCCTGGGAGAAATGTGAAGAAGTTGTACTTCTGATTATTGATGACATTTCGTGGATACCTCTGTTCTCTTTTTTCGGGGTGTCCCAGCCAGACAGTTCGTGGCCTTAGTTCCCGACGGCCACAACACCCCAGACAATCGCAGCACCTTGTAAAAGAGAGAACACAAAGAGAGATACTCAATACTGTGATGATATACCGTATCATGAGATGCTGCCGGCGGGTGTTCAGAGATAAAGTTCCTCCTTTCCAGACCAATTACAGATAATATGCTATTAGTTTAAGGACATTTAGCGCTAATTATAGTGTAATATATACACAATAGAAGCTTTATATACTTAAAGGGGTATTCCAGGCCAAAACGTTTTTTTATATATCAACTGGCTTCGGAAAGTTAAACAGATTTGTAAATTAGCCTCTGAAGTTGAGTTGTTGTTTTCTGTCTAACTGCTCTCTGATGACTCACTTCCCGGGAGCTGTGCAGTTCCTATGGGGATATTCTCCCATCATGCACAGCTCCAGGGACGTGACATCATCATTGAGCAGTTAGACAGATAACTTCAGAAGCTAATAACTATTGGAAGGATTAAGATTTTTTAATAGACGTAATTACAAATCTGTTTAACTTTCCGGAGCCAGTTGATATATATAAAAAAAGGTTTTGCCTGGAATACCCCTTTAACTTCCTGGTTACTTTATTTTACACTCTAGATCAGGGTTCCCCAACTTGAGCCTCTTCAGCTGTTGCAAAACTACAACTCCCAGCATGCCCTGACAGCCTCTGGCGGCATGTCTAGTCCTAATAATTAGAGATGAGCGAATCGAATCTGACGAATCCGAATTAGTTACGAATTTCATGGAAAATTCAATTCGTAATGAATGCTAATATCGCCGCGATTCTGTTGTGCAAATCGCTTCATTTAACTCTATTTAGTGTGGCCATTTAACTCTATTTAGTGTGGCCATCTAAAATGGCGGATCCTGCGGGAACAATGGTAGGCAGGATGACCCTGAATCACATGCAGAATGCAGCCTATCAGCAGTCAGTCACCCCTGTGATGTCACAGCCCTATATAATTGGCAGTCATATTGCGGCCAGTCACTTCATCCTTACACTGCAGAGAGATACATTAGGGACAGATAGCCCTATGTGTTACACAGAAAAGCTTTTTCAAGCAGCGATTTACCTCCTAGTCAAGTCATCATTCTGTTGGAAAGAGAGTAGTTTGTTTGTCACAGAAAAGCATTCTACTGCAGCGATCCACCTCCCAGTCCCTGTCTACAGTGTTCTATTGTAGAGAGGATTAGAGAGCAGTGTGTTGCACAGAAGAACAGCAGCGATTCAGCTCAAGCACTGATAGGGAAGGGAGTGAGATTAAAAGAGTGCAATTTTGGGTTTAGTACACAGCGACTGTGTGCTGCAGCACTGGTGTGTACTGCTGGTGTTGTGCACAAAAACTTTTTTAAGCGTACTGTAGCGCAATTTTCTGCCCTCATAATTGCATACCACATACATACATCTAAGTGTTGTTCTATTTTTTTTCGTGATAAAGTCTCAAGGGCCAAGATACTGTGAAAGGGCACAGAAGATCCCACCTGTGTGTTTATTCCCAGTCTATTGTGCAATAGCCAGAAAGACCAAAAGTTTAGGGGGTGTATGTGCATCACACAATATGTATCCCAAGGCTCATAGTATCCCATACCAGAATACCATGTTGCTCATAGTAAAAAAAATATAAACACACAAACCTACCAAAAAATTTTTTTACAAGGGACTTCAAATGTTATATATGGGTATCAATTTTATTTGTTCCAAAAACACACAAAAAACTGCAATACGTAAAATAGGGCAAATAACGCAACTGAAAAAAGATGCTCTCATAGTAATCCAGGGCAGTGATAACAATACAGTGGTCAATAAAAATGAATGGTCAATAGATAGAAAGTGCAAGTGCAATTAGTTAAAGGGGTACAACCACTTGAACCCCCCCCCCCCAATCACTGGACTACCCCTTTAAATATACAGCCATAAAGTGCACTGCATACTAACAAAGTGACGATCTGCCTGGGAGCCACAGGAATGCTAACCCCTACATATGTTTTGATAAGAACCTTATTCCGGAAGGTGAGTAACCATGAGCAGTATAAAAGCAATGCACACTCCTTGCCAATGGAAAAGGCCACATGTGGTTCTACTGTATGGCAATACAGTGACCCTTCGACCTACGATGGCCCCGACATTGATCATTTCAACATACGATGGCCTCTCAGAGGCCATTGCATGTTGAAGGCAGCATCAACATACGATGCTTTTGTATGTCGGGGCCATCGCATAAACGGCTATCCAGCAGCGCAGACTTCTTCAGCTGCCACCGGATAGCCGTTTACGGTGCCCCGTGTGGTCCGCTGACGATCACTTACCTGTCATTGAGGCTCCGGCGTGTCCTCTTTGGGATCCCCTGCATTGTCGGCGCTCTCCATCGTCGTCATCACGTCGCTGCACACGCCGTCCCGTCATCCAATAGGAGCGGCATGCGTAGCGACATGATGGCGGCGGCAGAGAGCGAGGATGCTGGGGAAGCAGAGGCCTTGCCAGAGTGTCGGGGACACCCCGGGGACGCAGTGATAGCGATTGAAGGCGACATCCAGGGCAGCGGTGACGAGTGGTGACGGTCCGGAGTATAACCTCCAATACCAGTGGCCTTCAACCTGCGGACCTCCAGATGTTGCAAAACTACAACTCCCAGCATGCCCGGACAGCCGGAGCAGCGGGGACACGTGAGTATAACCTCCAATACCAGTGGCCTTCAACCTGCGGACCTCCAGATGTTGCAAAACTACAACACCCAGCATGCCCGGAGAGCCGTTGGCTGTCCGGGCATAATGGGTGTTGTAGTTTTGCAACATCTGGAGGTCCGCAGGTTGTAGACCACTGGCCTATACTTTACATTGCACGGATCCCTCAACATACGATGGTTTCAACAAACGATGGTTTGTTTGGAACGGATTACCATCGTATGTTGAGGGACCACTGTATAAGGTTTTATGAATAAACAGCTCTGTGATTTTCTAATATAATGTTTATTGATATACTAGAAAACTTCTTTTCAACATTTTTTTTTGGGGGGGGGGGGTTGATCTTAAAAAAAATAGTTTCACTGTGCTAAGCTATAGCACAGATTCATGCAGAATATAGATAAGCACAACATTTTTTAAGGGAAAAGTTTTCAATAACTGTGCAGAGGAGAAGTTCACCAGTTTCTAGTAGCAACCAACCAGTTTACTTCTTTCATTTTTTTAAAGGCTTTTCTTAAAATAAAAGGAGGAAGCTGATTGGTTGCTATGTGCAACTGCTCTACTCTTCCTCTGCACAGGTTTTGACAAATCTCCCCCATATTAATGTTTTGGCTAATACCAGATAATCCCAACTCTTTACTATATACAAAGTCTTATATGTTAGGTTCTGGTGCTGCCGGTAGGAGGGAGCAGCCTGGTGCGGTGCCTGTCAGAATGTTGATACAGTGAGCTGGCAGTCACAGCCCAGGACAACTGGAACAACAACGTCATTCAAGTGACAGCACCTTGAGAAGACATTGAGTATGTTCCAGGATTCACTAGACTCAGGAAGTTTTTGTATTTAACCCCTTCCCGCAGAATGTCATATATAAACGCCGGGTTGTGCAGTGCGTTCGCGCATCCCGGCGTTTATAAATGACATTCAGTTAACCCGGCGATGCGCAGCATCGCACGGGTTAACTGGCAGAAGTCCCGCTGTTTCCAGCAGGGGACAACTTCTGCTTCACCCCCAGGACCATCAATTGATGGTCCTGGTCAGCGATCACTGTGATTGGTCCCTGTGGACCAATCACAGTGATCTGGGGTGAAAGTTCAGATCCCCCGCACTGCCCGCCCCTGGAAGTCGGGCAGAACGGGGGACGATGGCTGCGGGGGCTCGCGGGGACCTGCGGCATTCGGGGGGAACACGTGGGGACCGGCGGACTTACCTGATCCAGCGGCGGGACCGAGGAGCAGCGCGGGACCGGCCACGTGGACGAGCAGCGACGGTTAAGTATGTGGTCCTCAGAGGCAGCAGTGAAGATCTTCACTGCTGCTTCTAGGAGTCTGAAAACTACAACTCCCAGCATGCCTAGACAGCCTTTGGCTGTCCGGGCATGCTGGGAGTTGTAGTTTTGCAACAGCTGGAGACACACTGGTTGGGAAACATTGTTTCTAACTCAGTGTTTCCTAACCTGTGTGCCTCCAGCTGTTGCAAAACTATAACTCCCAGCATGCACTAAAAGACCATGCATGCTGGGAGTTGTAGTTTTGCAACATCTGGAGGGCCCCAGTTTGGAGACCATTGTATAATGGTCTCCAATCTGTGCTCTTCCAGCTGTTGCAAAACTACAACTCCCAGTATGCACTGACTGTCCAGGCATGCTGGGAGTTTTAGTTCAGCAACATCTGGCCCTTCAGATGTTGCCGAACTACAACTCCCAGCATGCCCTTCAGCTGTCTGGGCATGCTGGGAGTTGTAGTTTTGCAACAACTGGAGACACACTGGTTGGGAAACATTGTCTGTTTCTAACTCAGTGTTTCCTAACCTGTGTGCCTCCAGCTGTTGCAAAACTATGACTCCCAGCATGCACTAACAGACCATGCATGCTGGGAGTTGTGGTTTTGCAACAGCTGATGCAAGCCCCCCCCGCCCCGCCACCCCCGTGAATGTACAGGGTACATTCACATGGGCGAGGCTTTTACAGTGGGTTTCTCGCATCTTGAGATGCAGCAAATTTTGCGCTGGGAAACTCGCTGTAACCCCCCGCCCATGTGACTGTACCCTAAAAACACTACACTACACTAACACAAAATAAAATAAAAAGTTAAAAACACTACATATACACATACCCCTACACAGCCCCCCTCCCCCAATAAGAACGTCCGGTACACCACTGTTTCCAAAGCAGAGCCTCCAGCTGTTGAAAAACAACAACTCCCAGTATTGTCGGACAGCCGTTGACTGTCCAGGCATGCTGGGAGTTTTGCAACAGCTGGAGGCACCCTGTTTGGGAATCACTGGCGTAGAATACCCCTATGTCCACCCCTATGCAAATCCCTAATTTAGGCCTCAAATGCACATGGCGCTCTCACTTTGGAGCCCTGTCGTATTTCAGGGCAACAGTTTAGGGTCACATATGGGGTATCGCTGTACTCGGGAGAAATTGCGTTACAAGGTTTGGGGGGCTTTTTCTTCTTTAACCCTTCATGAAAAGGAAATGTTGGGGTCTACACCAGAATGTTAGTGTAAAAATTTTTTATTTTTTACACTAACATGCTGATGTTGCCCTATACTTTACATTTTCACAAGAGGTAAAAGGGAAAAAAGCCCCCCAAAATTTGTAACGCAATTTCTCCCGACTACTGAGATACCCCATATGTGAGCGCAAAGTGCTCTGGGGGCGCACAACAAGGCCCAGAAGGGAGAGCGCACCATGTACATTTGAGGTGATTTGCACAGGGGTGGCTGATTGTTACAGCGGTTTTGACAAACGCAAAAAAAAAAAAAAAACACATGTGACCCCATTTCGGAAACGACACCCCTCACGGAATGTAATGAGGGGTGCAGTGAGAATTTACCCCCCACAGGTGTCTGACGGATCTTTGGAACAGTGGTCCATGAAAATGAAAACTTGTAGAGCCCACTGTTCCAAAGATCTGTCAGACACCAGTGGGGGGCAAATGCTCACTGTACCCCTTGTTACGTTCCTCAAGGGGTCTAGTTTCCAAAATGGTATGCCATGTGTGGTTTTTTTTGCTGTTCTGACACCTTAGGGGCTTCCTAAATGCGACATGCTCCCCGAGCAAAATTTGCTCTCAAAAAGCCAAATATGACTCCTTCTCTTCTGAGCATTGTAGTTCGCCCATAGTGCACTTCAGGTCAACTTATGGGGTACCTCCATACTCAGAAGAGATGGGGTTACAAATTTTGGGGGGTATTTTCTGCTATTAACCCTTGCAAAAAGGTGAAATTAGGGGGGAAACACACATTTTAGTGGAAATTTTTTTTTTTTTTTTTTACATATGCAAAAGTCGTGAAACACCTGTGGGGTAATAAGGCTCACTTTATTCCTTATTACATTCCTCAAGGGGTCTAGTTTCCAAAATGGTATGCCATGTGGGTATTTTTTGCTGTTCTGGCACCATAGGGGCTTCCTAAATGCGACATGCCCCCCGAGCAAAATTTGCTCTCAAAAAGCCAAATAGGACTCCTTCTCTTCTGAGCATTGTAGTTCGCCCATAGTGCACTTCAGGTCAACTTATGGGGTACCTCCATACTCAGAAGAGAAGGGGTTACAAATATTGGGGGGTATTTCCTGCTATTAACCCTTGGAAAAATGTGAAATTTGGGGGAAAACACACATTTTAGTGAAAAAAAATCGTGAAACACCTGTGGGGTATTAAGGCTCACTTTATTCCTTGTTATGTTCCTCAAGGGGTCTAGTTTCCAAAATGGTATGCCATGTGAGGGTTTTTTGCTGTTCTGGCACCATAGGGGCTTCCTAAATGCAACATGCCCCCCAAAAACCATTTCAGAAAAACGTACTCTCCAAAATCCCCTTGTCGCTCCTTCGCTTCTGAGCCCTCTACTGCGCCCGCCGAACACTTAACATAGACATATGAGGTATGTGCTTACTCGAGAGAAATCAGGCTACAAATATAAGTATACATTTTCTCCTTTTACCCCTTGTAAAAATTTAAAAATTGGGTCTACAAGAACATGCGAGTGTAAAAAATGAAGATTGTGAATTTTCTCCTTCACTTTGCTTCTATTCCTGTGAAACACCTAAAGGGTTAAAATGATGACTGAATGTCATTTTGAATACTTTCGGGGGTGCAGTTTTTATAATGGGGTCTTTTGTGGGGTATTTCTAATAAGAAGACCCTTCAAATCCACTTCAAACCTGAACTGGTCCCTGAAAAATAGTGAGTTTGAAAATTTTGTGAAAAATTGGAAAATTGCTGCTGAACTTTGAAGCCCTCTGGTGTCTTCCAAAAGTAAAAACTCGTCACTTTTATGATGCAAACATAAAGTAGACATATTGTATATGTGAATAAAAAAATTTTTTATTTGTAATATACATTTTCCTTACAAGCAGAGAGCTTCAAAGTTAGAAAAATGCAAAATTTTCAAATATTTCATCAAATTTTAGGATTTTTCACAAGGAAAGGATGCAAGTTACCAAAAAATGTTACCACTACGTTAAAGTAGAATATGTCACGAAAAAACAATCTCGGAATCAGAATGATAACTAAAAGCATTCCAGAGTTATTAATGTTTAAAGTGACAGTGGTCAGATGTGCAAAAAACGCTCTGGTCCTTAAGGCCAAAATGGGCTTGGTCCTGAAGGGGTTAAAGAGCAATTGCCTCTAACAAGAAAAAAAGAAAATCTTCCATTAAAGAGTACCTGTCATGAAAAAAACTTTTGATATATTGTATACTAATGTATGCCTAACAACTTCCTAAATGCATGTTATAAAAATAAAAAAAAAAGTTTATTTCTAGGTTTATTTACTGTTTGAAAAACCCACCACTAGGGGTCTCCCTACATGTTCAGGCCGCAAGTCTCTTATAGATTGTGGACTCATGCTTGCCTGGCATGAGTCCAAAATCTCATGCTGCAGCCAGGGCACATGACAAGCACAGTGCAGCTCCCTGCCTGTCAATCAGACAGGCAGGAGCAAACGCTGTGCCTGCAGAACGGCCGGCCGTGTCATCAATCATTTTTTTTTAATGATAAAATTATGGCCACCCACCATATTGTATTTTTCATCCGCAGGCAGCACGGCAGGTCTCGCTCCTATACTCCTCCTCCCTGTAAAGCATGTGCAGTGCTAAACAAGGAGGAGGAGACGCAAGAGCAGCCTGCCGTGCCATAGGCTTATCATCTCTGTGTGCTCCCAACATGGAGCACAGCAGAGATGAAGTGAGGGCAGAAGTGGTCCCTCCAGCAGGCTTCCGTGATGTTGTGCCTGCTGGAACACGCCCACATCCTCCTGCCGGCAGCTCACACTATGAGAGCAAGAAGACTGGTAAGAAACAGAGCTTTTTAAAGCTCTTAAAATTAGGGCGGGCAGGGGGGGGGGGGTGTTAGGTATGGTTAGGGGACATAGTGTGGGTTAGTTTAGTATAGTTAGTTTGGTGACAGGTACTCTTTAAGTTATTGAACAAAACTAATGCTTTTGTTTCTGGAAAGTCTGGGTGACAACATGTACTAAGGACATTACAGCTTATGAAGAAATTGTGCAGAGAACTGTCCAGAGTAGAAGAAAATCCCTATACCAAATCTCTCCTGCTCTGGACAGTTCCTGACCTGGACAGAGGTGTCAGCAGAGAGCACTGTGGTCAGACTGGAATAAACTACACAACTTCCTGTGTAGTATACAGCAGCTGATTAGTACTGGAAGGAATCATATTTTTAAATAGAAGTAATTTACAAATCTGTTCAAAAGGGTATTCTGGGCAAAAACATTTTATCCCCTATCCAAAGGATAGGGGATAAGATGTCCGATTACGGGGGGCCCGCTACTGAGACCCCCCCGCGATCTCCCTGCAGGCCGTCACGCCCCCTCCCATAGACCTGAATGGAGGGGGTGTGACGTCACGTCCCCAGTCCCGGAAACCTGGAGGTTTCCGAACCTTGAGATTCAGCACCTGCATAGAATGCGGGTGCTGCAGGGAGATCGTGGGGGTCTCAGTAGCGGGCCCCCCGCGATCAGACATCTTATCCCCTATCCTTTGGACAGGGGATAAAATGTTTTTACCCGGAATATCCCTTTAACTTTCTGGCACCAGCTGAATTTTTTTTTCTACCGGAGTACCCCTTTAATAATGGTAAATCCAACCACAATCAATACAATAACATATACCCCTGCTCCTGTATTGTTTACATGATATAGTATGAAAGAGCGGTGTGAAAGGTCCTATAGTAACTCCATCCGCCATCAATAAGGCGCTGCATTCTGCTGTATTACTTGTATATCAATATCAACTTCCACATGTGATGCTCTGGATATCCCCCCATGAGCCTATAACAGGTCAGGGATACCTTATGGATCCATACAACACAAATTTGGAATACAGAAGTCTGAATTAACCCTTACTAGGCACGTCTGCAACTCAGGAGTTTTTGACAGCTTCCTCAGTAACTGAAATGGTGGCATATCAGGGAACATTGACTAAACGTGTTTATTTGGCAAAAGATTATGTTCCATTCTTCTGATGAGATCTACTTCCATATGGTTAAGACTTATTCTAGGAATTGTATCTTGTGAGAAGGACGTTGCCCTGGCACCAGCTACACTGACTGGTGGCCAACCCCCCCCCCCTCGTACATATGTTCTGCAGTGTAGTGTACTATAAAATGTATTGTATCTTTAAGAGTTATGTCATGTGATTGTTACCCAGGAGGTACCAGTGATCAGGTGATCCCAAGAGTGGGCTCCCTGCTAGTCTCCCCATATAAGCCCTGGGTGGAGCTTCTCTCTCTTTGAGATCTGCTCTTGCTTCCTGCTGAGGTCCAGTGCAGTCGTGCCTAGTGTGTGTGTCCAGAGTGTTGTCAAGTCCTGCAGTCACCATCAAGTCAAGTAAGCTAAAGTGACAGCTTTATGAGTCAAGTCAAGTCAGTCCCTGTCATCTGTCTAGTCAGCGTGGTCTGCATTCAATTGTCCAGTCCTACTACAAGTCCCAGCAAGTCCTTAAGGTCTCTGCATCACTGGTCACCTCCTTGGGCCCTGGCTGAACTGTCTACCCTCAGTAAAGCTACTGTTGTCTGTAACTTGGCAACAAAGTCCTTTTGCCCCCGTGCCTAGCCCTGGATCGAGCAGTATACCTTTTGGGTGGTTATAGGCTAAACCACGCCCTGGCATCATGAATACAAGGGGTTAATGCCATCTGCCCCTAGGGTAACAACATCTGCCTTCATCA